>NW_027314752.1:17602954-17904924 GCF_023375885.2 Dermacentor andersoni
CATTTATACATCCGCTTGCCACAAACATTCTTTGAAATATTGTTTTTCTAGCACCATCGGAACTCATATCAATGTTGAAGTCTCCTCCTAAGACCACTTCATATTTGTTTTCTGACGCAAATTGTAGCATGCGCTCTAAAAAAATGAAAAAAGGTTCCAATAAACCATCCCGCGGGCGGTAACATACTGCAAAGAGTACACCCGGTGTTTGTAGACACAACATTTCACAGTTTTCTGTCATACAAGAATACTCGGCTAGCAGTTCTCATGTTAGAGAATCGGCTATCAGAAAAGATACTCCTCCACCGCGACGTGAGGTTCGGTTATTATAAAATACTTTTTTGCAAGGCAGGCGAAAAACATCATCAGAGCAATACCATGTTTCGCTTAGCACGACTACATTACACTGACTATTTATACCAGAAGAAAAAGTTTCTAATTCAGGTATCTTGTTGGAGACTGATTGAATGTTCATATGTATGAAAGACAGTCCCTTCTTTTGAGTGGCCAATAACGTGAACCAATCCTGCTTGCCAATACATTCCAAATGATTCATTTCGGCAAAGGGTCAAATAATAGCAACAAGAAATAGGCGTTCATTGCAATAGAGCACGAAGATCATTTTCACCCTTAACGACAACTGCCGATTCACCATTTGCCCTACGTACGAGAACTTTTCCATTTGAGTGCCACACGAACTTGTATCCCGCCTCCTTTGCCCATTCTTTGGCAGTGGCAAGGAGCTTCCTCGAGCGAGAGGTTAGGTTTTCGTTAATGAAGATGTTGTCCTGATAGTCCCTTAAGGCTCGCCTTTTGGCAATCCACGCATCCTTCAGTTCCTGCCGTGCAAGACGGATAATAATTCCTCGCATTTTTCCTTGCTTTGCCGGGAGCCTGTGAACTGCCACAACATCTTCCTCAGATAGAGGTTGAAGTTCAAGCTTCTTTGAAATATCATTTACCTTTTCGAGTAGGTTTTCATTGTCAGCCTCAGGTACACCGTGTATCTCAATGTTAAGACGTCTGCTGCGCCATTCTAGTGCGTCTATGTCAGCCTGAATCTGATCGAGCTCCCTAGGAGTAGCGTACTTCTCTATCTTTTCTACTTTCTGTTTGACAGTATTTAATTCCTTTTCGTGGCTCTCAAGCCTTCGTTGAATTTCATCAAAGTGATCGGAAAGTGTTTGGATGGACTGTTCGATGCCGTCTACCTTGTTTGGCAGACTAACAAGCAAGTTTAGTTTTTGATCCATTTCAGCAAGTTTTTTTATTATCTCACTTTCATTCTTGCACGCTTTAGCAGAGGACGACTTTTTATTTCCTGCAGGTTTGCAAGACTCGCACTTCCAATTCTTTTTGAATTGATCTTGTGTGCCCTTAATGGCACTTTCAGCAACGCCGGAGCAGGTGCCGCTATGATACGAAAATTCACATTGTCAACAAGTCAGAAACAATTCGCTTTCATCTATCACAGAGCGACATTCACAGCAACGCGACATAGTTTACAGCTGTACAGGTCTATGACTTTGTAAAATAGGGCAATGAGAACAACAAATGAACACAAATTAGTAGATTGGCTGTAGCGGAAAGAGCGCGTTGCAAGACGAGTAACGTAGAGAAAGAAATCAACCTGAGAAACACAGAAAGAGCGATAAGTGCCGTGTCCTTTAAGCTCCACCACCACAGCCAATGTGATAGGAAACGCCCCCAGCTCAGTTTCGAGCTGCGCTTCGTCGACGACGATGGCGGCACACGTGGTCCGGATTGCGAACAGAAGGCGCGAAGTTCAAATGTCCAGTTCAGCGGAGGCGATGAAAATGTTTTTGGCAGGTAGCATGGTACGGAAGATGGGAGCAGCTGGGCAGGTCCAAGAAAAGTTGAACTACAGTCCGGTTGTGGTAGCGTTGGGTCCCCAGCCAACCTGAGAAACACAGAAAGAGCGATAAGTGCCGTGTCCTTTGCGCTCCACCGCCACAGCCAATGTGATAGGAAACGCCCCAGCTCAGTTTCCAGCTGCGCTTCGTCGACGACGATGGCGGCACACGTGGTCCGGATTGCGAACAGAAGGCGGGAAGTGCAAATGTCGAGTTCAGCGGGGGCGATGAAAATGCTTTTGGCAGGTAGCATAGTACTGAAGATGGGAGCAGCTGGGCAGGTCCAAGCAAAGTTGAACTACAGTCCGGTTGTGGTAGCGTTGGTTCCCCAGCCAACCTGAGAAACACAGAAAGAGCGATAAGTGCCGTGTCCTTTGCGCTACACCGCCACAGCCGGGATTCCCAATCTTTCATTAGCCATTTGCTAATTTATTCCTCAGCTAGTGACTATATTTGTTATTTTTTCAGCGTCAAAACTTGGATGGGCCATTTTGCACTCCATGCTCTCTTTATACATATCCATATACCCAAAAACCAACTACATATCCAACTACATATCCCCTATTCAAAATTATGCGTTTATGTTCACTCCGGATGCTACTATACCCTGGCTCATCAACGACGATTTCTCTCAACTTTTCATGAATTCCTTCTGTCATCAGAGAGTAAAATATGATCGATTCCCGGTTTCGCACATGCCACATGACTTGCCCTTCACACTTAGGCCCTGTATTCACGATAACGATTTATGTCGTTCACAAAGACGTAGTCCTGACTTTTCGCTGCTGTCGGTATAGCCATCTAGATCCTCTATGTGGCATTCGTGTCATCTAACATGATAATTTCAGCCTCATTCCCCCCGAACCCCTTAATATCAGCACTTAAGCATTGCACGAACTCTCGATTCTTCTCTGAACAAATATTTCCGGCCCAGAAATACATTACGCCCAGCCAAGTTTTATTTCCACTCATTGTGGCTGACAACCAAAGATGCTCTTGAAATTTTGAATTTACTGTTTGTCAGTTGGCTCCCTGATGGATGAGCATTCCGACTCCTCCTCGCTTTCTTTCCGATTTAGTTCAGCTACACCCTTCCCAAACATAATTCTGAATCGCTGCTGGCTCTTCAGAGTCTCTAATGTGTGCTTCTGTAAGTGCATCCACATCTATTTGTTCCATATTTATTTCCTCCGCAATCTCTACCCGCTTTTCCTTTCTTCTGCCGCCCTGCATGTTCATGTATCCTATTGCATGGCGAGCTCTCTCTCTTGCTTTCCTCCTTTTTCTGTTACTGACGGCGATGCTATTCTGAGGTTCCCCTAGGGGACCTTCTTCCTTACAACCTACATGGGCCTCTTAAGCGCCCATGGGCCCCCTAAAAATGCAACAGGGCTACTAGCAAGTCGCCAGCCCACTTCTCGTCCAAGCCTGTTATTGAAGTGGATCCCGTCTCATTCCAAACCACCAAACCTTCTCACTTCGCTGCTTACCTCGACAACCTCGAAACCTTTCTCTAGGCTCATTGTCCGTTAAGCCTCATTCGCACCCGCTACGGTTCTTTGTACATGACTGTCACGGACAGGCACCTCCAGCAACGTGCACACCATGGTCTGCACCAGAAGCGACGGCTCTCGCAACTCGTCTGCCCTCTTCGCCAAGAGCTGGGCCAGACCTGTCCCGTTGTTGTTTACAACGCCATTAAGCCTTCCTGCAACTGCACCAAGGTTGCGTCCGTGGGCATTTTCCGCGAGATTCGTTTTTGCTCGCTTCATGACAGAACCTAGTGTCCGCCTTGGAAACGTCGCTACCGTCACTCTTTTATTGCCTTTCACTCTCTCCACAATTGCTTCTGAGCACCTAGCCAGGTTTTAGTTGCCGATGATAATCACCCTTTCACTCTCTCGCACTACCGAGGCCTTTCCCCTGTTTGTTTTTGTTAACCTTTCCCGTGTGATTCGGAATCGACGAGGGGAATCGGCCCCTGGGTTCCTGATTTTTATTCATGGTGGCCTCAAGGTAGATGCAGCTCTTTCCGGCGACCCCCTCCCGAGGTTGCATGCATTCCACGTGGTTTGCGACCGCTCCCTGCGCTGTCACGTCGGGAGACTGCGTTCTATTCTCAAAACCACTCTCGTGACGATGGTGGTCCTGTTTAGCTTTTCCTCGGCTGCTTGATGTCTTTCGACCTACCGCCATCCGCGCATCACACTCCATATTTAGCTCATTTTTAGGTTGGCGGACCTGTTTCTCAAGCTCATGCTGAAAATCATCAATTTTCTTTAGCCTAGCATTTACAACTCAGTGTCTGCCGATTGACTCAATTTCTTCTCCCTTCTCATCTTTCCTCTTGTCTACCTCGACGAACCGCCATCCCTCCGCTCACTTTGACGTATTTCTTGCCTTGTGTTGCACAAAGCTTTTTCAAATGCAAACACCGCAGCTTTCAGAGCAGGAGTGTTCTAGCAAAACCCGATACGAACAGTATCTAAATCTTTAAAATGTCGCAAAGTAATTATTCGCAATGTTTTACACGCAATAAACACCACACAGACTTAAGAGACTTAACACGTGTCAGCGCGTGTGCAACCACGAGGTGGCGCTCACACGGACCTACTACAGCAATACTCCTGATGCTAATGCACAAACAGTAAGACCACTAATACATATTATTAGTCTTGCCACTTCCAAACTACTATTTAAAGGCTATAATGATTTAATGGCGCACATGCTTGCTCGTGCTCAAGCAAGTGGTGCGACAGGACGCTTCAACTATCATGCAAAACTAAATAGACTCCAAAGACACCCGCGCACACCAAAAAGAAAAGAGCACAAAGGAAGCTACGCAATTTTTGTTTAAAAGCTAAAAAATCTGCAAATAAAAACAGAAGCAAGCTCAAAACATGCACAAAAAAGATGTTTTTATCGCCACCAAGGAGCCCTGGAAATGCACGTCCGTCTGCCACAAACAGAACCACCTCACAAGCTGGATGGATTGATGGATGGATGGATGTTATCACAGTCCCCTTCGGAACGGGGCTGTCGGTGGCGCCACGAAGCTCTTGCTATTACACCGCCTAATGCCCTGCCTTGGTTAAAAAAACAAATAAAGAAAAAAAAAACTGCTAGGAACTCCCACAACGAAATTTTCTATCGCGAACTTTGCTTTTGTACGTCTCCGTTTCTGGTCGTTTCCTTACTTTTCTTCCACCTATATTCCAATCACCTCTTACTAATTTCTATTGCGGATATGTTTACTTTTCCCCTGCTCTCGCTGAATCCAAGGACTTCAAGGTGGCGAGCGGTGCCTAAATCAACCACAGGGCAGATATCTTCGCATTCTAATAATGCATGCTCCATCTTTTTCCCAGCTGTACCACAGCAAGCACATACTTCCTTTTCCTTCTTATATCTCGCCTAATAGGGGCGCATTCTAAGGCAACCTGACCTTGCTTCGAAAAGTAATGAGCTTCCCATTGAGTTATCATAAATTGTTTTTTTCCTGGTTTCGTTTTTGCCTATTAGGTAGTTACTCATGGCAGATTTCTTTTCCATTGCCGCCACCCATGAGATTAAATCAGCCTCTCTGACCCTACTGGCCGCAAACTTGCTGGTAAGCTTGCTAGTTATTTTCCGCCACTGTGAATCAATGTTTTTCCTACAAAGGTACCTCACCAATCCCCCAGTCCATTTACTTACATAGCCCCCTCCGTCGTTCTTCATACTCAATTTTACTGGGAGCTTATCTCACTTTGAAAGTAGTCCAGCCCATATCATCCTGCACAGCTGCAGTTGTAATATTCCATTTCGAGCCCAATGCGAGGTGACGTACTGGCGTTTGGTTCCCATCGAGTGCTGATTGTGCCCCTGATTTCAAGCAAACATCCGCACTTCCAAAGGTAAGTCCTGGAACCATTACCCTTATCCACATGCTCCGGAACACCTCGTACCTATTGTATCCCCATAGCGCTCTGTGCTTCATTCTGGCTGCGTTTCCCTTACCTTTATTGTTATTGTTTCTTCATCTGTTTCATGTGTCACTACTGCGTGACAATATCTATTGCCTTCGTTTATCCATATACCAATATATTTATGTTCACTTACCCGAAATATTTCCTGGCCCTGTATTGCCACTGTCTGTTCACTGTTCTTATTGAATACCACAACACCTGACCTTCTAACACTAAATTTCAAACCTAAATTCTTGCAATGTAGGGGTCTACGTTCTCATAGGCTCCTGCAAAATCTAAAAAGGCCACGTATAACGGTCTGCATTCTACCCTTGCTATTTAAACATACTGATTAAGAACAAATAATTCTCATCCATAAATCTACCTATTCTTAAGCCATTCTCCAATTCTCCCAAAGTACCATAATTCTCTGCCCATGCTTGCAGGTTTATCTTGCTCGCCTGCATTGCTAGCCTGTAGATTATGATGTATTGTTCAATGGTCGTTAGGAGTTAATTCTATCTTTCTCCACCTTCCCTTATTAAATTAAATTTTTTCTACTTTTTCGCCAACTCTCTGGTATTCGTCTATCTTTTAGTTTTTTTCGCTGTTTTCTCTAGAGCTTCCTTACTTTCTGGTACTAGTTCATTATTCAGCTCAACAAAAAACTCGTCTAGCCCAGTGGACGTGCCCTTAGGAATTCTCTCTTCGGATTTTTTCATTTGAAATTTCTCAGCACCAACTACTTTTCCCTCTGGCTCTCTTTCATGCTCTTTTTTTCTTCGAATACAACCTCGTCAATGCCGTGGAAAGATTGAGCTGTTATTTTTGGATGAAATATAAAGCCGCTTCCCCTTCCAGTTTGTTAATATCTTCGTCTAGGATATGTTTCTGTATTGTTGATCACTTCCTGCCTAATAATTTTATGTAGTTCCAAGATATTCTAGGAGCGGTCATCTTTTTCTCGTGCATTTATGAAAACCAACGTTCACTTTCACCTTTTTTATTGGCTTGCACCAGTATTTCAACCAGATACTTTTTCTCCTGGTATATTTCCCATTTACTGGCTGCTCCATCCTCTGGTGACTGCGCCTTCTTTGCCTGCCTGTGCTCGAGGGATGCTCGCTGTCGTTCGCCAATCGCTTCTCGTATCTCCCTGTTCCTACAGGTTTTCAGTTTCTTTTCTCGTTCGCAACGAACATGTTGTTTCTCTCTCCGCATTTCTGTCGTTATTACACTTAGGAGCGCACTGTTTTCCCACTCTTAAATTGACCATTTTCCAAATTGTTCCTCGATTCTAGCAACAATATTTGATTGTTCCGCGTTCAAATTTGGACTGGCCATTTTGCACTCCTTTCTCTCTTTCCCAAGTACATATCTCATATTCTAAATGATGCATTTATGGTCATTCCCCATGCTGCTATACCATTCGTCATCAATGACCATTTTTCTCAACTTATCATGAATTGTTTCTGTCATCAGACAGTAATCAATGATTCATTGCTGGTTTTCCACATCCCACGTGATCTGCCCTTCACACTTAGGCCCTGTATTCACGACAACGAGGGTATGTGCTGACAAAGGCCTACCTTTCACTTGCCGTTTTTTCGGTATAGCCTTCTAAATCCTGTATGTGGGCATTCATGTGACCTAATAGGATAATTTCAGCATCATCTCCGATATCCTAAATATCAGCACTTATGCATTCCACTAACTCTATGCTTCTCTGTGCCATTATTTCCAGTCCACAAATACCTAACGCCCGGCCAAGTTTTTTTCCGACTCATTGTACGTGATAACCAAAGATGCTCGGGACATATTGAAGTTACTCTTTTTCATTTGGCTCCGTCATGGATGAGCATTCCGACCTCCGTCCCTTTCTTTCCGACTTAGCTCTGCTGCACCCTTTCCAAGCATAATTCTCACTCAGTGGCGGCTTTTCCGAGTCTCTAATGCACGTTTCCGTAACCGCATACACCCCTATTTGTTCTCTATTTACATACTCCTCAATCTCTGCCAACATTTTCCTTCTTCTGGCGTCCAGCATGTTTATGTAGCCTATTGAACGGCGAACTCTCTTTCTTACTTTACTCCTCTTTCTGTTACTGACAGCGAAGCTAATCTGAGGTTCCCCTAGGGCACCTTCTTTAATACTACCTACATGGGCCTCCTGAGCGCATGTTGGCCCCTTAAAAAAGCAACAGTGCGCCCACCAAGTCGCCAACCCACTTCTCGTGCCAGCCTGTAATTGAAGTGGATTTCGTCTCGTTTAAATCCACCACACCTTCTTTCTTCCCTGTTTAGTTCGAGAACTCAAAGCCTTTCTCTGGGTTCATTTTCCATATCACCTCATTAGCAGCCACTAAAGTTCTTTGTACGCGACTGTCACGTACAGGCACCTCCAGCACCGCGCACACCACAATCTGCACGTGAGGGGATAGCTCGCGCAAGTCGCCCACCCCCTTCGCCAAGCGCTGGGCTAATCCTGTGTCTTTCCTCTTTAGGATGTCATTTAGCCCACCTGCTACTATCACAAGGTTGCGCACGTGTGCATTTTCCGCTAGCTTTTGTTTTGCTCGCTCCATGACAGAACCCAATGGCCGGTCTGGAAATGGCACCTCTCCCTGCTTACCTTTGTCCGTTTCCGCGTGATTCGAACTCGACAAGGGGTATTGTCTTCTGTGCTACTGCTTTTTCCACCTGGATGCCTAAAGGTAGGTGCCGTTCGTTCCAGCTAAGACTTCACCATGCTTCACGCATTCCACGTACTTATCTGGCACTCACTGTCCTGTCACATCGGGGGACTGTGTTCTATTGTGACGACTATTCTCGTTCACAAGGACGGCCCTGTTCAGTTCTTCTTCGGCTGCTTGACGTCTTTTTTTTCAACTACCTTCCTTCCATCACGCTTCCAATTTAGCTCATTTTTAGCACTTCCTGCTGTTTCAGAAGCTGTTCCTTTAAGGCCTCCATTTTCTGCATCATACTATCGACATCACAGTGTATGCCGGTGTATACGATTCCGTCTTCATTCTCATCCGTCCCTTGCTCTGCCTTAAGAGGAAGCTTTAGCTTGGGTGCTCCTATCCAAACACATGTAAGACGGCGGCGTGTCGTTATGTCGTCGAGGTAGTTTCTTCGGTGTTTTCGTCAGCGGCAGAGATTCTTCGTCAGTTCGACGAACAGCAATTGCACCTCCATCGTCTGCTGCTTTTCGTTTTCAGGATATGGGCTCGCTGACCGGCCCCGGGCTGGGCCAATGTATGGTCGGCGCTGTGGCGCAATGTAGCGGCCTGGTGATAGCGAACGCGATGGTTGGGCGCGGAGCGCTGACGGCGAAACCTCGCAGTCCCATGTCCTGGTATGGGCATCGTCGGTACACATGACCCGCTTCTCCGCAGTGGTAGCAGAGTAGGTGGTGGTCAGGAGCGCGCCAAACGTCTGTCTTCCTCGGGTAGCTGCGCTGGGCGATGGGTGGGCATGCTAGCCGCGGCGGTGGTGGTCCACGGAACTGCGGTGTTACGGGTCCCTGGCGCGGTCTTGGAGGGGGACCTTGACGGTGGGCGATGGCGGCGTAGGTCATTGCTTGCGGCTGAGGCGTTGGCGATTCAGGGGCTACTCCGAGTTGTTGTTGGAGCTGCTCACGTACGGCGTCGGCAATCGAAGCGACTTGGGGCTGTGATGATGGGAACAGCTTCCGTAGCTCCTCCCGCACGACCGCTCGGATAGTCTCGCCTAGGTCGTCGGTGGCCAGTGACTGAACACCGGCGTAGTTTCTCGAGTTCGTGCGGCGCTCGAATTGCCGGTTTCGCATCTCGAGTGTCTTCGCGATGCTGGTGGCCTCGCGAAAAAACTCGTCGACGGTCTTCGGTGGGCTCCGTACCATTCCGGCAAAACGTTCCTTCACACCACGCATGAGTAGGCGGACTTTCTTCTCCTCGGGCATTTCAGGGTCGGCATGGCGGAAGAGGCGGCTAATTTCCTCCGTGAAGATCGCGGTCGTCTCATTAGTTAGCTGCAACCGGGTCTCTAATAGCGCTTGGGCTTGTTCTCGGCGTACGACGCTTGCGAATGTCTGCAGGAAGCCGCTTCGGAAAAGGTCCCAGGTCATTAAGGTGGCTTCTCGGTTCTCGAACCATGTCTTGGCGGCGTCTTCCGATGCGAAGAAGACATGTCGCAGTTTGTCGTCGCTCTTCCAGCTGTTAAACGTAGCGACTCTCTCATACGTCTCCAGCCAGCTTTCCGGGTCCTCTAATGTTGAACCGCGGTACGTCGGAGGCTCCCTGGGCTGCTGCAGCACGACGGGGGACGCTGGGGCTGCCATTGGGGCGGACTTGGTGGTGATCTTCTTGGTCGTCTCAGGCAAAAGTCCGTGCTCCGGGGGCAGTCCTTGCAGCCTGCGGGTACCTCGCTGGTTCTTGGCGACGTTGGTGTTGTCTTCCGCGTGCGGGCTTGGGTCACGGCTTTGTGGGGGCGTCTGGCACATGAACGCAAAGCACCTCCACCAGATGTCACGCGGTCGTGACGTTAAAGAACATAGTAGCAATACCGTGAAAGGTAAAACTGGATTTTATTGGGCGAACCTGTGGCAACAAAACAGGCTACACTTACAGCACAACGAGAGCGGCGAACACAGTCGGCAATCTTCAAAAATTTGATCAGTGGGTGAAGCGCGTCGGCTTCTATGGAGCAGTCGTCGAATGTTCCAGACTAATCGTTCGGACCTGCGTGCCTTCCACAAAGTTCTACACCATTCGCGTCAGGTGATGAAATCCGATAACATAGCGTTCGGCGACAACAGACAGTGGATAGAAGCATCGATATCTTTCCAGAAACTTCGGATACATGCAGGCGCGTCCCACGCTGTGCGATTACATTTGTTAGGCGGCGAAACGTGGTTGCCCGATAAAGATAAGTACACGTGTCAATATACCTCCTTTCGGTACTCCGCTCGTCGAAAACGCGACATGTGATTGCCAACAGTGATAACGCGGTAGTGTGGGGCTTGCACCGGCGGGACGCGCAGAAGATTACGCCGAGGAGCTCAAAAACCATAAACTCAAATATTAGCTCTCCCAAACGCGCAAAAACAAGCTTTGCACATACGCAAGAAAGCACTCTGCACGCACGTGACCGCGAGTAGAAGGTATGCTGGGAACATCTAACATAGTCTGGTTGAGAGATTGTGTTGTGAGCACCTCTATGTACAGTACGTAGCGTACCAACGCGTCATCTGTGTCCATGTTTTCTTGGACACGTGTATTTGGGCCGGATACAATGGCCTGGAATGGGGTAATGCTTGGAAATGAGATGTTTTCTTCATATATTTATAGTATTGTTTGGGATGCAGTCAGCTATTTTTTACATCATGTATGCAAAATCGAGTTGTTTTTGTTTCTAATGCTGACAATTCTGCTCTTTCACATTTTTCGACTCTGCATGCAGCATTCCTCTATGGTCTGCGTACCAAAGTAACACATGCTTGTAATTTCCTTTTTTCTGTTCATGCAATCCAGTGGAGCTTCGTACGAAAACTGTTGTTGCTTAGCTAGTGCCACGTTGGATCAATGTACAAAAAGCCCGGAACGAGCACCTATATGTAGCAAAATTGACATTTCCTCATTTCACGAGGTATCTTGTGTCTACTTGTGAAATTTCACGTGGCGCAGCTTCTATCGACGCTCGTAAAGATCGTTCCCCGTCTTTTTTACTAAATAATAAAACGATTCTGCACTAAGAGCACGCGCGGTTGAGCAGCAGAAAAAAATAACAAGAGAAAAAGCACCGATTAGCGCAGCTGGCGTAACGCGTGCCAGCTAGCGTTCAAAACGTACACGCCCAATACTGACACCGGAAGGGGTTGATCCCAGTCGCTTGGTGTGCTATCGTCAATCATGCCGCTGGGCTCTATGACAACGTCCGCTATCGTTCGATATCTTTCTCTATGACACGGCCTTCTTCCTCTCCTTCGGCGAAACCTCACTTGTGGTCGTCTGTAAAAAAGTGTTGAACGAGCCTTCATCGTGTGTCAGGGTACTGCACATGCACCGGGCGAAGCACGGAATGGCGGCGGCGGCGTTGGCGCGATCGCCATGGAGGGAGCAGCAGAGGGGAAGGCCGCTGTAAGAGCAGTAGTAGTCGTAGGCAAAAGAATAGTGCCAGGGCGCAATATAGAGTAGACCATGGTGTAAGAGTGCAAAAGGCTTACATACTTCGCCTCGTCGCCAAATGTAGTGCAGGGTGTCGCGACAACATAGGCCGAAGCGGACGGCCTACGGGGCGTACGGCGAGGGTGCGTAGCGCCATACAAGAGAGACGACTTCTTTTACGAAGACGGTATAGTTGGATGCAAAAATTTTACGACCAGAAATGCAGCTAGATCTCTATTTTCTTCTCAGCCTAGGCGCAGAAGCTAAAATCAAGTGTACTGCCCACGAGCGCCTGCTTGATCAGTGCCGTGCTCTTATGCAATCCCAATTTGCACGGCTGTGTTAGAAAAAAATAAATCTATTTTTTATATATGCTGTTGTCTCTAAACTGTTGCACTCGACAATACATGACTCGGTTTTTTCAACCAGAGAGAAGGGGGAATACGACCTGACAACCTGCGCCAACAGGGGTGGCCGAAAGTTCCTACGGCGTTGAGTGCGGGGAGGCGCTAGTGATCACACACTTCGAAACCACAACTGAGATTCGACAACAGACTTATAATTAATTGCCGGTTGATGTTACGTATGAGCGACCATTGGTGTCAAATAAACAACGGTAGCATGCCAAGGATACATGGTTGCTTGTAGTGGCAACGACTCCGCACCCAGTCCCATTTGGGAATCACCGTGATAGCATAAGCGCTAATCAGCTCTACCCTAAGACTACCTTCGTCACAGCAGTCGCCATTAGTGTGCTCATAAGAATAAAGAATGCACGTGACCCACCTTGAATAGCCTTGGCACGCACTTCTCGTGAACGCTGACAACCGAACTCTTTAACACTCTCACTAATGCATGTGAAGCACAGTGCTTTGCTGTTTGGGAGCTTTGGAGAGAGTACTGTTATGGTGTCAGCTTGAAGAGCGGAACATTGGGCAAACAAGAGAACTATTTAATGAAATCTGGTTTTCAATAAAAGGTTCTTTTCTGGCCATGTGTGCTTCTTCGATGCTATTTAATTGAGCTATGCCGATGCAATTTATTTGAAGTTAATTTCAAGAAATGCATAGTTTGACAAACGGCTAACCACTCATGCTGCATGAAAAAATATTTTAACATTTCATAAAAATATTCACCATTAAGAGTATATCGTTGAAATAAATGGCGAGAGGAAAACCTATCTACATTTTTTTAAGAAAACGTATGGTATAATGTAGCATACGGGATTTCTCTTCAAGAAAGTGTTAGACATGATTCGTGATGTGGTTATTTCTTGCACACTGTCGCTTTATGTGTTAGCAAATGTGCTTTGCTTATAGCTGTGCGTTCCCTATAGGCGGTGATTGACAGCGTAATGTGACAGTAACTTAAAACACTAGCTCCCATGAGAGAAGAATGCAATACCAACTCAGCACCGGGCAACTCCGTGTTACTACGTGGAACCACTACATTGTCGCACCGTTCAGACCTGCGGCTCTTTGACTTTTTATTAGATTACACAATATGCCGTATTGGCCATCGATAACGGCTAGCAACTCGTAGGAAATAAGACATCGACAAATCTCCTCTTTGTTTACAATAACTAAGTATAATAATTTGAATATATATATATATAGTGAGCCTTACAGGCCCAATTATAGGGCATAAAATAAGGGGGGCATATCAAACAGTGAACGTATAAAAACTACAATTTTCCAACAGGAACAGTGCTACAACAAGATTACCGCGTTGGACATTATTGAAGGCGTAAGGAATACAAAGCAATTTCTCAAGGCGCACGAATACTTGTTAATTTTTACAGAGCAAAAGGGATACTGTTTATGAAAAAAAATATACAACATTGCAAAAATGCGCGATCAAATAGACTTCATCGGGCACTCGTGAACGGCATTAAATGGCAAAAGCGTGAGTAACTGCGAGCGGAACGTGTCGGGATTAGATATGGGGGCTATGTTATCAGGGAGGCTATTCCAGAGACGAATGGCACGAGGTTGTGCAGATGAATGAAATACATTTGTTTTATTTATTTATTTCAAAATACCCCTAAAGGCCCCCGAAGAGGTATTACATAGCGGGAACCGATACATGAAAAAAAAATGCCAGGTTCGCACGTTACGAAAAAAAAGCTAAATTACACAAAAGTTATACAAAAATAGAAAAAAAACAAAAGTTATACAGAATACGACGTCTAGCAAAATACCCAAGTAAAACAATATACAAAATACATTACCCAGTGAAAATTAGATAGCAAATGCAGAACCATCTGAGAAAATAGAGAAAGGGAATTAAATAGGCACAATGGAAAAGAAGTAAAACGAGGTCTTGCTCGAAACTGCCTCAGTTGTCACCTTAACAAATTGATGAGACATGAATACACTTGTACAAAGTGCACGCAGAACGGTAAGACAAATGATCAAAGCAATATATACACTGAACAACGTATGAAGAAACAGTAAATAATATATATTTGCATGTAACTATTGCGTAAAAGTTCCTGAAAGGTTGCGAAATCGGCGTGAGCAGCAATGTGTGATGGTAGGTTATTCCATGCCACAATTGTTCAGGGAACGGAGTTAGCATAGTTAGCTGAGCGACAACTGATGGGTTTTTTATGATACGTTTACGACAACTGATGCGTTTTTAAGATATTGCCTTTGCCTGGAAAGAAGGCTGTCGCTGGTTCGAAGATACGGTGAAGGTGCGGATGATGATAATGTTTGTGCAGCAGCGAGAGGCGGGCAGTTCTACGGCGATGAGATAAGTCTTCAAGCTGAGCGTCCTTTTAGTGCTGAAATGCTAGTATAGGGTGAATGATCAGAACAAATGAAACGGGCCGTGCGGTTTTGCAGTGATTCGATTTCTTGGGCGATATATGTTTGACAAGGATCCCACATAGCTGATGCATAGTCGATTTTGGGGCGTAGTATAGTGAGGTATGCTAGTCTGCGTAGTTTAGCTGGAGCATGCCTAAGGTTGCGTTTGAGGAGGTCTAAGGAGTGGTTAGCTGATGCCAACGTATGGCGGGTGTGATAATGCCACGTTAGATGAGACTAAGTGAACACCAAGGTACTTATATGAACTTGTAAGTTCAATTATGTTGTTATATATTACATACGATGTAGGAATATGGTGACTGCAGCTAGTAAATGATAATAACTTTGTTTTAGCTGTATAAAGAGTCATCAATCATGTTGAACACCAGATATTATTAGCGTTAAGATCGGTTTGAAGAATATTTTTGTCATTGTCACATGAAATAATCGATATATTACGCAGACATCGGCAAAAAGTCTGATGTGGGAAGACACACAGTAAGGCAGGTCAATAATATAGATTAAGAAAAGCAAAAGGCCAAGAAGGCTGCCCTGCGGAACACCGGAGGTTACTTTGTTAGAAGAAGAATTACTGTTGTTAACAGACGTATATGGTATTCTGGATGAGAGGAAATTCTTAATCCATCCAATAACGCTTGGGTGTATGTTAATGTTCATTAGCTTCATTACTAGTCTGTGCTGATCAGCGCGATCGAAAGCTTTAGTGAAATCAAGGAAGACAGCATCAACTTGAAACCTCAGGTCTAGGTATGAATGTGGGTCAAGTAAAAAGCCGGCTAACTGTGTTTCGCATGAACAACCACGAAGAATGCTGTATTTCTAATCAACAATAATCTTGTGGTCTTCTAAGTTGTTAATGATTTCAGTATACAAGATGTGTTCAAGTAATTTACAAATAGTACTGGTTAAGAAGATGGGCCGGTTATTTAATGGGTGAGTTCGGTATCCAGACATAAGTATGGGGATGACTTTTGCCACCTTCCAGTTGTGCGGAATATTGTTAGTTGATAAAGTCTGCGAGAAGAGTGCTCACAATATAGGTCATAAACTAGGTGACAAATGTTTTAACACTGTATTATTATTATTGTCACTCTGATCAGATGCGGATAAAAATTTAACTTTATTTAGTAAAGAAGAAATACCTATTTCACTAACAATTATTTCTGGCATTGATACGTTAATATGATTGTCAAGGGTTGGTGATGATGTGGTGTCTTCTTGTGTGAATACAGATAAAAATGCGCTATTCAATAAATCGGCACATTCCGAGTGGGTGCATTATATCTCTGTGCTCACCAACTCGTGTAACATTGGAATAGCTCCTCGGGTTTATTACGTACGAAAAACGTTGAGGATTGTTAGTGACCATAGAATATAGGTCATGGGCAAAATTGTCGTTGAGATGATTTTAGCAGTGACTGATATTGCTTATCGCAGGTATTATAACGGTGCCAGGAATCTGAGTCGCAGGCTTTATCGGTTTTGCGATATAAACGCTTTTCCCTATTATTAAGGCGCCGAAGCTTTACGGTAAACCACACCCGCCGTAGTTGCTCAGTGGCTATGGTGTTAGGCTGCTGAGCATGAGGTCGCGGGATCGAATCCCGGCCATGGCGGCCGCATTACGATGGCGGCGAAATGCGAAAACACCCGTGTACTTAGATTTACGAGCACGTTAAAGAACCCCAGGTGGTCGGAATTTCCGGAGTGCCCCCCACTACGGAGTGCCTCGTAATTAGAAAGTGGTTTTGGCACGTAAAACCCCATAATTTAGGTTTTACGGTAAACCACGGGCTGTGGAGGTGCAGGCTATTTTTGTTAGATGGACCAATCGATTAATTAGTTCAGAAGAAATGGTTTTAAGTTTGGCCCACCTATGTTCGATGGTTTGAAATTGGCATCTGTTAAGGAAATGTAAACAAAAGTCAGATGGCGCGGAGTTTATGCTGTCAAAATGCGTTGTATTGTAACATCGGATGTACTTATCAGATCACGGACGTCTTGCAAGGGAAGCTGCAAGACTACGTGTTATGATATCATGATCAGATAGCCCATCTTGATGAGTTAAGTCGAAACCCACGTCAGGATCACTGCTTAATACTAGACCAAAAATATTAGCGGATGTAGCCGTAGATCGCGTAGGACGGGTGATAAGCTGTGTTAAGGAAAAGTCGAGACATGACTGCAGGATACTGTTGGCCTCATATAGATTGGTTGCTGTTGAAAAGTTAGCCCAACCAATTTCGGGGAAATTAAAATCACCGAAAATTAGTAATAGAGATTTAGGAAAATGAACAGCAATGATTTCAAGGAGGCGTTGGAATTCATGAGGAAACGTATGCCCATGTCAGGAGGTCGATAAAAATCGCCAATGATTATAAGGCCTGCTTTATATTTTATTGAAACCCACACACAATCTAAAAAGTGTCAAGGTGAATACGTGTGGCGAAAAGATTTTTTTGCACTGCCACCGAAAACGCCACCACCTATTCGATTTTTCCAGTCACATCGAAAGTAGTTAAATGAAGTCCAGCTTTCCACAGTGTAGGTATCGGGGAGAGTACCGGTCAGCCAAGTTTCAGTTAGTATTAAGACGGCAAGCTGGGCGAGTTGGTGATTGAACATGTACCTGTGGGTTGGCAGCGCAACCCGGACGAAGGACGAAAGGAAGAACACAACACGAGCGCAGACTAACAACTACTAATAGCAACGGACTATAATATACAGAAAATGTAAACACGTGTAAAATGACGTTTACAAGGGTGTTAGCCTATCTTGCCATTCAAAAAATCAACTTCTTTATCCTGTAGAGTGATAGAAGGCTGGCTGACGCATGCGCATGAGTTCACATGCATGAAGTAGGCCTCTACAATCTCGCGGTTAGTTTGATGCATATTTTTATAAAGTATTTCCGTTTGTTCAAACATGGGTTTGCATGAGCAAACTCTACAATGCGCGGCCAGGCCCAAAGTTCTGCCTAGAGCCATTCCTAGACTCTGTGAAGAAGATAGCCACCGTTAGATCAGTGTCTAAACATGTAGCAGAAGATGAAAAATTCAGGTGCATTTCTGAGTGCGTTGACGTGTTAGTCAGACATCAAGGAAACCATCATCAGAATGGCAGAGCGCGGAAAATTCAACCCCTTGTGCAATATTTAAGGGAAAACGAAGTGAAAGTACTGACCGCTGATAAAGAAGGGTACTTCGTCCTCCTAACGGAGGGGCAGTTTTCCGAGAAAGCCTCAGCCGCTTTAACAAAGAACTTCAAGAAGGTGCACATTCAACCTAAGAAAGTCAAAGATCAAGCATAGAAATTGTTGCTAGAATTGAACCTCGAGCGTCTATCTGGTGCAGTGAACAAAAGTCAGGGGTTGAACCTTGAGGTGTTCTTTACGATAACAACGCATAAACCCGACCAACCTTTACGAACAATTGTGTCTGAAAGAAACACATGGCAACACGTAGTTTCTGGTTATCTTCAGAAGAACTTAACAGGGCTCCAGGTAGAAGACCCATTCAAAGTAAAAAACTCGGAAGATCTCATTAGGTTTTTACGAGAAGAGGTGCACCCAGCATGCACAGCGTTCAGCATCGACGTCACAGATTTATACTATTCCCTTCCTAGAAATCAGCTGATCAAGACAATCAAAGATTGCATTATGGAAAACGACGAGTTGAAGTTTAGAAATGATAGTGGCGTCGCGGTTAAGTCGTTTCTCGAACTCTTGGTTTTCTATTTTAATTCCACGTTCGTTATCTGCGATGATCAAATAATGATTCAGAAGCGGGGGGTCTGCATCGGCTCTCGGGTCGCACCCATTCTTAGCGAGATCTTTCTCGGCACAGTTGACCGGGCACTCGAGAGCGCCTTCGCAGGAAGTGGTTAGCATTTCCCGTGGTTAGCATCAAGTGCTTCAGGTTCGTTGACGACTACCTGGTAGTTATCCCCTCCCAAAACAGTTCCAAATTTATTGGAGATATTCTCGCCGCTTTTGGAAAAGAAGGAATGGGTCTCAGATTTACTCATGAACTACCCAGTAATAATGAAATTCAATTTTTGGATTTGCAGTTAAGACTAACAGCGCAACACATTTGTTGGCATTATAACCCCAGGACTAGCAAACCAATTCTAAACTACGCCTCGGCACACTCAAAACTTGTGAAAAGAGGAATTGCTATGACGTGTTTGGGTTCCGCACTTAGAACGTCGTGCCACCACCTCGCCAATCTGAGCTTTTCGCAACAACTCAATCGTCTAGAGAAGGCCGGTTTTCCAAAATCCATTATTGTATCAATATGTGAAGGGCTAGTGAAGAAAATAAAGAAAGGGGACGCACCGCAAAGACAGATCGAAAAAGTTAAAAAGTACGCAGTCATCCCTTATGTACATCAGATGGGGCATGGGTTAAAAAAGACAGCCATGAAATATGGCGTTCAAGTAATCTTTTCAGCAAAGAACTCCTTGAAAAAGATTTGCAATCTTGTCAATAGGCCTAAAAAGCCGTCCAAAGCTACATGCCGCGTCAAACACTCGGGGCAGCTTGTGGCATGCTCGGTGGGAGTGTTCTACGTCATCCCTCTTTCGTGCGGCAAAATGTACTTTGTGCAGACGGGACGCTGCCTTAACATCCGCCTTAGGGAGCACCAAGATGCGATCAGGAATGAAACAGGTTCGAATCTGGCCACGCATTGTAGAGTTTGCTCATGCAAACCCATGTTTGAACAAACGGAAATACTTTATAAAAATATGCATCAGACTAAACGCGAGATTGTAGAGGCCTACTTCATGCATGCGAACTCAGGAGCATGCGTCAGCCAGCCTTCTATCACTCTAGAGGATAAAGAAGCTGATTTTTTTAATGGCAAGATAGGCTAACACCCTTGTAAACGTCATTTTACACGTGTTTACATTTTCTGTATATTATAGTCCGTTGCTTGAAATAATAAACCAGTTGTTAGTCTGCGCTCGTGTTGTGTTCTTCCTTTCGTCCTTCGTCCGGGTTGCGCTGCCCACCCACAGGAACATGTTCAGTTAGTATCACTATCGATGCTCAACATGAGTCAATGACGGATGATAGCTGTACTGTTTTAGAAATGACACTTCTTATATTCATGTTAAGAAAAGGAATGTAGTCTTGGGCGTCATTCTTCCTCGATATTGGTCCAGTGGATTGATGATTAGTGTGATCACATGGCACTCGCCATTCTGTAGCTTGTTCAGACACTCGCTTCGCGCGTTTCTGATCGCTATCCCACATATAAACGTCATTAATAATTGACAACTTGATGAGCACGAGTCGCACACCATCACCTTCCTTTCGTATTGTTTCGGGAAATAGCAGAAGGTTGCGGCGTTTATTCCGCACTGTTACAGAGTAGTCACGGGAAATGCTAAAAGGTTTATCTTTCAGTTTGTAACCATAGCCAAGTAGTGCATAAATTTCTTTGTTATTGGAAAACTATGCAATAATCGGTCGCTTTTTATCATTAGAGAAACGACCTAATCTGTGCGGACTTGCAATTGAGGACACTTTCATACCAAGATGATTGTCGCAAAATTCCTGAACCAGGCCCTCAGAAATTTCCCCTCTCTCATTCTGTTCAGAGTCAGAAATTCCGTAAAATAGAAATTTGCACCTGCGGGAGCGGTTTCCTAAATAGTCCACCTTATCTTCTATTTCGGAGATGCTCACTTCGTGGGTTCGAGAGTAGTGCGCATTAGCCTTCCCTGACAAAGGCCTGAAGTTATCTTTCGGTCGAAATCATCGAGTTGATTCTGCATTTTAGAAAATCATTGTTAGCAGTCGAATGCTACTTTCTCAGAAGCATTGGACATAATTTTAGTTTCAAGTTCAGAAACACGTCGACTTGGTTGGTCTAGGTCACTTTCTATGCTGATATGGATTTGGAGTACCTTTTTAACAGATTCTGAAATACCAATACTATTAGTATCTAGTCTCTGAACAGTGCTTAATATAAAATCAAGTTTTTCTTCTTGTGGTTTAGTCATAGAATCCCGGTTTGCCTTTACGTCACCCCCAAGGAGCAAATTGTGCCATAGATGCAAAACACAATCACGAAAACACTTCATTGAATCGGGTGGCCACGACACCGCTAATAAAAACACATCGTTGCTACGAAAAGAAAAAGCGCCATTTAGGCTCACCTGCACAGTCATGAATAGTGAGCGTGGCATCACAGCTGCGGTGTCGTGGCCCGAAGTGCTGTCGAAATTGGTGTGCTTTAGTACTGGGCTTGTCGTAGATAAGGTTCCAAGCTCCCAGCTGAGTAATTCAGTCGTATCCAGAACTGGTGCATGGTTGATCCGATGATGGATTCGAGGATTGACTGCGTATCCAACGTAAACATTTCAGCTCGGTGTCTTCGTTAGCTCCGGTGTTTTGCGATGGATAAGCCAGGCGCTGCGTCGCCATCAACATCAGCATCGGTATCAACACCTGCACAAGCATGAATAGTGGGCGTGGCATCACAGCTGCGGTGTCGTGGCCCCACGCGTATATGCGCATGAAACTGAACTCGTAATGTAATCTGCATGAAAAAGAGTGGGGTATTGGCAGTTGTTACCGGGGTCGTTTATTAGTGTAAATATATTTCTGGAGTAAGCACAGAAGAGCGATCTTTTGGCGGATATCTAATGGCGCCAACAGAAGGTCTAGTTTAATTTGTGTAATGCTTGAGTTTATAGCGTAGTTACGTAAATGAACCTGGGTGCTTTATTTTGGACCATTTCCGTCACATATATTAGGTAATTTCGATGAGGGGACCAAATTAAGGAGGCGAATTCCGACTGTGGTACGATGAACGTTTGGAAAGCGAGTTTTGGAATGTATATATATATATATATATATATATATATATATATATATATATATATATATATATATATATATATATATATATTTATATATATATATATATATATATATATGTAGGCAGACTTGATGAAACTACCTTGCTAAAAAAACAAGTAATTTCGGGATATACGAGAGTAAATTTCAAATGGTAACTAGGTTTTGAAAAGCTGCAAGGCGGTGTTAGTGATCTAGGCAGACGTTCTGTTATTAAAAGGCCTCTCTGACGTAAAACAGAATGCGTTGCATTAGCTGTAGCTCTGAATAATATTTAGGGGTCAGTCTCACGTATGTATATTTAGGCAAAGTACTTAAGAGCGTTGCTTAGTTCGAAATGTCATGGAATATAAATTTTTCTATGTTAATAAAATACGTACGCGTTTCTTTTTTTTTTCAGGTACAACCAGGCTTTCCAGTATTGAGGCGCCGTAGGGTACAGTAGAAATTGAACTTTGGATTTCATAGGTTTCACACTTACAAAAAAAGATCAGCATAATGCACAGAATGATGACAACGCATTAGATAGGTTCTAAGGGGTTGGCGAGTGCCTAGTGAAAACTACTGGGAAAGTGTTGCTGGATGAATTGCTTGCTGAACATAACAATACCGGAGAGAAATGGTACAAGAACAAAATACATAGTTTTCTCGCGTCCTACCAAAGAACAGAGCACAATGTTAATGTCAGCACGCTCACCGAGGTCCTACGTAATAGCATCGGCGGAAATTGCCGTGCCGAAAAGAAAGCTTTCTGTGGGAAAGTAAACAGAGAAGTACGCGCTTAAAATTAACCTTACACACTCAAGAACGGCTAACGTGCATTTGTTTTGCGTTGGAGGATTAATGAATAACAAATTTACTATTAAATTGAAGTGAATAAATTATTTGCACAGTATTGTTATTTACATCAGGAATCTCTTAATTAGAAACGAAGGTTTAGACACCCATATAACATTGCAATAATAGAAGGTGTGTGTGTGATAACTTTCATTTAAAAGAGCTTCGAAGGTTCAACTTTTTAAGCAAAGGCGGGCCACTCCCATGTTCGCAATATCACGCGAAGCCCTTCAGCAACATTATGTGCCCATGGGACGCCCCTTATTTGGTCTTGAAACAATCGGCTTTTAATCATTTTTCCCCCACTGTGTCCATTGTTCAACGAGGTTTGCGAGAGTCGCGGGACACTCCATCAGCATATGTCTGATCAATGATGCCATTACAATCGTTGCAGTCCATCTTAATCACTCTCTCTGGATATATTATATTAATGTGGTACGGCGTGGGATACGTACTTGTTTCCAATAAGCGCAGTGACAGTGCCTGAGCCCAGTTCAGTTTTGAAAGAGGCAATGGGAATTGCCTGCCTCCTAGATATTTATGTTTGCTAAAGTAATTGCAAGTTAATGAATCATCTCTATGTTCCATTCTCCACGGTGAACCGCTCAGTTGGTACTGTCACGGTTAAAAAGTTCTCATACCAAGTCATGAGCAACTTCATTGAAGTTTACTGGAGTCTCGTCCACTTTCCCCATATGCGTCGGAAACCATCGGATTTCCGTTCTAATAAGCGCAATGTTTTCGAAACGTTAAGCTGAAGTTCCAGCTACGCACCCTTTATAAAAATCCTTTGTAGCGGCTTTGGATCACTGTAAATGCAGGCCCACTTATTACTTCTCATAGCTAGAGCAATTCTCGCTTTGTCCACCACCACAGGGTAATTAGTAAAATTAGCGATAGCGTCTTGCACCTTCGCTTGAGAATTTTCTACAATGACTGTATAGGCTCCTTTACCTTTTACCCAGACAGCGTCAACTATAACTACCAGTTAATTCTTTAGCTGTATTTCCTGCAAGAGTGCTTTTGGTATTGCCTTTCTCCATTTGATATTATTTTCTGGACACAAGTTTCTGTGGAGAGGATCGGTTCTAATCTTATTCCTAACTTCAGTACTGAATTGTTCCTGAACTTCGATTGCGCTCCTTGATCTATGCAGTTCTGCACCTATTGTTGGTAATATATTCCTGCCAGCTCGTGTTTTTGTCAATGTTTTGTGCTACACTAGCTGTTGACCATCCGTGATTTCTTAGATTGTGTTTTGCGCACCTAGCCTCACAAGTTTGTAGGTTGTAGCGTCACTTGGTATCCCTAGGGCTACATTACCAAGATTCCTGAGCATCGCATTAAGTTTATTAAGTTCGGACGGCTTCCATTTGAATAATCCAGCCAGGAATGTGAAGTGAGAGAGAGCAAAGGCGTCATTAGGCCTTGAAGCGCTGTCTCCCCCTAAGCATCTCTTTCTTTTGGTACTTCTCCTTAGTAACATAATGACTTCATCTGTTTTATTCGAGATATGTTGTATTGTTCAATAGTTAGCATTGTTTCTTTGTGATATCCAAGAACCTTTATTTTTTCTACTAGCCTAATTGCGGATCCTTCCTTAGTGTATGAGCGCACTCTCGGCTCATCTTCCGCAATAATAACCTCTTGGTTTATGAGCTTTTCCGGGATGTTTATTGAACAATAGTTCCTATGTGGCTGCCGAGCATTTCAACGCTGTTTTCCAGCATGTTCTCTACAACATATACTCTGTCCTGTAATCTGGTCTCTGTCTATCCTACATTACCCTTATCATAAGAAGGCAACAAACACTGACACCGAGGATAGTATAGGGTACATTACTTGTGCTTAATCAATGAAATCAAGAAGCCATAAACATAATGAAAATTAAAGTGGATGAAAAAACAACTTGCCACAGGTGGGGACCATCCCACAACCATATAATTTCGCGGGCGATGCTCTACCAATTGGGCTACCACGGCGCCGTTACCCCAACCACTTTCTTAAGTATCTATAACCCCTTTTCTTCAACATTCATTGAAACGTTCAGATAGGTAAGGAATTGATTCATCATCTAGATTTCTTCATATCTTGTTAGTTATTATGTCAGGTCCAGCCGACTATGTACCATTAAGATGGCGAAGAGCCGCCCTGACTTCATTCTCAGTGAAGTCACGATCAATTTCTTCTCATGTGCCATCCGCATATTCGGGGTTCTCGTCTTCTCCATTTGGCTGTCTAGATGGGAGATATTCGTCTGCGAATCTGTCCATGATTTCCCCCTGTGTTTTGACCTGGCTTTCATGATGAGCCAACTTGTCTATAACTGTTCTTTTGGTTGTACTTGTTTCATTCTCCCTGATCAAACGCTTGAGGAGGTGCCAGCTACCTCCATGCTTGTGTCTACCATCAGCCGAGTTACAAACCTTATCCCACTCTTGCTTCACGAGGGTCTTCGAGTGAGAATCGATTTTTCAGTTGGATTGCGCTATGTTTTTCCTTAGCCTTCTGCAATGTCTTAGCGATTTCCATGTCTAAATTATAGCCTGTTTGGCCTCAATCTGATGCGCAATCCTGCTGTCCATAGCGTCAATATATTTCTCTGTCCTGATTTCTTTAGTAGCCTCTTTGACGTCATCTCTGAGCTGCTTGACCCATGTCTGAAAGGGCTCCTGCTCGGCGTGTAATGTCCCTACTTTCCTTCTGTTCACCCTGATTTTACTGAACTTATCCTATCAGTGAATTTGAAGATTGTAGTTTCCTGTCGTGGTATATGTATGATTATGTGTATGATTAATTGTTCGCTGCCGCGATCCATGTTTGAATTGTCCCACTTAGCTCCTATTGAGTTCTTTACAAAAGTGATATCTGCTGTGAAATTCCTGGTTGTGGACGTGCCGCATTGGGTGGGATACGTCGTATCGGTAACCAAGCAGTACCCCAGATCCACGGCGAGACTCCATAGCCCCTCTTCCTTCTTTGTGTTCGAAGTGTAGTCCCCATGTGTGATAGGGAGCATTATTGTCCCCTCCCATAATGAGCGGGCAGTTGTTGGCAACCGAAAGCATCATATTGAAGAGTGCTCTAAACCTCTGTCTCAAGTCTTTGAACTGCTGTAAATATTCAAACACAAAAATGCTTTGCGCCTTGGCTAAGTTCATTTTAAGTATAATCTCAACTGGAATAAATTCAAATTTGGAATGCCCAAAATGAACATCATGCTCAATCTGCGGCAACGTTTTGTCGTTGAGGGTATCCAACTACCTTCCCCATTTCTTTGTCTCCACATGACGCTTTGTATCCAATAAGCATAATTTCGTCGGCTAAGGCTTTCTGCAGCATAATTTCCTTTGCCTCAGATGACCTGATGACATGTTAGAGCGCTGCTTTCTTGTGTTGTAACCTGCGATAATGCCATTGCCACATGTTTAACCCATTATTATGGTCCAATCTTATTCGACTAGGGTTCCTTTATATTACCCGCCATTTTCCTCTTATTGATGCGTCACGATATTCCAGAAATCGATTTTACACTATTCACCCCCGATGTCAGATCGGCGTCGTCATCACCTCGGACATCGATTTTCCAAGTTTTTTCTACGCCATTACCCTCATTTTCCACAACTTCTCACTTTAAAGTTAGTCGTTTCCACTGTCTCTCCTGTGGCTTTGTCTCTTTTATTTCATTGAGAGCTGAGAAGACTGGACCACTGCTTTTGCTTAGAGGTCCATCTCCATTCTAGCAGGGCTCGACTGCTCTTTTTTACCAAGTTCTACTACCTCCTTCGTCAATTCTTCGGTTGCATTTCTTAAAGAATTGACTTGATAATTATTCGCTCTCTTGTGGCGTCATTGTCGCCACCCACGTCACGCGAGACGTCCTCAGAAGCCCCCACCGTACCTTTCACTTTGTCAGCCCAGGTCGTTCCTAGCGTCTTCTCGACAGGTCTTCAGCCTAGTTACACGAAGCGCACCTGCGCTTCTCTTCACTTGGACTGGCTTCTCTCCCTTGATAGTGAATGGTGCCTGGATCTCTTGCGACTCCTGGAGTATGGGCGCTCCCTGTCCTCGGGGTGGTGGTCGGGCTCCAGCTGTTGCACCTCCGACTGCAATAATGTTGACGACCGAGCCCTGTTTTGCTCTCTTCGACAATGCCTTAGGACGTAAGGGATCTGAAATCTTTGCTTGCAGCACTTCTCAGTGGTAGGGTGGCCACCTTCTCAAAGTTTACTCTTAGGTACAGACACATGTTCGTCACCTTAGTTGCGAGTTCCACATCCCCTGCACTTAACAAAGTCAGGTTTTGGACACACATCAGAGACATACCTGCCTTCATACATGCCTTACCCTTCCGCTGTTGAAGGAGACATCAGATTGCTTCTTAAGAAAGGTATCAGCTCGCTAGTGTGGTACCATAAGTTTTAAAATTCGGCATTTTGAGTCCATCGAAAAAGTTCAATGTCCGATCCCGACGTCTTGATGTGCTTGGCAGCCAGTGCAAGCGGGTTCAAGTCATGCGCGATATTTCTTATCATAGCTTGCGAGTCTAATGAAAACTCCACGGACGACGCCTTTGCGCGTGGTATGTGGTGGTACTTCGTATGCATTTGCTTCGTATTCCTCTTTCATAACCTTCAAGAACTTGATTATCACGTATTTGGTCACATTTTCGTGCTTAGGTCAGATGAGTCGTAGAAGTGACCGAAGATAATAATTTGGTGGCGAACAAATTGACAGTTCGAAGAATTCAATTCTAGCCCAGCTGTATGGAAGACGGAAATAATATACGAAAGTTGTTCAAGGTGCGTCGTGAAGGTTGGCACGAGCACGAAGATGCCATCGAGGTAACAAAGGCGCATAGGCAACCTAAAGCTCGGCAGAATCTTGTCCATTATGCGCTAGAAGGCGGCGGGAGCGTCGCACAAGCCGAATGGCATGACTCGAAACTGATAAAAGCAACCTGGTTTAACAAATCCGGGCTTCCCACGATCTATGTCATCGACGGCAATCCCCCAGCAACCGGAGCGCAGGTCTATCGGTGAAAAATACGTTGCACCGGGTAGGCAAACCAATGCATCGTCTATGCGTGGCAGTGGATGGACATCCGTTTTTGTTATCGCGTTTAGATGGCGGTAATATATCCAGAATCGTCAGATGTGGTCCTTCTTTTTTTACCAAGACAACAGGAGAAGCCCACGGGCTTGACGATGGTTCAATTATGCCCTTCGGAAGCACGTTATCAACCTTGTATTGGTTTGTCTGGTTGGTTATCGTCATCTTTGTGATATATTGTAGCGAGAAATACGGGTGTCAGAGGAAGAGGAAGAGACAGAAAACGGTTCTATTGTTGGTGCTCGCGCTCGCCTGCTGGGACGTTGTCTCTTTCTGGACATTCAAATAAATCCTTAAACTCGTACTACCAATTGGTTGAGCGTGCTCGTTTCCTTGTTCATCCTGGAACTATGTACCCGCACTATACTTTCCCGTCTTCACATTGTCTGCGATGTGGCACAGCAAGGTGTCCCAGCCCCACAGGTGGGCGCCTGCTCCGGAATACCGAGACAGCGAGACCCTGACATCTTGAACGGCACCGACGAGCATGACATCGAGGACTGGCTGACTACGTATGAGCGAGTGAGTGCGCACAGTAAATGGGATGACGGCAACTAACTCAGCAGCATCAACTTTTACTTGGTGGGCGTTGCACAGCTGTGGTTCCACAGCCACGAAGATGATATTTCCGACGACTGGTCATCATCGCAAACGAGCTTCGCGGAAGTCTTCGGCCGAATCGCTGTTCGCAAGCTTCTCGCCGAGCAGCGCTTACACCATTGCGCCCAGAAATCCGGCGAGAACTTTACATCCTACATTGAGGATATTAGACAATTTTGGAATACTGTGTCGCCTTACGTACCTAACATACCATAAGCACCTTTCCTGGACGTTACTGTGCGCCTCCTTTCAAGGCTTTAGTTAACTGTGTGGAAACGAAAACCTAAAAAAGACGTAAAAAACCGGGCGCCGTCTGGAGCATCGTGCCAAACGTAACTCCGAGAAGACAATTCATTGGCAAGCATCCTGGTGTTGCTCTGCGGGCGCGTCTCGATAGGCTTGTTGACGTCAGAATAACCAAACGATCTCAGAAAATGCATGCGCTGTCCTCTGATAGCTAATCATTCAGGTGAGTTTAGAGAAAGCGAAAGCTGAGTACCTTTGTTACTGGGGATCAGCGTGAGCGAGAGCGTAGCCAACACGAGAATTCACGCTGAAGCGGGAGTTATGGATGCCACCATGTTCGACAACGCTATTTGTTAGCGTCCATAAACATTCATCATCAGCAGCAGCAGCCTGGGTACACCCATTGCAGAGCAAAGGCCTGCCCCATACTTCGCCAGCTACTCCGGTCATGTGCGAATGGTGGCCATGTTGTCCCTGCAAACATCGTAATCTCATCCGTCCACCTAATTTTCTCCCACCCCCTGCTACGCTTCCCGTTCCCTGGAATCCAGTCCGTAACACTTATTGACCATCGGTTATCTTCCCTCCTCATTACATGTCCTGCCCATGCCCTTTTTTTTTCTTGATTACAACTGAGGTATCAATAAATAGCGCTTGTTCAATCGCCCAATCTGCTCTATTCTTATCCTTTAACATTACACCCATCATTTGTCTTTCCATAGATCGTTGCAGCGTCCTAAATTTATGTAGAACCCTTTTCGTATGCCTCCAGGTTTCTGCCCCATACGTGAGTACTGATAAGACACACCGTATATACGCTTTATTCTTGACCGATAAGGGAAACCTGCTGTTCATGATCTGAGAATGACTGCCAAACGCACCCCAGCCCATTCTTTTTCATCGGATTATTTCCGTCTCATGATCCGGATCCGCGGTCTCTACCGTAAACATTAGGAATATTAAACTCGCAAAATAACGTCCGTTATAACACCGCACGTAAACCACAGAAACCCAATAACATTCGGAGCGTGTGAAGTCTGGACGTCGCTATTTCTTTTACTTACGTGATGCCTTTACGTTTAATTGCAAACGCTATTCTAAAGCTATCAATTGTTGACCTCTGCCGGCACATCAACACTGCTACGTACGAAGCTGATAAAATCCGCCACATCATAAAGGGGATCGAGGATGACGCCTTCCGAATGCATATTTCCGATTATCCCTAAACTGTCACGGACGTCCTTCAGTATTACCATACCTCCGACGAGTTGTGGAAGCAGTGCATTTCTACACGCTTCCCGAACTCAGAGACGGCCAACATGTGAGCATTAACTGTCGTTGCCGCTTCTGTTGACACCACAATATTATTGGAGCAAATACAGCAGTTCTTCTGAGAAGTAGCACGAAAATTATTCCTTCTTCTCCACTACCGGAGTCCGCGCAGGTGGTTGCTCTCACGCTGCAAAAATCCATTGAGGAGCAAACTTCTGAGGCGCTACCAACTTGCTACCAATATCCGCTTGTTCCCGCTCCATTGACCTATGGTGAAGTCACACGCAGGCAGCCACCGGCGATTCTGCTCGGTACGGATCCTAATCGACCTGCGACTGCCTTCTTCGCTGCGTGTGCGCCTGTCCCCCCAAACCCGCCACTTTTCCTCCGTCCGCACCATCGTTCAGTAATTCTTGGCGCACCCCGGACAACAGGCATGTCTGCTACTTCTGTTGCCTACATGGCCACGGCGCTCATTTCTGTCGTCTTCGTGACTTTCGTACTAGTGTGGGCGCCAAACATGACGGATACTTATGACCTCAGCCACCGCACCCGATCTCCTCCGATACAGCAATGGACACCTGGTCATTGGGTTACCGTTGGTTTACTAATATAGAGAGTGAAACAATATTTGTTCCCATTTTCCCCCTCTTGCCCCTTCCTATTCCTGTCCGCAAGGAGTAAGGTACCCTCTGTACATGTAAATTACCGTAGTAAACTAGAAGTGCATCCTATAACCGTGAACATGCATGTATGCACAGAAAAAGAAAGAAAAAGATTGATAATATAATTACGTGGCAGTAATCACAGTGTCAAGCACTGTGTGTGTTCCTTCCACAAACAGTAAAGTACCGGATGTTCATGTAAATTGCCGTAGTACACTAGAAGTACATCATATAACCATGAACATGCAAGTATGCACATAAAAATAAAAAATAAAGATTTTATAATATGATTATGTTGCAATAATTTCTGTCTCAAACACTGTGTTAGTAACAATTCCTTCACGCACTATTTGAAAGCGTTTCCAGTCATACTGAAGTCAATGCTATCTTCTAGCTTATTGTGCATTGTTAGTACTTGGTTCCTGGTTGTGTGTTTACCATAAGTGGTCCTTGTGTTTGGTATCAGTTTTCTTTTTAGCCTCATATCGTAAGGAATTTCATTATTGTTTTTGTGTATATATGGTGCGTTGTTATATATGTACTGTAGTAGTTTAATATAATAAACGTCGTAGCCTTAAGTATTTGGTATTTAAGAAATAATGGTAATGTGCTTGATTCAAACATGGTCCCTGATAGTTTTGATATTCGCGCAATATATTCCTTTGTAGAATAATGATCCTGTTGTAGTTAATTTTTGTTATGGTGCCCCATACCAATATGCCGTAGGATAATCTGGAGTAGAAGAGTGAAGTGTATGTTTTCTTTCAGCCAGATAGGTATTAAGTGTGCAATTTTATACAAGCATCCAACAGATCGGGAGAGTTTGGTAGCTAAATCATTATGTGTACATTCCATGAAAGCTGCTCTTCGAACCAGACACAAAGAAATTTTGTTCCTTACCCTGCTTGTCTGTTGCCGTTCTAAAGTGAAAACTATTTCCCTACTTAGTGGGAAATGTGGAAAATTGACGCTCTTGACTGCTTGCAAGGAGCACAGTTCTTTTCCTCTTTCGACCTTCGGTCTGGGTACTGGCTGGTCCCATATATGAAACTGACCGTCCCAAGTCTGCGTTTGTCACCCCGGATGGTATATATGAGTTTAATGTGGTGCCATTTGGCCTTTTTAATGCGCCTGCAACCTTTGATCTTCCCATGCACAACAATCTTAGAGGAATAAAATGGCACACGTGTCTTTGCAACCTAAACGACGCTGTAGTCTTTTCGAAACACGTGGCTTTCATCTGACCGGCCTCGGAAGCGTACTGACTTTCCTTTCACACGGTGAACTGCAGTCTAATGTGAAGAAGTGCTACTTTGCAGCCCGCCGGCTAACCATCTTAGGCCATGCTGTCAGCAAGGACGGTGTCCTTCCCGACCCTTCAAAGCTTCGCGCCGTCGCCGAGTTCCCCAGCACGTCTACGCTGAAATACAACCGTACCTTTACAAGCCGGCGTTCGTACTTTCGCCGATTCGTGCGTAATCTCGCGTCCATATTCGCCCCCATAACGCAGCTGTTTGCCAAGAGCCAAGGCATCTCGGCCTGGCCTACCGCTCGTGAAGACGCGTTCGCTGCATTACGCCATCTTTTGATATCAATGCCTGTGCTACGCCACTTTGACCCGGATGCTCCTTCCGAAATCCACATGGATGCTAGCGTAGTTGGCCTCGGCGCTATTTTTGCTGAGCGTAAGTCTGGCTTTTAAGAGTACGTCGTCTCTTACGCCAGCCGCACTTTCTCCAAAGAGGAAAATAACAATTCGCTCACAGATAAAGACTGTCTTTGGGTAAAAATCAAATTTTGACCCCACGTATATGGCCGTCCATTAGACGTCGTCACCGATCATCACGCCCTGTGCGGGCTGTGCTGGTTTTTCTCATTAAAAGACCCATCTGGTCGCCTAGTTCGTTGGCTGCTGGATCTACAGCACTATGACATCCACGTTGTCTATCGGTCAGGCCATAAACATTCGATGCCATCGGTCTTTTGCGCTTACCGCTGCGCGATCAGCATGGTTCTCCATCTGTCACCCCGATACGATTCTCCTTCTCTTACATTCGCCGACATGTCAGCAGAGCAACGCAGGGATCCTTGGATTGCCTCTATTCTAGAGTGTTTATCTGACCCGTCACCACGCACGACCGACCAATCGCTCGCGTTGTCACACTGGTCACCACTTTCCTATCTGCGAAGGGCTCCTGTAGCACCGCAACCACACACCTGATGGCCGTATCCTGCTGTTAGTGATTCCTTGCAATGTACGTTCCGACGTCTGTGCCTATTTTCATGCGGATCCGCAATGCGTCCATGCCGGTGTGCTAAAGACGTATGCACGCTTAAGTCTTCGCTGCTACAGGCGAGGAATGTACCGTTTCATTCAACAGCACGTCCACTCGCGCTCCAAGTGCCAACGCCACAAGCGTCCACATAACGAGGTAAGAGGAACGTTCAATCCAACCCCTTGTCCTTCCCGTCCTTTCGAACGTATCGGCATTGATTTGTACGGCCCTCTACCATACATCCAAATGGCAACCACTGGGTTACTGACGCCATGGACCACCTCACGCACTACGCCGAAGCTGAAGCACTCCCGGTGACCACAGCATGTGAAGTCGGCTTGTTCATCCTTCGCAACCTGGTTCTTCGACACGACGCGCCTAGCGAGCTACTGAGTGACCCTGGTCGTTCACGTCTATCCTTCTATCCAATGCTGTAGAAGCCCTCCTTCGCGAATGCAAGATGGTCCATAAACTACAAGCGCCTATCATCCGCAAACCAGTGGTATGAACGAACGCTTTATTCGTAATTTTGGCCACATGGTCGCCATGTACGTTTCCGCTGACCGCACTAACTGGGACCACATCCTCCCCTTTGTTACGTATGCTTACAATAGCGCCACTCAGTCTACCATGCAATTCTCGCCCTTCTTTCTTCTTTATGGTCGCGAACTTTCTTCGTTTATGGACCGAATTCTTTTGTATCACCTCGACTCTTTCGACTCTGCAACTCTATCCGAAGCCACCAATTATGCCAAAGAATGTCGTCAGATCACTCGCACACTTATCGCGCAAGACCAGGCCAGCCAGAAACATAGCTGTTTTGTAAGCTTGACTTTTCCATCATATTCACCTTGAACGCTGGTATGGCTTTGCGTTCCTTAGTCTACTCCTGGCCTTTCTGCAAAGTTCAGCCTAATGCATCACGCTGCATACCGGGTTCTAGAGCTGACGTCCCAGGCCCACTACATCGTCGAGCCTATTCAGCCATCTACGGACCAACGGGGTCGCGTAGGCGAAAGTGTTCATGTCGACCGCATGAAGCCGCACTACAACCCACCATTGCTGCCTGTTCCATACGTCGTGATTGTGTTAGCGCAGTGAGAAATAAGGGCGCCAGCAGAGGATGAATATAGAAAAGTCAGTTGTTGCTGTTGTTAGCGCTCGCGTAGCTCGGCCTTTGACTCTTTCTGCGTGGTCGTATAGAACGCCGAACGCATCAATCCCTAAACACGTACTATGAGTATATATATATATATATCTATATATATATATGTGTGTACTGTGTGTGTGCATTTATAAGCTGTATTTGTCATCTGTCCATGATCTTCATCATGTGGGAATCATCTGGCGTTCTTCTTCATTATCGTTTGTGGGGCTCGCTCTTATGTGATCCGTGGTTTGGGTGTGGTTGGTTCGCCGTATCTCCGATGCGTAATAAATGCCGTGATAACTGCTGCTTCACAAGTGGTCGAGTGTGCTTTTCGGTCCTAAGTCATCTGACTCACCGCTCAACCTCCTGGAGCTTCGATCAGGTCGCCGATTTTGCCAGCTGTCCACCAGCATGTCGCAGGGCGAACAAACGGGCACTTCTAGTTCCACCATCTCGGCCTCGAATACCCCAGGCTCTCCGTATTGGATTTTCAGTGGGCACCAGCGTGATCCCCACCTGTTTGCTGGACTTCGCCGGACGACTACGACCGAGTGAGTTCGTCTAACCATTGCGACGATACATCCAAGCTACGGCACGTCGCAGTTTATCTCACACGAGTAGCGAAGACTTCGTTTTTCAACCATGAGGTTGATTCGGCGCACTGGCTGTTCGTACTGCCCTCTCAAAAAAAGACGCTCGACTCTCGCAAGCAATAACTCGGGGAATCTCATACGTCGTACATGGAGGATTTGCTTGCTCTTTTTCGCCGCGTGAACGCGGCCATGACTGGATCAGACAGGGTTCGCCATATCCTCAAAGGCATCAGAGCTGTCTCTTTCAATGCCTTAGCCATCAAGAACCCCGCTACCCTCACTGATCTCGTCGCTACTTGCCAGCGCCTCGACGAAATCAAATCAGTACGGCTGCAGCCAGACACCACAGCAACCAATACCGCCGACAACCCCACATTACGAGCAACGATCCGCGCAATTATTCGTGAACAGCTACAGTATCTTCGCTTCACCGCAGGTCGTATGCGTTCTCATGTATAGGATACGAATCTTCGAGACGTTGTGAAGGAGTAAATGGCGTCCATGGCTGTTCAAGCGTACGCGGACCCTCTAACCCATCAGGCCCCGCCAACGTACGCACACGTAGCCGCACTTACTCCTGTCATCGTTCCACGGATGCCTCGAAAACCAACGCCAGCCCACATGCTTCCATGACTACCGCCACACCTACCCAAAACAGCTATCCGAAGTGGCATCCTCCTCGTCCCATCTACTACTACTGCGGCTATCGGGGCCACATAGCATGTTTTTGCCGCAAGCGCCAGTAAGACGAGCGTCGCGGATATGACGCATACGAACGGGATTACTTTTCGCCCGGAGCTGCATTCCAACGTCTAGGGAGCCTGCATGACCGACGCCGTCCTTAGGCTCCACCACGCGGCCACTCTCCATCACCTACTGTAGCACCCGAGACGGTACCGACCAACGTTACTAGACTAGCTTCAGTTTTAAAACTCGGCGCCGTTGCGCGGAACCGCCACCCGCCCGCGCCTTCGTGGCGCTGCAGTCGCGCCCGGCTTCACTTCCTCACTTGCCGGCTACGCGGGCGGGCCGGACTAAGTACGCGGTGCAGCGCTGGTGTATTCTGTGGTTCGTTGTGGACGGCGAATTTCAGCAAGCATATCATCCGTAGAACTGTAGCCTTCCCCGAGTTTCTTAGGAATATCAGCAGACGATGCCGACGTGCTACGTACCTGACTACATAGGCCGCTATCGGAACGATGTCGACAGTTCGGCGCACCACTTTTTCTGTGCTCCCAGCAATGCGACGCTTCGCTCGGCGTGAAGCAGAGCGATTCCTCGTGCCGACCGGGAACTGTCTGCGAAATCAATGGCACGCCCTCGTGCCACTGCTCCCGCGCTCGTCGTCGTCTTCCACAGCTGGCTGCATGGCCGTTCATCTTTCCAGCGTAGAATTTGACTTCACTTCTGTCGTCGTAATGGGTAGGCCGCGTTTACGGGGGTATGAGCCACTCATGGTCTTACGTAACGGAAAGATTTAATTTTGAAGAATCACAAGCGGCAAATCGCAGGAGAAGGCAGCTAACCACGCCGCCGAGCAAACTCGAGACATCGAACACAAGCGACAACTGCGGACTGCGGGCATACCGTCAGTGACGTCGTTCTCTCCGTCGCAGCCGATTCTGTTTGTAACCTCATAACTGAGAAATCCTTTAATACACCCTCGGGATTAAAACCCAGTGATAAACACAGTGGCCGCGCGTTTCAGCTTCGCTGATTAAGCATCTTCACGGAATGAAAAATCCGACTTCCTTTTTTTTCTTCTTTTTTTGTGTGTGGCTTGTGTGTTCAAACACTGACCTCATCTTTCTTTTTGTAGCGCTTCTTTGGCGTGGTGAAAAGCTTCGGTGGGGATGAAGAACATATCCTACGATCACGCACTTTTGCCAGATATTCAGGCTCGTGTGCCTACACTGCGCGAAACGTTAAGACGACAGGAAGAAACACACGACATTTAGAAACGCTCATGAGAGTGGCTTGTTGGGCTAGATGGTACATGGTTATACTAGGAAAATGCCAGCAAACTTGAGAGTAGAAAAAATCGAGAAGCAGACGTAGACAAAGAGACAGGAAGGCGGCTGGTGGTGACTAGGAAGGTGGTGACAAGCCACCTTCCTGTCTCTTTGTCTATGTCTGCCTCTTGATTTTTTTCTACTCTCAAGTTTGCTGGCATTTTCCTCGTATAATTTAGAAACGCAGCTTCTGCGCTTCGCTGTATGCGTTTCATCCTCTCGTGCAGTTCACCCTTCTTTCAGTATTAACGAACTGGCGCGATAAATCTTATTGCTGTAGGTGGCTACCGCTTTCTCGTGGTGGAAGAACGCCAGCGAGCGTGAAACACGCGCAAACTGCCCGTCCGCTCGAGCTCAAGGCTGTGACGAGGCGTCTGCTGTGGAGCCCGATGGAACAGCGTTGCCATCTGGCGGCTGTCACAGAAGTGGCGACAGCGGCTGTAAGCGCGCGGGCGGGGAGTTTTACAACTGAAGCTAGTCTAGTAACGTTGGTACCGACGTGTGGTCCGGCGAGACGCCGCTCGCCATCATCCCTTCGCTGCTCTACGTCTCCACTTCGACCTGCTTCTCAATTCACCGAGCGTCGTCCAGAAAATTGAATTATGCAGCTTTTCGAGGACAAGCTGCATCGAATGACAGGAGAGAATTTACTCTATAGGGTTCATGCTGTATCATATTGGTTGTAGTAGAAGGTGTACAAGTCGAAGCTTTGATAGACACTAGTGCTAGTGTTTCAGTTATTCACCGTGCATTGTGTTCGCGACTCCGGAAAGTTACGATCCCCTGTGATGGACCTTGGCTACTCGCTGCTCAAGGTGCCGCCATTCGACATACCGCCATGTGCACTGCTCGTATTTCCATAGACGGACTTCTGCATAACGTGCAATTTGCAGTGCTAATTTCGTGTGGCCAAGAGCTCATATTGGGATGGAATTTCTTTCCACGGCCTCCGCCTCCATCTGTGGTGGGAAACGCGTTCTCCACATCACCGACAAGGCCTATTCACTTGATGCAGATGACGCATCACTTCACTTGCTTGCTGCAGAAAATACTGCGCGACCACCTCGCCATCAAAGCATTGTCGCTATCACGTCTGATGTCATTGACTGCGGTGACGTGCTTGTATTACCATCTGCACGCTGTCTCGCAAGAGCGATAGCCTTTGTATCAGGGCTGGTTTGGTTTGATCATGGCTCTGCACTTCTCTGCGCTACAAACCCGACATCCGAAATTACTTTCATCCCTAAAGGCACTACATTGGCTTGCCCCACAGATTCGGAGTCTGTCTCTGTTGTTTCCTTTAAAGCAGCTTCCTCTGCAGTTCCTTGCTCTTGACAGGCCGCATCTCCTTCAGCTCTTGCAGCTGCCATCAGTTCCGACTTGACACCTTTGCAGTCACAACAGTTGCTTGCTTTGGTCCAAAAACATGAATCTTCGTTTGACGCGCATTCATCTTCATTGGGAAAAGCTTCGATTACAACGCATCGGATAGAGACAGATGAAACATCCATCGTGCGCCGTAGACCATATCGCGTATCGCTAGCCGAGATGAAAGTCATTGACGAGAACGTCACCGACGTGCTCCAACGGAACATAATACGCCCCTCTGCTAGTTGTTTTGGTTCGTAAAAAAGACGGCTCTTTTTTATTTTTTGTCGACTATCAAGCACTTAAAAAGATCACACGCAAGGATGTATAGCCTTTGCCGCGTATAGACGATGCTTTGGATTCCCTGGAGAGCGCCGAGTGCTTCTCCAGTCCCGGTCTGCGTTCCGGCGGCTGGCAGGTACCTTTGCTTGAGGACGATAAAGAGAAAACAGCGCTTTCGACACCAGATGAGCTCTACGAGTTTAATGTCATGCCTTTCGGCCTCTGCAATGCGCCCGCAACGTTCGAGCGCACGATCGACACTCTTATTCGTGACCTTAAGTGGAAGACTTGCTTGTGCTGTCTGGACGATATTGTTGTTTTCTCGTCAACCTTCTCTCAGCACCTGAAACGTCTAGATGAAGTTCTCACGTGCCTTGCCAACGCTGGACTTCAGCTAAACACCAGGAAATTCAGTTTTGCGAGCAAGACGATCAAAGTATTAGGTCACATTGTGAGCAAAGATGGCATCCGTGCAGATCCAGTCAAGGTTTCGGCAGTGCGGCACTTCTCTCGTCCAGAAAAGACCAAATATTTGCGCGGTTTCCTAGGCCTTGCTTCCTATTTTCCCCGATTTATCCGAGACTTCGCCTCAATAGTGTCACCTCTGCACAAATTACTGGGTCCTAATGTTCGCTTTGTGTGGTCTCCCGAATGTCAATCAGCGTTCACCCATTTAAAGCGTGCTCTCACATCTGAACCAGTACCTCGCCATTTTGATGAAGCTGCTCCTACCCTCCTGCATACGGAGGTTAGTGGTCACGGCATTGGTGGCATTCTCCTACAGCGAGACGACACTACAGCTGAGAGGGCCGTCGCGTACGCTACTGGCGTTCTCACAAACGCCGAAAAAAATTACACCATCACGGAGCACGAATGCCTAGCTATCGTTGCGTCTGTGCAGAAGCTTCAACCTCATCTTCACGGCAGCCATTTCACCATCGGTGCAGACCATCATGCATTACGCTGGCTTTCGATGCTGAAGAACTTGTCTGGACGACGTCGAAACCATTTGAAGTCTCTGGCATTGACCTGTATGGTCCTCTTTCTGTTACTCTCAGCGGTAAACAATAAATTGTGACAGCCGATGACAACTTGACACGCTACGCCGAAACAGCTTGAGTTCTGCCTCAGCGTCTTAAGTTACTGCATTCATACTTCAAGTCTTAATACTGCGTCACGGTGCTCCTCGCGTCCTCCTGAGCGACCGTGGAAAGGCGTTCCTTTTGCAACTAGTAGACGAAGTACTCAGACCCTCCGGAACCACCCACAAGACTACCTCCAGTTATCATCCTCAAACCAACGGCCTAACGAGAGCGACTTCAAGGCACGCTGTCATAAATACTAGCTATGTACGTCGAATATTATCACATAAACTGGGACGCAATTTTCCATTTGAGAGTTTTGCGCACAATAACGCCGTTACACGCACGACCGGTTACTCGCTATTTTACCTCGTCTATGGTCATTCGCCCTCTTCCTGTCTTGACGTCTCTTTCTTCGCGCCAACTGTAGATCGACGCCCATTCTCCTGTGAAGAATATGTGTCCCGCAATGTGCGTGATCGTCAGATCACCCGCATCAACACTGAAGCACGGCAGCAGTACCGCATGCAGCATTACGACGCCTCTCACCACGTCATGTGCTTCCGCCCTGGCGAGGAAGTGCTACTCTGGACACCAGTTCGTACTCCTGGCATGTGTGACAAGTTTCAGCTTCGGTTCATCGGCCCCTACAAAGTCTTCGAGCAGACTTCTCTAGTTAACTATCGCGTGACGCCAGTTATTGTTCCAAATGACTGCCGCTGCCAGGCTACTGGGGTTGTCCACGTTTCCCGTATGAAGCCTTTCACGAGGCGTTCGCCGCTCCTTTGAATTGCTGCCAGGATGGCCGTTCTTGTGCGAGGGGACATACATTAGTGTGGGCGTTTATAAGCTATACTTTGTCATCTGTACATGATAATCATCATGTGTGGTTCATATGACGCTCGTCTTCATCATCGCTTGTGGGGCTCGCTCTTGTGTGATCTGGGCTTCGGGTGTGGTCGGTTCGCCGCATCGCAGACGCGTAATAAACATCGTGATAACTGCTGCACCACTGCATATATATATATATGGAAAACGAGTGCGCCGTATGTTGTGTAAGGACAGTATATTGGACTGACGTTTCGGCTGGTGGACCAGCCTCTGTCAGTATATATATTGTAATGAAGAAGAAGAGCACAAGAACAAGGCCAGCCAGATCGTCTTCTCCATGCCTGCTGCGCAACCAGTGGGTCAGCCGGATCGCCAGTGCTTGGCACGAGTGTGAGCCGTTTGGGCAACCAGCTGTTCCTGTTCTGCGTCAGCTGCATCCTCGGTTACGAAGAGACGTTACCCTCGGAGCTGTTCAGAACACCCATTACAATTTGTGGAAGCTGCGGGGTAGTAAAAATCATCTACACCCTGGAACTCCGGTCTCGGACTCTGCCTCCCGTCATGCCTGACTCTCCCCAGCCGACGTCGCCGCCGCCCCCAGTTGCCTGCTCAGGCGCTGTCCCGCCACGCCATCCTGCGGTTTTCAGCGGTACGGATGAACAGGACGTCAATTACTGGTTGGGTACGTACGAACGGGTGAGCTTGCACAATTGATGGGATGATACCGCCAAGTTAAATGCCGCCATCTTCTACCTTGCGGGAGTCGCTCACCTGTGGTTTCAAAATCACGAAGCCGACTTTCAGTCCTGGTCCGCGTACTGGTCCGCACCAAGCACTGGCGATCCGGCTGGCCCACTGTTTGCACAGCAGGCATGGAAGAGACGATCTGGCTGGCCTTGTTCTTGTGCTCTTCTTCTTCTATACAATATATAAATATATATATATATATATATATAAATATTGCCGTGACAACTGGGTCACCTTGAACTCGCGCGCCTTTCGCATTGAGCATTGTGCACGCCGTACAGAGGTGTTGCACGGAAACAACAGGCAGCGAGCTATCTTCATGGCACGAGCAGCCGATTGGACCCGACACACATGCGCCACGCGCACGAGGTGTTACGAGAGAAGAGAAGATGGTTCGACGCCAGTTTGAGAACGCGACGGCCGGGGATTCTTCGGGACCGCAGTGGCCCTTAGTTGTTGGCACATGTTCGCCCTGAATAAATACCGTTGCTTTGTTAACCTGTATTACTCAACATCATTAATTTCTGGTGGAGGCGCGGGCTATGAGTCGAAGTGCCACGAACGGTACACACCGTAGCCCCGACCACCATCGACGCCATCCCGTGGAACTGACACCTGTGCACCAGCGGACCAGCCACCGTCTTCGAGGTGATTTGCCCGAATTCGACCCTCTTCTCTTCCCGACAAGGGAAACTCAGACAAGCGACGCCGTCACAATGACTAGCCAGGTAACACCGGCACAGCTGGTAGTATGCCAACCTCGCAAGCAGCCAACATTCCATGGCGGCTTGTTCGAAGACGTGGAATACTCGTTGCAACTGTTCGAGACAGTGGCGAGCTTTAAGGAATGGGATAAGAGATAGGAGCTCCGTAACGTGTAATTCGCAAAAACGTTGTATGAGAACCACAAACCCTCTTTGCCCGCTTGGGAGGAATTTAGACGACAACTGCTAGCAATATACGCCAGCACGAATCGTGAAGAAAAGGCGGAAACTGCACTTCAAGCACGGAACCAGCTCACAGACGAGCACGTGGCGATGTACATCAAGCAAAAGTCCCGCCTGTTCAAGCGCACTGATCCAAACATGGCTGAAGATAAGCTGTGCCATTTCATGCGTGGAGTAAAGCAACGACTCTTCGCAGTCCTCGTCCGCAACCCACTGCTCGCGGTCGCTGAGTTCAGATACGAAGCAAAGACCACCTAAAAGACGCTGGAATAACAGGCTTGGCAATACAACCATGAGGCAAGCTGCGCGCCTGCCGATGTCTTCCCTGGAGGCGTGTCGAACAACCTTGAAGCCCTGTGGCAGCTCATCCAGTCAGTTATCAAGGGAGAGCTCAACAAATTGCAGGCACCTCAAACTCCAACTGCACTATCTATCGCCGGCGTTGTCCGCGACGAACTGAGGCAGGTCATGCAGGATCCAGAGCGTGAACCACGGCCGATGCGGCACACCCCTACGTACCCCGACGTACTCAGGCCACCCGCGGTACACAGTAGTGGAGCAGTTGCGACAACCGTTCCCTACCCGCCAACAGTACGCAGTGCACGTCGTCTGCTGGAACCACCGGCTGCCTATCCACCTCCAGTACGTAGTGCACCTCGTTTTGTGGAACAAAGGCCCCTGAAAAGTGACGTCTGCGGCAACCACGAGCGCAGGCCTCTCTGTTTTCACTGCGGAGAAGCGGGTCACTTGCATTGGTTCTGCCCGTACCGTCAAGCCGGATTAAGAGGCTTTCCCTTAAGTGCACCACACCCCCTCAACGGTGAAGAGCCAGTAGAGATTGAAGGATAGTTGTCTACGCGACAATGCCCCATTCCTTCTCACCAACATCAACCATGGTCACTGTCGCCCATGCGCTACCGATCGCCTAGCCCACGCGCATCTCGAAGATCGCCTAGGCGTCGTTCAGAAAGCGCACACCAGTAAAACTGAAGGAAGCGACGTGTGGAGGTGAAGCCGCTGATAACCAGAGTTACGAAGATCCTCCAACACGGTTCCAGCGCGATGACCAGATAATACTAGTAAACAGATGCAGGAACAAAACGATTACATCAAATTTCCGGCTGATAATAAAGGGATGCGAGCTGAATGCCTTAGTCGACTCCTGTGCTCATAATTTGGTAATACGTTTTAAGATGGCGAAGCACCTGAAAAAAGTTGTGATGCAGTGGAGTGGACCACAGATACGCAAGGCAGGCAGTCATCGTATTACGCCCCTTGGCCAACGCACCACAAAAATTACGATAAAAGGCTTCTCTCACGTTTCTGACTTTATTGTATTGCCGGCGTGTTCACGGGAACTTATATTGGGAATGAATTTTCTATAATCTAACGGTGCCATAATTAACCTAGATAGGTCCAGTGTGCCTTTCTCGACAAAACAAGCTATACCTGTGGAAGAATCGGAGGAGTGACGTTTTGCGGCACTGCGCGTCATTGATTATGATTTAGCTGTGCCGCCGCGCTGCAGTGTAATGGTTCTTGTAGAGAATGAAGCATTTTGAAGCATCTAGAGTATATTTCAACAAAGGTATTTGCGTGGCTCGGGGTCTTGTTGACTTAAGCGTTGGCCATGCAAGTGTCGCACTTACGAATTTCGGAAATTAATTCCAACACACCGTACAAGGAACAACTATTGCCTATTTCCACTAGTTCTGTGTAGGGACCGAATAATGTAGCCTCACGACAACGTCAACTGCTCTGCCAGGAACCAGCAGTGTCGACAGACCAATTACCGTCAACGCGAGACTCCCCGAAACCCAGGAGAAACAGATATATGCCCCGCTAAAGGATTTTTCTGACTGCTTTTCCACTTCTTTGAAAGTACGGCGCACGTCTGTTGCAAAGCACAGATTCATAACAAAGGGTGCCACGAGACCGGTTTGCAAGCACCCTTATCGAGTTTCGCCAAACGAAAGGGAGATCAACAAGAAGCAAGTATTAAAGATGCTTTCAGATGACGTTGTTCAGCCTTCCATCAGTCCATGGGTGGCGCCCGTAGTGTTCGTTAAGAAAAAAGATAACACACTTCGATTCTGCGTTGACTACCGTAAGTTGAACAGCGTAACTGAGCGTGATGTACACCTCCTTCCGCGTATGGACGATACGTTAGATCGGCTCCGACGTGTAAAGTTTTTCTCCTCCCTGGATCTCAGGAGTGGATATGGGCAAATAGATGCTGACGAGCCGGACCTTAAAAAGACAGCATTCGAAACCCCTGTTGTCCTCTACGAATTTAAAGCGCTTCCAATCGGCCTCTGTTCTGCACCTGCAACGTTCCAGCGAATCATGGGCACTGTGCTCGCAGGATTGAAATGGCAATGGTGCTTAGTTTATTTGGATGATGTGGTCATATTTTCTGCAACATTTGGCCAACATGAAGGGCGCCTACAACTGGTATTAGAAGCTATTTGTTCAGCAGACTTGAGAATTAAGCCGGAGAGATGAACTTCGGTTTCTCAGGCACGTCATCAGTGTTGAAGGCGATCGGCCAGATCCCGAAGAGACAGCAGCTGTTGCGAGGTTTCCGACACCCACAGACAAAAAGTGAGTGCGACTTTTTTTTTTAGTTTATGCGCATACTGTAAGCCAGACGAGTAGCAGGTAACAAAAAGCACTTTATTCCGAAACGCAGCCGGGTATATAAGAAGCGCTGCGATAAGTAGGGGGCGTGTTGCACATGCGCACTGGTTGACTTCCAGGCATGATATTGCGATCCAGTACATCTTCCCTTCTTTGGGAGAAAAAAAAAAAAAGAACAACGAAGGAACATTAAGAACATTTTCATTTCCAAACAAGGATCGCTTTGCTATTTACGTTCAGGAAGTGGATAACGTTGCGGCTCTTGGTGTACCCGTTCACTTCTTCGAAGTGGGGCTTGAATTGCGTCTGCTTGCGTACTTGGCACAGCCTGTCTTCGGGTTTCTGCTTGTGATTCAGCAGGCTGAGCAGCATCTGTGGCCCTGAGATGCTCTCTCGTACGGCGTAACTGCTGTCCACTGTCTGTAGCCACTAAGTAGGATCGCGGTGGCCCTGCAGGCCCATTACCATGGCCGGGGCCCACGTTCTGCTTTGGGTGTCGTATACGGACACTCTGTTTCCGCTACGAAGGTCTGGCAAAGCTCGTGTCGTTCTGTTGTAGTAGGAACGCTGTTTATGTCGTATTTCTTGTAGTCGCTGACGGACTGCTTCCGTGGGTATCGTCTTGGGCTCCAGGTGACAGTCGAGAACCGGGAGTTGGCTTCTGGTGTGACGTCCCATGAGCCTTTGAGCTGGCGACTGCAACTGTTCGTCCCTCGGAGTATTCCGCCACTCCAACAACGCACTGTAAAATTCAAGGGTAGAAAACGGGCATTTCTTTAGCAGATGTTTAGCTTCCTGAACGGCACGCTCTGCCAAGCCGTTGGCGCGCGGATGGTACGGGCTAGAAGTGGTGTGGCTGATATTAAATTGACCTGTGAATGCTTGAAATGTTGCACTGTTGAAAGGAGGGCCGTTGTCAGTGCACAGTTTGGCGGGAATGCCATGTGTCGCGAAGATTTCTGCACTTGCGTTGATCACAACAGCAGCGGTAGTCCGACTAAGCTTGCGAACCTCGAAGAAAAACGAGTAGGAATCTACCACTATGAGGTAATCATTGCCTTCGTGGTGAAAAAGATCGACCCCAACAACCTGCCATGGCAAACTCGGTAGTTCGTGGCTCAGCATGGGCAGCCTTGCATTTCTTTTTTTGTACTTGTCGCAAACAGCGCATGACTTCGCTACATCAGAAATGTTGGCGTTCATGTTTGGCCAGTACATTACCTGTCTTGCTCTCGCCTTCATTTTGTCTTCGCCGCAGTGTGCAGCGTGGAGCAGGCCGAGAACTTCCTTGCGTTTTGATGGAGGAATTACAAGCTTGTTGCTTCTGAGAAGCAGCCCATCCTCGACGTGTAGCTCATCACGGTAGCTCCAGTATGGCTTTAAGGCATCCGGGAGCTGCTGCTTGCTTTTGGGCCACTCTGTACTCGCGTAACGGCAGAGTTCGGTCATGAGGGTGTCCTTAGCAGTCTCCGTTCTGATACTGAGCAACTGTTGATCTGAAACAGGTAATGAAGAAACAACATTGACTTGAAAGTGCTCTGTTTCATCCACCAGCTCTGTTTTGCAAGGAAAGCGTGAAAGTGCGTCGGCCAAAGACAGTTCCTTTCCTGGTTTGTATATCACGCTGATAGGGAATCTTTGAAGCGTGAGGCGCATTCGTTGAAGGCGAAGAGGGCAATCGCAAAGTGGTTTCTTGAAAATCGATTCCAGTGGTCGGTGGTCCGATTCTACCGTGACTAGTGGTTGACCGAGTATGTAGTCCTTGAATTTCAGGCAGCCATGAACTATGGCTAGGGTTTCCTTTTCAATTTGTGCGTACCGCTGTTGTGTGGCAGTTAAGGAGCGGGACGAATATGCAATGGGGTGGTCATCTTGCACGATGACTGCTCCGACACCGTACTGGCTCGCGTCCACGGACAGTTTCACTGGCTTAGACTGGTCAAAGTATGCTAGGACTGGTGCTGTGGCAAGACTAGCTCGTAACTTTTGGAAACTGTTTTCCTGCACTTCTGTCCACGTCCAAGCGACGTCCTTCTTAAGTAGCTCCCGAATAGGTGCAGATGCGACTGACAGGTTTGGGATGAACCGAGACACAAAGTTTATCATTCCAAGGAACACTTGAAGCTCCTTACGGTTCTTCGGCGGTGGAACTTGCATGATGTCGTGAACTCTGTCTGGGTCCAGTGACAGTCCTTCAGCGGTGAGGAGGTGGCCCATGTAACGTACACTGGCCTGCAAGAATTGGCACTTCTTTTTATTGAGCTTTAGATTACGTTCCCTACAGCGTTCAAGCAAGGCGGTGAGGTTCGTGTCGTGCTCCTGCCTTGTCTTTCCCCAGACCAATATATCGTCCATTACGACAGCTACGCCAGCCAAGCTTCCAACGACCTCGTGCATGGCGCGTTGAAAAACCTCTGGTGCTGATGTGATGCCGAATGGCATGCGCAGAAATCTGTACCTTCCGAACGGCGTGCTCATGGTGCAAACGCGCGAACTTTCTTCGTCGAGGGTTATTTGCCAGAACCCTGACGCGGCATCGAGGGTAGAAAAATACTTGGCTCCTTGCAGCCGCGGCAGTACGTCTTCCAATGTAGGCATATGGTAATGCTCCCGCAGAATCGCCTTGTTTAAGTCGGAAGGATCCAAGCATATGCGTATCTTATCCTTTTTCAGTACTACGACCATATAGCTAGACCACGAGCAGGGCTCTGTCATCTTTGCAATGACGCCATCGCGTTCCATCTCGTCGAGCTTCGCTTTCACGGGCTCTTGGAGGGCGACGGGAATTCTCCTCGCTGGTTTTATGGTTGGTCGTACATCGGGCTTCAGCTGCAGGCGATAGGCGATGCCCTCAAGTTGTCCTAGACCCTGGAAGACGTCTTCAAAGCCAGATATGAGGATCTCGGACACTTCGTTGACGGCATCTATGCGTTTTATCAGGCCCAGTTTCTCAGCGACGTGTCCGCTTAATGTAACTGGTACATCTTCGACAACAACAAAAAACGTAACCTCGGTGCTTCGAGTCTTATTAGACACGAGCAGGTTTATCTTTACGATTGCTCGTTCTGTGTGGCCGAAAAACGTACGCAATGTTGCGTAACAGTTCTGCGCAGGCGCCGCGGACAACTTTCGAAAGACCGTTTCTGGCATAACACAACAGTTCGCCCCTGTGTCTATCTTACATTTGGTCATGATACCAGCCACATTTAACACTGACACCCAGTGCTCGTCACTCGTGACCGCTTGAACTTCCAACGCTTGAAGGAAGTATGTCTCGTCGCCAGCCCCGTCTTCGTCACCAATCATTTCCACCTGTCGCACGTGCCGTCTTTCTGGCCGTGTTTTCGAGCTTCGTGTGCGGCATACACTAGCAAAATGGTTTCGGCCATTGCAATTTTTGCAATACCTCCCTATTGCTGGGCATCTTGCCGCTTTTTGATGTTGTAAGCCACATTTCGGGCAGGTGGCAGTCTTTACTTTTATAGAGTCAATGTTGATTTCCGATTCAAAAGAAGTGCTGCTGCCCTGGCTGCCTCGGATTTCAGCGACCTGTTCTTTGCTCTGTTCTTTAGCACGGCAGATCTCAACCGTTCTTGCGTAGTTCGGATTTTCAGAAATAAGTCTCTGCTGCAGTTCTTTGTCTCTTATTCCAAGGATTATTCTACTGCGTAGAAGTCTATCTTCAATCTCGCCAAATTCACAGTGCGCAGCTAGAGTCTTCAGTTCTGTGAGCCATTCGTTAAATGACTCGCCCTCGCGCTGGTTCCTGGAGCCAAACCGAAACTCGTTGTAGGTGAGATTTGTAACTGGTCTGTAATGTTCTTCGAACTTCTGCATTAATACTTTCCGATCATTCTTCTGCTCCTCGTTTTATAACTTGAAGGTGCGGAAAACACGCCTTGCATCTTCACCGATAGTCATTAAAAATGTAGCGGTCTGAACATCTTGGGGCTGTAGGCTCAGCCTTGTCGCTGTTGCAAAAAGTTCGAACTCACTTTTCCAGATGTTCCAGTTGTGGAAAATGTCGCCAGTAACGTCGAGCGGCTTGGGCGGTGGTAGCAGAGTCGAAGTCATCGTTGTGGCTTCTGGTTCTCGTTCCGGATGAGCCCTTGTCTCGTTCATGGGAATTAATACTGCTGTTAAGCTGGGATCCTATGGCAAAACTTGCCGCACGGGCAGGAACTAACTGCCGTGCCCACTTCTGACACCATGTAAGCCAGACGAGTAGCAGGTAACAAAAAGCACTTTATTCCGAAACGCAGCCGGGTATATAAGAAGCGCTGCGATAAGTAGGGGGCGTGTTGCACATGCGCACTGGTTGACTTCCAGGCATGATATTGCGATCCAGTACACATACTACAGAATATTTGCAGAATACAGTTCAAAGATTGCCTAGCCCCTTACAATACTAACAGGAGAAGATGAACCTTTCATGTGCAAAAGCGAACAGCAAGGCGCCTTTGAGGTGTCAAGGAAACGCCTGCAAGCTTCTCCAATCCTTGCCCATTTTGATGAGACAGCCAACACTGAATTTCATACCGATGCTAGTAACGTCGGCCTCGGTGCCATACTCGTACCGTGTAAGAATGGCCAGGATAAAGTAATAGCTCATGGCAGCCGTAAGCTCTGGAACGCAGTGGCAAACTACTCAGCAACCGAGAAAGTGTCTTGCAGTAATGTGGGCACTATGTTAATTTCGACCCTACCTCTATGGTAGACCATTCAGAGCCATCAGCGATCACCATTCGCTTTGCTCTCTGGCGAATCTAAACCCGACGCTAGGTGGCCGCATGTCGTGCGGACGTGTCTGCATAAGCTCCGCCAACCGAAGTTGGCCTACTTGTTCGAATGTACTTTTTCCTAACAATTTCTACTGGAGCGACTGCGGGAAGTTACAAGGAGCAATTGGATGGCGCATTTATCATGGTAGGTGTACCGAAATCTTTTTTGGTTTTTTTTTCTGCGAGATGAAGGGTTAAGCCTATTTTGGCTTAGCACGACATGAGCTCCGTCGTAGCGCAAGAAGGCGGGAAGGCGCGGCCGCTCGCTTAGCCGGACACCAAGATCTTCCTAGAACATTCCGCCATGCCTTACGAGGCAATTGTAGAGGGCGAGAAAATCTCCAAAGAAGACGCTGAGTCCAACGGCTGGATTACCGCTCATAGAAAGCGGAATGCGGACAAAACCTGCGTCGAGAACGAGGCGCGCAAAGCAAAGCAAAAAGACGTCCGCGTTGGCACTAAACAAGCCAGCCATCAAAGAAAGGTTGCCGCAGCCTCCAGGCTACCACGCCTGCCTAAATCCCACTTTCGAGTTGTCGTCCTCCCGGCAGGCAGTCTGGACGTGCGAAAATGCAGTCAGATCAAAGGCACGAACGCCATTTTAATGGCGGCCAAGCGTGCCCCAGTGGCCGCCGAGGAGGATATCGCGTGTGCGAGTGCAATGCAGAATATCTTTGTTATCAGCACACCCTCCGAATAGAACGTCAATGCATACGCCCGACTCCGGGAGATTATCTTGGCGAATAAACGGCACCCTATCGCGGCTTACATTATGCCTCCGGCTAATACCTGTAGAGGCGTGGTCAGAGGCGTAGATGCCGATCTGCCCGAGGCTGCATTGCAAAGCCATTTTATCACACCCAGAAACTGGATGGTGCTCGGAGTCAGGCGCATAAAAGAGTCGACTACCATTATCACACTTTTCAACGGCATGAAAATGCCTAGTTATGTCGCTGCGGCCCCAACATGGTACGCTGCACGCTTTACAAGAGGAAAATAGACACTTGTGGCAACTGCGGACGAGTCTGTCACAGGCACAACGTTTGCCCCAGACCGACCAAAAGAGTGTGTGAAAAGTGCGGAAATTTGCATACAACAAACGGACACCAATGTGTGCAACCCAAGTGCGCGCTTTGCGGAGACCCTCACCTCACCGGCAACCGAACCTGCAAAAACAGGTATCAAGTTCCATATGTCGTGAGGAGACGATCCAGAAGAGAAAGAAAACGCGGCAACAAGAAGAAGAACGCAACGAGCAACGCTGGGAGTCGAGGAACCCAAGCTCCAGCCACAACGCCAACTACGAACGCTCCCGAATACGCCACTGCGGAACGCTCTAGATCGAGATCCAGGAGCAGATCCCGGGTTGGGATCAACTCACAACCCACCTGTGTAGACAATGCAACCAAGACAGGTGAGACCCGCAACCCCGAACAACAAGGGAAGTGCCAAGAGGAAACAAAATTGAATCACTGGACCGTGATAACATGTCTCTTAAAAAGGAACTATCTGAAATTAAGGCATTATTGGGCAGGAAATGCAGCAGAGAGAACGCACGATCGGCGGCCAAGCTGCCGCAGCAGCTGCCTCTCTCAACAGAGGCGCTAAACGCAGGGCAAGCGCCGAGCCCATAGATGAGGAGAGGCTTAACGTCTCGGGCATCAAGCAACTGCTTGACCAGCTAAGATCGGACATAGTTGCCAAAATTAGCCCCATCAAGCTCCAACTGAACGAGCGCACAGCGAGGCTCCAAATTTTAGAATCCGACAGACAGCTTGCGCTGCTCGTTACACCCCCAGTACGTAAGTAAAATGGCTAACTCAAATAATCGAATTATCTCGCAATGGAATTGCGCCAGCTTCCATAAAACGAAGGCAGTCTTGCAACAACTACTTCATTCTGCTAACGAAAGGCCGTCAGTAATCCTGCTCCAGGAAACACTCATCGATGTGATCGCGCTTCGCGACTACCATGCAGAAGCACACTTTTCGGAGGGCGGAAGAGGAATAGCGACACTTGTCTCAAAGTGTCTCGCCTGTTTACACCATGACGTTAGGACGAACTTAAATGTCGAACACATCATGATCGACCTCATCCAAAACGCTAGACTCAACCAATCCGTTGTCATTCTGAACGCGGCCAGCCGACAACTGGCCGCGACAGCTGGCCGACGGCTGGCCAGCCGACAGATGGGAGGCGTTTAACGCTCTCTTCCAAAACGCATGTCAAATTGAACTCGATCATCCGCTTATCATAGCAGGGGACTTTAACGCACGACACCAAGATTGGGGTTACATAAAAAAATACAGCCAAGGGCAAGGGCGTCGCGGCAAAGATATCTGCCTGCGATCTCACTTTGGTCACCGATCCAAAATATCCCACCAGAATTGGCAACTTGGTCAGCAGGGATACGACACCAGACCTGGCCATGGTTAGGAATGCGGAGGAATCGGCATGGAGTAATTTACAAGAGAACCTCAGCAGTGATATCTACATGAGCAGCCTCGCGATAAGAGTCTCTTCACCGCCGCTCAGAAAATTCAGACTAACGTATAGGGACCTTTTTAGAGCTATCACAAAGGACGAGACAAAATACAGCTTGGGGGAGGAATTATTCGCTAGGATGATTGTCAATGATCCCGAGTGTCGTTACCTCGAGGAAACGCCTGAGTAGGCCAATAGAGAGTGATGGGACGCTGTGTCTTCTAAATAATCGCGTTTTCATTCTGTAGCCTCATGTAACTTGTCGCTTACAGTCCCATGACGATCTGCGTCGATTGGTTTGTGAAGCTTTGAGTTCTGCTGGGTTTCAGATCAGCTCGTTTTAGCGAGGAAAATAGCTTATCTGGCGGCGACGAGCATGCAGCGCTCATGTTTTGTATCAAGCTGTGCTGCGGCTCTGTTAAAGTATTTCCCTTTCGCAAATGACTCTTTCGTAATTGGGGCCTCCATATTCTCGAGGCAGCGTCTATTCTCTGGCAGTGCTCTTCGGGGCTCGTTTCGAATGTTCATTTGGGTTTTAATAAAAGCGTACTTTTCTCTGTGATCGAATGTTTGCCCTGAAAGCTTCATCCTCCGCTGTCATAGATTGACAGGTTTCAGGAGTTAGCTTGTCATGATTCATTTTGGCGTCAGTGCTCCACGATGTATCTCACTCAAAGCAGACGTATGTATTGAAGGCTGCTAAGCACCACGATGAAATTTGAAACGAGCCCTCCTTACCGTAGCCCTGTGTGGCATCAGCTACTCCGCTTCTAGGCGACGCCGTATCCTTGCAGCAGGCAGATGTCATGGATCAACCGGACGTATTGCCGTGCGACGTATTCCACTGCGGCGGATGGCAGTCGACTTCCCTTTTTTTTATACTGGCCTCGCCGAGCGCACTTAGCGGGATCAAAGCGTTCGCTGTCCAGGCAAATAACGGCTAGAACCCAGTTGAACATTAAAACCAAGCTTCCATTACACTAAAAAGGTCAAAAAGCAAGCTAAAAACACACAAAACTTTCACTTCTTCAGACCGTGAAAAAGTGGTCACGTATCTTTGGCCGGTGAGGCGAGTCTCCCCTCCTGCATTTCCCCAACCATCGTCCCATCCCTGTAGCCGCCCTCCAGGCCCGGGAAACATCCCCTGAGACCTGGAAGCTTCGTGACTGGGTCATTTGCAGTAACCGAACGGAGGGACATGGTCCTTTCTCTCACGCACAGCTTGGAGTACGCGTCGAGTCAAGGAAACAGAAAGCAACAGAAAAAAAGAAAGCTCGCTCCCCCCTTGAAAGAAAAGTCTGGCCGTGCACTCGCGACACACACAGAATAGTGAGCTTCCCTCGCTTCAAAACTTGCCCAGCCTATATCAGCCTGCACAGCTTCGTTTGTAGACTTGCCGTCAGTACCTTATGCGAGGCGTCTAACTATCTTTAGTTGCCATCGAGTCCTGAATGTAAGCCTGATTTCAAACGAGCAACCGCATATGCATATACATAGGTCCTGGAACCATTACACATTTCCACAAATCTCCGAGCATCTTTTGCCTACTGTATTACCATAGCGTTCTGCGCTTCACTATGGCCGCATATATCTTCCCCGTTACTGTTATTGTTCTTTCTTTCGTTTCGATACGTGTATTCCTTTCGTTTATCAATATACCAAAGTATTTATACTCCTTTACGCGTGGTATTTGCTCTCCCTGAATTGACGCTGTCTGTTCGTTGTTTTCATTGAATACCATACCAGCTGATTCTTTACACTAAATTTACGACCTAACTTATCGCCTGCCTGTCCACAAATAGTAGCCAGATGTTGCTTATTACACTGCTTGTTAGCTAGCTAGCAACACAATGACGTCCGCAAAAAACAAACCTGGAAGCTGCTGCTCTGCTATCCTTTGCTCCTGTTTCTTTGACAAAAAAAAAACAATATTACTTCCGTCTAGCCCCCTCTCCGTTCTCAATTTGTATATCATATATAGCCGTGGGGATAAAGAGTATCACTGCTTCAGTCCCTTGTTGATATTGTTAGCATTTATGCGGATTTCATCTTCATCTGTATAAAGCGATGATCAATCAACGGCTCGTATTCGTTGTTGCGTCGGTGTCATTTTTTCTTCTTGGAATAAAGCGTCGTCTCGACCGGTGTATTTGTAGTGGTGGATGCGCTGTAAGATCCCTTCGACCTCAATGCTCTTTAAGATCTCTCCTTGAACCAAGTTTGTGACGCCGCTTACTCCAAGAAGCCATCATGTCCCGACCAGCCCGCAGCGTCCACCAGCTCGGTTCAAGTGTCAGCCATCCATACTCCCAGCCCTGCCAAGAACTGGTATCGCGATCCTGAAATCTTCTCTGGCTTGCCTGGTGAGGACGTTGAAATCTGGCTCAACAACTACAATCGTGTTATCGAGTACAACTCGAATGACACATCGAGGGTAAACAACGTACCATTTTACATCTCTCAGGCAGCCAAGACATGTTCCTCAATCTCGAGTGTGACTTGCGGGATTGGTGATCTTTAAGGGAGCAGCTACGGCAGATTTTCCGTATACCTAGAACACTGAGGACTTCCTCGCGCAAAGCGCGAGGAAGTCCTCAGTATAGTATATTTTGACTTGAACGCACTCGCTGCTCAAAAGCCTTCGACGGTGTCGGATGTCGTCTCCGTCCGTCAGCGCCTTGATGCCCTGTAAACAATTCGCTTGCAACCGGACTTTTCCGACAACCCCCTTGCAAACAGTATTGAGCTCCTGTCTAGGATTAGAGCCATAATAAGTGAGGAATTGAAAGCGCATGGCTCAGCCCCTTGCTGCAGCGCTCAAGTCCAACCTACTTTTACTGACCTGCATGGCATTATCAAGGAGGAATTGGCCTCGCTGCAGAACGCGCACCATGCCAACGCTTCTCCTTGTCCACAACCGGCTTCTTACGCTAAGTTGCTGCATTGCCAGCTGCACCGTCTCCAATTACACCACCTGCGCTTGTTCACGATCACCTGGCCCCTATAGTCGCCCGAGCTCCAAACCCGCCTGACTACTCTGCCTGACGTTCGTCGAGGCCTATCTGCTATTACTGCGGCTTTCGAAGACACATTTCGCGGTTTTTCCGATGCCGCCAGTAAGATTAACGTCGTGGTTAGCTGGATTTGAACGCGATAAGCCACCTCCTCGCGTCTACCACACTTATGGCGATAATCCTCCTACTTATATATCTTTCTCTCCGGCCGACTACTCCACCACAGCCCACAGCACACGTGCCTCGAGACTCCATTCCCCATCGCCGCTCCGACGTTCTGTTTTTCCACTTCTACATGTCTCCCAAATCCATGTCCAGTTACCGGAAAACTAACCAGTGCAGTTTTTGGAGTGAAAACTTGATTGCTGCGAAGTGCTTTAGGTCCTCTTGAACATCTGTCGAACATCTTATTGGTGTTTGTGGATTGTGTGCGTTTGATAGCTCTGATTGACACGGGATCTACTATATATGTTATATATATCTGTATGAAGATATATATCTTCACTCTCCTCTATGGAGAGTGAAGACGCCTTTTATTAGATCATCATTGACTGGGACTAAGGCAGAAATCATTCGGCCATCAGCCCAATATACAGCACGCATTTTCATTGACATTATCCGTCTAAATAATACATTGTTGCGCCAAAAAGGAAAAAAAAAGACTTGGGAAGGAAGAGTAACAATGTATTATTTAGATCCCAACCAACTCGCCCAGCAACAAGTTCTACTCAACCACATTATCCGTCATCGCATTCAGTTCGCGATTTTAATCCCGTGCGTTCATGAACTAATTTTAGGTTGGGACTTCCTCTCGACAGCGTCCGCATTAATATCTTGCCGTCAATGTAAAGTCCGTATGGCCAAGACAGTTCATTGCAGCTGCAATACCGATGAGCCACGACTCCGTCTTCTCGCTGCTGCCGATTCTGCTCTGCCTCCCGGCCGCGAGCAAATCATAAGTCTCTCTTTTACGGACATGACCAACGGATACGTGTTCATCACTCTTTACGGCCGCTGTCTTGCCCGCGGGATTGTCTCCGCTTCCTGCCTGGTGCGGTTCAAAGAACGCTCTGCAATAATCATCGCCTCACGACTACTCAGGCAATCCTCCTACCTGAAGGCTCTGCATTGACCTGCTATGTGAACACCCAGCCAGTCACGCTGCTTCCTCTTGTCGCCTCGCAAGCTCTTCCTCAACTGGATAAATCTTCTTCATCTGCCCTTGCTTCCGTGATAAGTCCTGACTTTATTACTGCTCAGAGAATGAATGAATGAAACCCCGTTTAGTCCACATTAAAATGCGCCGAAGACACAGCGGTGGGAATGGAGGAGTATCATTGCAAAAGGTGAAGGGAAAGGCTACCTCCGTTTTATTAACGAACGTCCTAGAGGAAGCTAAGTGGGCATCGCATGACGCTTGTGGCTGTCGCGGAGCCGACCGCCGACGGGTGGTGCTGCCAATTCCTGGAGGAACAACAGCAGTGCTCACCAGAGCTCGATGGCCTGGTCCGGTGACGTGGCATCCGGGCAAGCCCAAGTCCGGAGAGAAGAAGGCCAGGGTCCCCGCTGTTTGGGGGCCAGGGCACGAAGCCTTGGTGGGATGTAGACGGGGCGCTCCCAACAAAGGTGATTGAGATTAGCAAGACATGTGCCCATGGAACAGAACCCACTGACGGATGGTGGTGTGCCACCCCTGTGGAAACGGTTCAGCGAGTGAGAAGTAAGGCGTGTGCCTGTCTGAATTTTCTGAAGCAAGACTGTGTCTCGCCGTGTGAATACCTTCGGTAGAAGTGACGGTAGAGAGAGTGGATTGCCAACTGCTGTGAGGTAGGCTGCACATCGTTGCTTGGTCGCATGCTTGTCTGCCATCGGGCCTGCTACCTCAGGTGTGGTAGCTACGAGAGGATAACGAGTATATGAGACTCTGTCTAGCGCTGTAGAGAGATGAGCGCGCGCCGGTCCATGAGCCTTCTCGTTTCCGGGGATACCGCATTGCGCAGTGACCCAGTGGATGGTAACATTGTGACCGCATTCGCGGAGCAGGCCTGCCTTGTGCCTGATCTTCTGCCGTAGGGGATCTCCGGAAATAACATTTACACATGTCCGATGGGCAGCCTGGGGGTCTGTGTACACATGAGGGTGAAGAGGATCAGTTTGAGATGAAGGTGTGAGGGCCCACTACTACAAATAATCTAGGATGGCCATTAGCGCAGCGCGGGTGCTGGACATTGCTTCTGCTGATATATGATGGTGGTGGTTCTGATTTTAATTTGTCTGGTCGTACCACGCAGTGGCATAACAGGGGTGTTACTAGCGTCGTCAGCAGGCAGTGCAGCGTCCGTGTAGACGATGAGTCCAGACAAGGTGAGTTAACTGTTAGCTTAGCACGCCTCTTGGCACATGGAAGGCGCCGCATTCGCAGAGTAGGGTCCGTATTGAGAGGAAGTGGCCTGCCATCGGTGAGGGCCGATGAGTGAAGCGTTGATGAAATTGCTCACGAAGCATCAGGCCTCATTTGATATGAATATCTCGTCACTCGGACAGACCTCCATTGCCTCCCATCGTATCGACACTGACGGCCAGACTGTTGTACGCCGTCGCCCTAACGAGTCTCTTTGGCAGAAAGCAAAATCATCGAGGAGAACATCGCCGATATGCTGAAAAGTAAAATCACACAGTCCCTCCGCCAGTTCTTGGTCATCACCCGTCGTTCTAGTGCAGAAAAATGATGGATCGGTATGATATTGTGTTGACTTCCACGCACTAAACAAGATCATTCGTAAAGCTGTACATCCTATGCCCCGTATCGATGACGCCCTTGATTGTTTGCAAGGTGTTTAATACTTTTCCAGCCTTGGTCTTTGCTCCGGATATTGGCCAATTCCAATGCACGAAGCGGATGAACAAAATACCGCCTTTTTTTACTCCGGTCGATCTTTACGAGTTTAACACAATGCCTTTTGGCCAATGCAATACTACCGCCACATAGGCGGTAGTTTTCCCCCAGAGGCCGCGAAGCGGCCTCTGGGGGAAAACTTTTCTATGTTACCACGACGACATCGCCGTGCTTTCCTCGACTTTCAATGACCATCCGCTACGCTTAGATGAAATGCTCACGTGCCTTTCTAATGCCCGACTTCAACTAAACGCGACGAAATGCTGTTTCGCTAACAGAATGATTAAAGTCCTGGGTCATCTTTAGCAAAGACTGCATCCAACCCGATCCGCCCAAAATTACCGCAGTGCTCAATTTTCCACGCACACTTCGCGCAAAAGGACTCGCCTCATAATTTCGACATTTGATACGGAGCTTCACCAGCATTGCCTCGACTCTCCACAAGATCTTTACTAGATCGAGATCATTCGATTGGAACGATCAGTCTGACGCCGCCTTTTAATAACTCAAGCGCGAACTGACTTCCGTGGAAAAAAAGTACTCAATTACCGTACAAAAGTGTGTGCCTGTTGTCATGGCAATCCAGAAATTTCATCCATGCCTCCACGGTCGACATTTCACGGTTGAGACCGACCGCCATATCCTATGTGGGTTGTCGAGTATCAAAAACTTGTCTGGACACCTTGACCGCTGGATACTCCCATTACAAGCATAAGATTTCATGTCATATACAAGTGCGGGAGGAAGTGCCAATATGGGGATGCTCTTTCATGATGCCCATTACCAACATCATCGGAGCACATCACATCACCATCTAAACTTGGCCGCATTGAGGACGCATCGTCCATTACACCGATTTCCTTCTTAACTCAATCAAACCCCCTTCAGTGCTTTCCAGTCACGAGCGCGCCAATTCTTATTGCCATCGTATCATCAATCGTCGTGGTGGTGCTCATTTTCACCCAATACCAGGCTATGGACACAGCTCAATCTGTTCATGTTAAAGACGACGTGCTCTACCGCTGCATTTTTCACCCGGAAGGCGATCGATGAGTTCCCGATCTACCGCGCTCTCTTCGCACTGCAGTTCTGCAGGCTTCACACAATGACCCTACGTGAGGCCACTTGGGTTAGCATAAAACACACGAGCGCATACACAGCCGTTTCTTTTGGCCAGCTCTTTCCACGAGGATAGCTAGATAGGTTGCCTAGTGCAACCTTCGCCAACATCCCGAGCGACGTACTACTACTCCGGTAGGGACGCTACAACCACTTCCTTGTCATGCAGGAGCCTTCTCTGCCATTGGCATTGACCATTTCGGGCCACTCCCATCTACTCCAGACGGCAACAGATGGATCGTCACTGTTGTTTACCACTTATCCCGGTACGCTGAATCAGCCTCAGCACGTTCTGGAGCTGCCTCAGAAGTATCGGCTTTCCTGCAGGCTGTCTACTTACGTCATGGTGCGCCTCACGTCCTTTTGAGTGACCGAGGCAAGGCATTTCTTTCAAGCTCTCAATCAAGTTCCGAAAGCGCCCAACACCGTCTGCGAGACAACGTCTAGCTACCACCCTCAAACCAATGGCCTAACATAGTGAATTCATCGCACGCTATGCGACATGCTATCCATGTATATTCAGCCTGACCCTCGTAACTGGGATGCGATTCTCCTATTTGCAACATTTGCGTACAGCACGTCTGCGGAACTTACCACTAAACACTCTCCGTATTCTTCCTATTCAGGCACCACCCAACCTCATCATTTGGTGTTTCTGTCTTCTCAGACTCCGTCAACGCTTGACCATTCATTTCTGACCAATTTGTGTCTCGTATTGCCCAATGTCGTCGTCGCGCCCGTATGAACACTTAAGCAAGCCAAGACTATCGCAAACATTGCTAAGATGCCTCTCACCGCGCCACTTCCTACCACCCTTGCGATGATGTGCACGAGTTGACACAAGCACGAGCACCCGGTTAACGTGAGAAACTTGAGTCTCGATATATTGGCCCCTACAAAGTCATAGAGCAGACCTCGCCGGTGAACTATCGCGTTCCACATATTGATGCCCCAAGTGGCCGATGCTGGTGCGGAACATAGATCATGCACGTTACCCGCGTAAGCCCTTCATCTCCATTTAACTATCTAATGTGCAGCCAGGCGGGACGCTTCCATCCACGGCGGCAATTAGTGTAAGAATTTATGTGGACTTTATGTTGATGTGTACAAAGTAGTCCTCAATCATTGGCTCGTGTTCATTTTTCGTCGGCGCCATTTTTCCTTCTTGGACTGAAGCGTCGTTTCGACCGTGGTATTTCAATGTTGACTTCCTCCTCGCTGATCATCCTTTCCTATTCAACGCAAAGTACATTTTATAGGTAAATCTCTCTCAAAAGCTGTAGACATTCATCGCCTAAGCCTCGCCTTTCCAGAATATCCAAAAGAATGTTGGGGTCTATTTCGTCATAGGCCCCTGCTGTCTAAAAATGCCACATCTAACGGTCTCCATCTAACGGTCTCCCAAAATCCCATTGTTCTCTATCAGCGCTTGCACCTTTATCTGAAATTCTTGCATTGCTAACCTGTATATTACCGATGTAAAGGTCAATGGTCTATTAGCCACGAGAAAGAGAAATGGCGCCACCTGGTGGCGGCTTCAGATGACGTCACGGCCAGGACTCGAGTTTCGGCGGCCGCCCAGATAACGTGCGCTCGCTTCGTCGCACCGCACAGCACGGTGTTTGCGTTCGCTTTTTGCTTGCAGCAAGCTTCCGATGATCGACGAAAACAGCAGGGATCGTGTTTCAGGTAAGCAAACAACATTTGTGTGTACAATCGTCCTCAATGCGCGAACGAGAAACGCACGCGCTCCGTCGTGCACGCTTGGAAAGCGGTGCTTGGGCGATCGCTTTCGGATATAGTTTCACTTTCACAAGAGTTCTCCGCATGCGTCCGCTTATCTGTCCGACATCGTTTTCTTTGGCACTGCGCCAAGCTTTCTATCTAAGCACAGTGCCAAGAGCGCTGTCAAGTCTCGGGAAATCTAGCGAAAGTGACACTACATCCGAAAGTGATCACCATAGAAAATTCCACCCTAGCTGTTGTGTCAGTTTTCGTGTACGCTCACTGACGCACCTTGTTTAATTTCATGTTTACCTCGTAATAGCTAGCTGTTATCGTTTCTGTTTATGTACACGAACGAGTTGAAGGTGGTTATTGTTGGAGTTTCTTTCCTGCTGGCCGCTCGTCTGAATTTGTGCAGCGCCGCAGCAGCCGCGCTGTCACATGTATTAGTTTACGTAACTCAATAAAACTTGGTGCTGGGCCAGTTGGTGATGCATTCTTTAACTGATGGTAACGCTAAAAAGGACCGACACACGACCGTTATTTTTAGCGCTACCATCAGTTTTACAGAATAGTTTACATAACCTGCTTGTAAATTATTTTTGTTCGCAGTTGCATTACCCCTGAGCAGCATCAACCGGTATGTGGACAAGGCGTGCGAGACGAGCCGGCGCCTCACTGAGGCGGAGGAGGTTTATTATGCGGGCCACATCTTTGAGTGCGCCGTCGAAACAGCTGAGAACGCTCGTTTCGACTTTCTGGCGTTCGTCTTGCAAACGACTGCTATCAACAGTGCTCCTCATGAAGTGAAGATTACTGATTGCGACGCGGTGGTAGATCGAGCCTGCTGTTCGTGCAAAGCAGGGTATGACTACTCGATCACTGGCCGGCTGCTGGGAAGAAACGTTGTCCAAGTATGCGCAAGTATACCCCCTAATTTAAGTTGACCTACCCCTAAACTTTATTTGGCCCACCCTCAAATTTAAGCTGGCTCTCTTGAAAATTTAAAGTTGGCCTACCCCCAAATTTTAAGTTGGTCAACCCCCAAATTTCAAATTGGCCCACGTCCAAATTAATGCTGGCCCAGCTTTACTATAAGCTTCCCCGTGCATTTTCCATGAATCCCTGTATCCTTACCTTCCTTATATCCCCCCTCTCTCCTGTATACTTAGGGTATTATTTTATTTGCTTTAAATTGTTCTTTATCGTTTCTAAAGCTGCCCATCTACATTTACACTATTATATTAAGTATATGTCATAATTTTGCATATTACGCATTTTTGAGCACACAAAAGGCATTACACTTTTCGCGTGACGGCACTAGGGTACTCGGAAAGAATGCTTATGCCCTAATACCTAAGTTTCAATTTGACATCCAAAAGCACATGTTGCACAGTGTGAATGGCACTGTTTTGTTTGATATTTAGATATCCTAGGTGATTTTTTTATTGCAAACAAATCTGTTTACGTCTTCCATGGCAGATAGCGCTATTCTGTCAGATCAACTGTATTATTGGAAAGGTGCGCATTACTTGAACAATAAATTGCAACGTCGTTAGGTAACATCAATGATTCACTAATTTTCTTCATCATTATTAACTTTGGGGCACATGTTCCAATTGCATAATTCAAGCCAAGCAGTATTCAAGTCATCCATTTAGCAGAAATATTTGCCTAGCACCAATTTTCTTTTGTATATGTGGTGAAAACTACCTATATAAACATGTTTTAAATGCATTCCTGTTCCATTTAAACTAGTAACTTTCTTTTTTTGCAGGGAAGCTGTTTTTGAAGTGTCTCTTTTTACTAAAAAGTCACCTGTTGTAGGCTTCAAGGAGCATTAGTCGTGGCAGAAAAGTTATTCCTTCAGACAAACTTCACATCAGTCATTGTTCTAATGCATGGTAACAAGTTTTACGAATGTATGATTACGCATTATTTATCGAAAAATAGTATGCTTAAAGACTAAGACCAATTTGTGAGGTTTAATGTCTTTGGAATTGATATATCCCAACAATTTTGATTTTGCAGAAAATACAAGTGTAAACACATTGTAGCTGTACTGCTGCATATTAATGCTGCCAGGACTTTCGACAAGCTCTCGCCAACTGACCAGCCACAGAAGTGGGGCAAGGAGCACAAAGAGCGTGTTAAACAAAAGTATGAGCCAAGAGCTATAGTCGACCTTCCATGTGCAAAGAAGGTTTGTACATATATTATTCTTTTAAAACAGAGAGGAATGAGAGGGAAAACAGGAAGTCCAATGCTGAAATGAAGGGCAGCTCACAATTTCTACTTTCAATGTTGGTTTGGTGAAAATGCTCTTGTAGATAGCCTTGCTGTTTGCATTTTCTTAAGCTGCCAGAACAGTTTCATGACTTCAACAAACGCACTAGCTTTACTGTAAACTATGCACTGCAAATGCTATTTACATATGCCTTTGTCATAGGCACAGAGTACGAATGAAGTCATTAGTGCTAGCTGTTGAGTATAGTTAACAACATGCACACCTTAGGTGAATGCTTGACATCTCTTATTCTAAACAGAAGTAGGATGTAGTGCTCTTTGATGATGCAAAAATATGAATTTTTTGCTTGCTTATTAAGTTTGAGAGGTGGGGAAATGAATGCACAAACCTTAATGATAAATGCTCAACTATCGAATGGGTGCCGTGTTTACAACTAAGAAGTTTTCATCTAGAACAGAACATTGGTGCTTCTCTTGTTGCTACGTCTTCCAGGAAAAAAATCAAAAAGACTCCAAAGCTGGAAGGCAACATACTTGAAAGACTTCTGGAGAATGTCAGCTATCAATCTGCAGCAAAAATGCACTTAGACAGAGGTACTGAATTAGGTATGCATTCAAATTTGGTTTGGCTTTTTGAATCTGAGTCTCATAAAGGACTGGCCAGCAGCAGCTGCTTGGCCCCTCAGCATAATCTCCATATCAAGTGGCAGTAATGCAGTGCGCAAACATGTCCCAATACTGCAAAAATTTAATTTTGCATGTCTTTCCTATATTGATTATTTGCAATGTAGTCGATGACACGCCTAATGAGCTGCACTGCAACATATTGCTTAGTCAGGCAGTGTGCAGTGTTTCGTTGTGGTTGCAACATAATTATTTTAAAGAGAAGCACGTCATCAATAACCACAGTAGCAAATAACCAGTTTTAAGGTGTGCCAGCTGTATTTATGTGAAGCTTTAGGCAGTTCACTGAGTTTAGCTAAGCCTGAAAAATATTAACCATATTTTTATTCACACATCTGAGGCTGTGTGAGATGTAAGGCTCATGCCTTCCAATATCCTTCATAGGCAGCTACATGTAGCAAAATGTAATGTTTATTGCACCAAACCTTGCGACTCTTTTGAATAGACTCCAACGTGTCTTCAAGGCATTTCTCCAGCTACAAACATTTGCTGCTAAGGATATGTTGCTTTGAAACCTTTAAATAGTGTCCGCTGTTCAAACGTAGGTGTCATGACTACCACAGCAATTAATTATCCAAGCATCTGTGTACTTTGCATCTAAGACAAAAAAGATTTTATCTGCTTCATCATATTTCTTGTACATACCAATTTTCTCCATGCTACAGTGAATGTTAATTGCTCATTATTTCTGGAAAAATGTATTTCAGCTACAGAAACAGGTTGGAGCCAACCATAAAACCAGGATGTTCCACTTCTGAGCCAGCACCCTAAGACTTAACACTCATTGGTTCTTTGAAGGAGTTAAGAAGTTTTCTTGGCATCAGTGGTGCAGTGACAACAGAAGAGCTACTTCAACACTTGCAGGAAAGCAAGAGTCACGAAGCCATTTTAATGATTGAAAAGTTAACACGAGATCAGGCAAAATCTAGTCTCTGGTTGCGCCACAGGGTAGGCATGATCACAGCTTCTATTGCCTACAGCATATTTACCCGTGTAAAGACGTTGAGGACAAAGATGGGCCCGCATGATTTGAGGCCCTTGCTAAAAAAAGTGATGCGGCAGAATAATATCCGTACAGCAACAATGCGTCGTGGCAGTGCACTCGAAGGCAGTGCAAGAAAATGTTATCAAAGCCAGCGAGCATCTCATGAGAATTTGGTTGTGAGGCAGTGTGGACTTTTCATCATGGAAGGCCGTCCTTACATGGGTGCAAGTCCAGATGGATTAGTAAAGTGCAACTGTTGTCCTGAGCGGGTATTGGAAATCAAATGCCCTGAATCCATGAAAAAATTCTTGGAAGAGAATGTGGAGAAAAACAAAGAAAAGGCTTTGACTCAGAACCCAAAGCGTGCAACCACATATTTCTGCCAAGTGCAGGTACAAATGGGCATCACGGCAGTTCAGCATGCAGATTTGTTTGTGTTTGTCAATGAAGAAGATAATATTTGCACTCCAGTGCTATTTGATGAGGCATATTTCAGCGATGTGGTTGAAAGATCTTCCTATTTCTTTGAGCAGTACATACTGCCACATGTTCTTTCTACATGAACTGCCTTGTTTCAGTTGCACATGCAATTTTTTATGCATTGCACATAACCAAACTACAGCCTCCCTTTTTAAGGCACAAAATGGCTGATATATGAGGTTTAACATTCCAACGTAACAAAAGGCTTATTAGGGATGATGTCAGGGGATCTTTTACATCAATATTAGGTTTGCTATAACATCACTAAAGCTTGGTATATAAGCATTTTGCTTATTTTTTTGCTCTCTCAATAGGAACAGAACTAAGAAAGAACGTGTGACTTCATGTTCAGCAACAGAAAGCCATTGCCAAGTTAACTCAATACATAAAAAAAATTGTATGTGCAATCCGAGAAAGCACTCCTAGAAAGTTTGGGGACATCTGCAGTTTGAGTGCTTTTACTGATGTTCAGTGCACTCCACTGTTAAAGGGAACAATGAAATGTGCGGCCCTTGCTTGGCTGGCAACCTAGCTGCATGTGGCTGCGGAAGCAATCTTAGTGCACTGCACAGGCATGTCGAAAGGGGTGAGAGCTAACAACTATAAGTTACCTGCTCCAAATATAGGTGAATGTACTGCTTCTAGAAAAGAAAATCTGGACATGCTCCGCGCTAAGTTTTCCTTTAACAGTGGACCCCTCTGTACAGTGAGCAAGAAAATGCAAACACGGTAGCATGCTGTAGCACACAAAAAATTAGCATTATGTCACTATTAAAACACATTTGCGTGTAAACAGCTGAGTCGTGCAGTGGCTAGAGCAATTCGTGATGCAACCCCGAACCATAACAGACACTCGAATTACAGACTAGGAATCACAGGCAATGCATTTGTCTATGTGGCATTCTATGCATTTAATTTTTGGGTCACTGCATTATGCGATGCGACTGTGATATCGTAAATATAATTGTGATATCAGAAACTCATCCTGGGGAATAACAGTAGTCATTTATCGTTTAAGTTCCATGCCCAGCTTTCTACAAGGGTATCCAATCATGTTCGTATTTGCATTTTGTGTTAATTCACATGGGCTTCCATTGATACACTGATAAGTGCAAAGACACCGTGTTAGATGCTCTCATTTTTTTGTCTACTGCTTATGTGGTCATGTCTGTGAGATATTTGGCTGATACTGTGATACTGTGGTAGCCAGGCAATTGCTGATCATTACAGCAGGCGTAAAAAATTGAGTTTTACGTGCCGAAACCACTTTCTGATTATGAGGCACGCCTAGAGTAGGCGTCTGTAATTTTCAATATTTTTTTTCGTTTTCGGCTGGTGTTTGTTTTGTGATATAACTGGTATGCCAACTAGCACGACTGTGTTGGGAAGACGAACAAGTGCCTCATGTAATTAAATTTTTGGCTGACTTGTGTTCTGTGAAGCAATTGTGATATGACAATGCTATAACTGTGATATCAGAAAGTCATCTCAGGGAATGACAGTAGTCACTTGTGGTTTATAGTCCATGCCTAGCTTTCTACGTGGGTATCCAATTATGCTTGTATGTACCTTTCGTGTTAACTCACATGGGCTTCAAATGATACAACGATAAGTGCAAAGATGCTTTCAAGATGCTTTCATTTTTTGTCTACTGCTTATGTGCTCATGTTTGTGGGATATTTGGCTGACATTGTGATACTATGGTATCCAGACAACTGCTGCTCATTACAGTAGGCGTCTGTAGTTATCAACTTTTTTTTCATTTTCGGCTGGTGTTTGTTTTGTGATATAGTTGGTATGGCACTAGCACGACTGTGTTGTGAAGGCAAACAAGTGCCTCATGTAATTAAACTTTTGGCTGACTGTTTTTGTGAAGCAATTGTGATGTTAGAATGCTATAACTGTGTTATCAGAAAGTCATCCCAGGGAATGACAGTAGTCACTTGTGGTTTATGTTCCATGCCCAGCTTTCTACGTGGGTATCCAATCATGCGTGTATGTGCATTTCGTGTTACCTTGCATGGGCTTCCATTGATACAAGGATGATAATTGCAAACGCACCATGTTACAAAGATGTTCTCATTCTTTTGTCTGCTGCTCATGTGGTTATGTTTGTGGTATATTTGGCTGTTACTGCAATACTAATATTAGGGCAGCCAGACAACTGTGGCACAGTACAGCAGGCATATGTAGTCTTACTTGTTTCGTTTCTGGCTGTTGTTTGTTTTGTAATTGGCATTAACTGGCATTACTGTGTTGTGAAGACAAACAAGTGCCTCATCCAGTTGAATTTTTAGTTAGCTGCACACTTTAACACCTCTGTGATAGTGTAAGGGATTATATCAGAATGACACCAGAAAAAGTTTCCATGAACAGTTCCTTTCTGGTTTGGCAATTGCTTCGCTTGCTTCTGGCACTCGGGCCGTTTGTTTCCTGTGACATATAGTGTTTCTGCTATTGTGGTAGAGAAACAATGCAATTTTCAGGAGCACTACATTTTCTAGTTCTGATGTATTGCCGTCTATTTTGTCCAACTGTTATACTAAAACAAAAATATGCTGCAAACATTACTGTGATATGTAGTGATGTAACTGCATTATGAAACAGGACAACAGTGAAGAATGCAGGCACACTGTTTTACGCGCGTTGCATTTCTCATAAAATGCACAAATTGAGATTGGAATTATTGAAATAAATGCAAGAGTCGTGCATTTCTGGTGCTCAGGAAAACTAAAAGTGGTGCTTCTTGACAAGAAGCAGAAAATCTGTTCTTCCAGTTTGCTTTACTAACCTATTAGTAGTGGGCAGTTATGAAATAAAACTAGTTAAAAGGTAGCAATTGGAAAAGGTAAAAGTAATATTCTTGCATGCATATTATTTTTCAAAGCATACACCATGAGTACTGCATTTAAAGGCCTTCAGCTGCTGAAGCAGTTTTATAGCAGCTACAAAAATTAGGTGGTCGCACATCGAAAAGTATGCCACGAAGCAAAGGCTGAAAGGCAGTCCATGCTAGATGGTGTTTACTGTATACTAGTATCTTGTTGTACACATTCTGCAAGTTCGTAGCCCATTTTGTTGACAAGGTCACTGCATTATTGTATCTTTAAAACATAAGGAGAGGTTGCTACCAGAATGTGCCATACCATGAAGTCTTTTTTTACATGAACAAGTGTGCTGCTTTCTGCCATTAATGTAACTGGCCAAGGTCTTTTTTACAGGGTTGACAGCGCATGTTATTGGTCCTGCTCTTCCTTTCGTATTCTTGGCAGGGAATAAAAATATTTCCAAGCTAGCAGTAGTACTTACTATGCCAAATTCAATGAACAACCTGAAAGCTGGTCACTTTTGGTACTTATCTGTGCATATGTACTGCTACAACAACAATACAGTATGACAGACATTTCCGTGTGTGCCTGTATAAGCCTAAATGACTACAGTCTCCACAACACTTGCGCCGAATGGCTCTCTTAAAAAAGAAATGCTTTTTTTACTACCCTAAATCATACAAACTAGAACTACGGACACTGCTGATGGTATTTTGTGGATTTTTGGTGTTTGAGGACCAGAAATTTTCCTTCCACTCAGACTATCCACACTGTAAGTGTGCACATTGACAAAAACTTGACACTTTGAACGGCTGCTTGGATAGATTTTTTTATTTTTAGACAATTCGTTCATCACATTTGTTAAATATCTCACTTTGCCTGGCAACTTGCAAAGCTAATTGGTAAGAGCCAGTAATCGCTGCAGAATTACTTCGGAGAGAGTTAACCTAATAAATACGCGCACCGACATTATCAGTGGAAAAGGAACTTGTTGTTACTGAACAATGGCCTTGAGAGATTCACAGTTCCAGTAATTATTTTGAATATGCTGTCAATGTATGGCACAAAATCGAGATCAAACCGATTTTTTTAAATGCGGTACAGTTTCATCCTTTGAATAGCCCTCTCCACATGTACTCGGGCAATTGCTATGGAATGGTTTCTCCTAGCTTCCTCTGCAGTGAGCTGTTTTTCCATAAGGAATGGAGGTCTGATCATTTTGATATTTTTTTCTTTACAAAGTTCACCGATTAGGAAGCCTTTATCTACCATCACACTGTCAACATGGGGAATACACTTGTCAAGAACTCTGCACTCCTTTGTGATGTATGTGTCAGGTGCTTTCCCTCCATATGCCTTACTTACATAGCTAATTAAGCCTCCTGGTGTCTCACACACCAGGACCTTTGCAGTGTACGTGCGCTTATAGTGGCTGTATGTTAGGAGCCTTGACACTAGGTCTTTTGGGCGCTCAATTTCTAATTCAGTGCAGTCAAGCACCATCCTCGTGTCTTTGTATTCTTTGAAATACATTGTGAGACAGTTCACAACTGCAGTCTTCGTTGGCCAGAAAATTGCATGCTCAAGAATGCTTGCTAGAATTACAATTGAATCCTTGAAAATGTTCGACACAGTTGTACGGTGGACACTAAACAACACCGCCAACAGAGAAAATGTTAAGTCATGATAGAGCTTCATGTATGTGAGGAGCACAGCATCATCATCACTTAAGGATAAGCTTCGCGTTCCTTGACGCAACCGCATTTCTGTGTAAAGTTCTGTTATGTTGTAGAACAACCCGAAAGAGCCTATGCCTGTGAGGACAACAAGACCATGCTCATCGGGCACTTTTGCAATTGTGATAAGCTGTTCTCTTGCAAAAAGGTTGTTTCTGGTGTCGACCTGAATTCCAATTTCTTTAGACAGCTCCTCAGCCTCGGCATTTATCTCTGAAAAAAAGAAAGGACAAATTGAGCGTAACAATAACATAAATTATAGCAGTCTCAAGTATTAATTAGTATTCCGAACAGCCGTAAAAGTGATGCACTGTTTGCTGGATACCTTCTGATATTATAGTGCAATCACCTGGACTCGCAGCCAGAGCTTCTGGAGGATGGAAATCTAAAATAAAATGAAACCAACTAAAAAGAGCAAAGTACTCTACACTACAGTTAATGACGTGGGTGCCCGAATGCAACACAAATTTGGCACATCAAATTTAGTGTTACTTAAAGGATAAACATACCATCGCAGTCTAGCGGTTCACTCTCTTCGGCCAGTGGTGCATCAAGTTCCAACAACGCGCTGCTCGAGCTTTCCTCTGCGCCTTCTTGGTATTTTTCGCCAGCATCAGTGCAAATGGAAGATGTCTGTGGCAGCTGGTAAGAGCGTATGGGAATACCTCTTTCCCCTGAAATTGAAATCCAAGCTTTTCTGTGCATTTTATTAATACATAACATTATTGCCACTTCCGACCGCGATTGAGGCCGGTCGGGATCAAAATTATCGATCACGATTGACTCCCTTCGGTAGCTTGCGCCAGGGGCCAATCGCGATCGATAATTTCGATTCCGATCAGGCTGGATGGCGGTAGAAAGTGCCCAATGTGGCACACGTTTAAGATAGCTGAGGAGCTCTTTTAATACGTATACAGTAATGACTCGTTGCTACAGTGAATTAAACAACGGAGGAAGCACTCGTGCGGGTACATATACGCGATCAACATTGCTTCTGCATAATCAAACGCGGGCGATAGGAGTTCCGCCGTGAGTCAATGTGTTACCCTGCTCCTCCTACACCGAGCAACGCCGGAGCAAGCGACAGCACATTTCGCCTATTCTGGCTATCACAGATCGTTTTCGATTATTTCTGTCATCCACATATATGATTAAACGACTTGTTATTGCTAACAGCGCAGAGAATCAATATCGGTACACTTACGCCGCCTTATCGCCGCTTGCACAGGCGGCCGCCTCGCATCGTGTGCACGTACAGGTAGGTTGACGGACGGAACTGCTTCCGGCGACAACTTTCGGTACTTGTAGCCTGGTAATAAAGTGACAGACACGTTGACTGCATGCAAAGAACCGAAAAGTTCACCCGAAATGGCCTCACCTAGCGTCTTGTATACGGGATATACAAAATCCTCTTCTCTGAAGTGCTTGCTGCAGACGACGGCGTGTTTTGACGGCAGCTTGCCCATTCTTATCTTTATTAACCAAACTTTCTTAAGCTTCGTCGACTTCGGATAGAAGTGAAAACTTACACCATCGTCCTTGCGAGATTTACATTGCGGAACTGAGCAGTAAGTCACCATCGTATCGCACAAAAGCGGGCGCGGGCGGTGCAGATGTAGGAGATCGTCGGCGGCGTAGCAGGCAAGTCCTTGCCGTGGCGTCACATCGCTGCGATTGCAGCGGCGCCAGTGTTCGTTCTCGGGGCTAATAGGAGTGAATTTTTTCTCCCCCCTTACATTTATACATTAAATTCATTCGACGATGTCGCCAACTCTTTGGTATTCGTCTTTGTTTTAGACTGTGGTCTACTCCTTTAAACAAAGCTTCCTTACTTTGTGGCCCTAGTTCATTATTCAGTTTAACGGGTACCTCATCTAGCCTTGTGGCTGTGCGCTTCGGAATTTTCCCTTCAGCTCTCGTCAAGTTGAAGTTTGCCGGCAGAAGCTCCTTTCCTGCCTTGTTCTCTTGCATGCCCATTTATTCCGCAAGTACAACCTCGTCATTGCCTTGAAAAGATTCGGCTTTTATTTTTGATGTTATTTATATCCGCGTACTCTTCCAGTTTGTTTCCATCTTTGTCTAGGATATGTTCTGGTATTATTGTGTTCTTGCTGCCTAATAATATTATGTGGCTCCAGAATATTCTAGGTGCGGCCTTCTTTTTCTCACGTATTTCTGACAACCAACGTTCTTTTTCACTGTTCAAATTTGTTTGCCCCTTTATTCGAACGATAGATTCTTTCTCCCGGAATATTTCCCATTTTCTTGCTACTTCATCCTACGGCAACTGCTTTCTTTTGCTGCCTGTGCTGTCGGGAACCTTCCTGGTATTCGGCGACCGCTTTTCGGATCTGACGGTACCTCCAGATTTTTGCGTTCAGTTTTCCTTTCCAACGAACATTTCTCTTTCCGTATTTCTGTCCTTATTACACTTTGAAGCTTACTGTATACCCACACTTTCATTGGCCATTCGCTAATTTATTCCTCAGCTCTAGTGACTATATTTGTTATTTGTTCAGCGTCAAAATTTGGATGGGCCATTTTGCACTCTTTGCTCTCTTCATACATATCCATATATTCAAAAACCAACTACATATCCAACTACATATCCCCTATTCAAAATTATGCGTTTATGGTCATTCCGTATGCTACTGTACCCTTGCTCATCAATGTCCATTTCTCTCAACTTTTCATGAATTCCTTCTGTCATCAGAGAGTAAAATGTGATCGATTCCCGGTTTCGCACATGCCACATGACTTGCCATTCACACTTAGGCCCTGTATTCACGATAACGATGTACGTCGTTCACAAAGATGTGGCCCTGACTTCCCGCTGCTGTCGGTATAGCCATCTAGATCCTCTATGTGGGCATTCATGTCACGTAACATGATAATTTCAGCCTCATTCCCCCCGAACTCCTTAATACCAGCACTTAGACATTGCACTAACTGTCGATTCTTCTCTGTGCAAATATTTGAGGGCCAGAAATACATTACGCCAAGCCAAGTTTTATTTCCATTAATTGTAGCTGATAACCAAAGGTGCTCTTGAAATTTTGAACTTACTGTTTTTCAGTTGGCTCCCTGATGGATGAGCATTCCGACTCCTCCTCGCTTTCTTTCCGATTTAGTTCAGCTACACCCTTCCCAAACATAATTCTGAATCGCTGCTGGCTCTTCAGAGTCTCTAATGTGTGCTTCTGTAAGTGCACCCACATCTATTTGTTCCATATTTATTTCCTCCTCAATCTCTACCCAGTTTTCCTTTCTTCTGCCGCCCTGCATGATTATGTAGCCTATTGCATTGCGAGCTCTCTTTCTTGCTTTCCTCCTTTTTCTGTTACTGACGGTGATCCTATTGTCAGGTTCCCCTAGGGGTCCTTCTTCATTAGAACCTCCACGAGCCTCTTAAGCGCCCATGGGCCCCCTAAAGATGCAACCGGGCAACTAGCAAGTCGCCAGCCCCCTTCTCGTTCAAGCCTGTTCTTGAAGTGGATCCCGTCTCGTACCAAACCACCACACCTTCTCACTTCGCTGCTTACGTCGACAACCTCGAAACCTTCCTCTTAGCTGATTGTCCGTTTAGCCTCATTCGCAGCCGCTACGGTTGTTTGTACGTGACTATCACGTAAAGGCGCCTCCAGCACCGTGCACACCACGGTCTGCACAAGAAGCAACGGCTCTCGCAAGTCGTCTGCCTTCTTCGCCAAGAGCTGGGCCAGACCTGTCCCGTTTTTGTTTACAATGCCATTAAGCCCTCCTGCAACTGCACCAAGGTTGCGTCCGTGGGCATTTCCCGCGTGATTTGTTTTTGCTCGCTTCATGACAGAATCTAGTGTCCGCCTTGGAAACGTCGCTACCGTCACACTTTTATAGCCTTTCGCCCTCTCCAGAATTGCTTCTGAGCACCTAGCCAGGTTTTAGTTGCTGATGATAATCACCATTTCTCTCTCTCATACTACCGAGGCCTTTCCCTGTTTGTCTTTGTTAACCTTTTCCGTGTGATCCGGAATTTACGAGGGGAATTGACCCGCGCGTTCCTGATTTTCATTCATGGTGGCGGCCTCAAGGTTGGTGCAGCTCTTTCCGGCTACCCCCTCCCGAGGTTGCATGCATTCCACGTGGTTTGCGACCACTCCCTGCGCTGTCACGTCGGGCGAGTGCGTTCTATTCTCACGACGACTCTCGTGACAATGGTGGTCCTGTTTATCTTTTCCTCGGCTGCTTGATGTCTTTCGACCCACCGCCGTCGACGCATCACGCTCCATATTTAGCTAATTTGTGAGTTGGTGGACCTGTTTCACAAGCTCATGCTGGGAGAGAGAGAGAAAACATTTATTTGTCATCAGATTGGGCGACTTCCCCGCAGGGTGGAGCCCTTAGTTCAGGGCCCCATTGGCCCACGCCACTCCACGTGCCCGCCGGATCAGCCGTCGCTGCTCTTGCGGGTCTGAGCTGGTCACCGCAGTCTCCCAGGAGAAAGGTGAAGGAATACGGGAGTAGCCCGGAGGATGTGGGCACTCCCAGGTGCAATGATATATTGTGGGCTTTGCTCCACAATAGGGACAGTATGAGGGATATTGTGTGGGGTGGAAGAGGTGAAGATAAAAGAGGCAGAAAATGAATTAGTTTGAAGCTGTCGCCACGCAACGGCATCTTCTCGATTAAGGTAATTATGTGGTGCAGGGAAGTGTCTCCTGGTATCTCTGTAATATTGTAGAGTTTCAGTGTAGTTCAGTGGTTCTGTTGGTGCGTCGTCTGGGTTGGACAGCTCTTCCAATGGCGCCCGGTTAGCGAGCTCTCGGGCTACCGCATTAGCGCGTTCATTACCATGTAGAGAGGCGTGTCCAGGCGTCCAGACGATACGCACCCTGTGTAACGCAGTGGGGTGTAATGATGTAAGGATGCGGTGTGTGTAGGGTGTCACCCTCCCTTGTGCCAAAGTCCTGCAGGCGGTCTGAGAATCAGTGACCACTGTGATAGGTCGATCCGGTGCCGGCATGGTTGAAGCGTGTACGATGGCTAGGGCAATAGCAGCCTCTTCAGCCGTGCAACTGTCCACGGTGTTGAGCGTGGCCGAAGCTCTCAGAATGTCTGCACTATCTAGTACAACTAGACATAGGGCACGTTTCCGTGGGTAGCGGGCCACGTCGGTGTATAGGACTGGAGTGTTTGATGTCTCATCGCCAAATAGGCGAGCCAGGGCTTGTGCTCTTGCCTTTCGTCGACCTTTATGACGGTCAGGGTGCATATTCCGGGGAATTGGGGCCACGTGAATTTTGTTGCGAATGCTAAGCGGAAGAAGTGTGCGGTTTTCCTGTTGTGGTTCTCTTGGTGTTTGGTATCCTAGCCGGGATAGAATGTGGCACCCTTGCATTGTTCTTTGCAGACGTTGCAATTGGCTGTTCAGATGACCTTCAACTAGTTCGCGGATGGTGTTGTGCACCCCCATTCGTAGTAGCAGCTGCGTAGACGCATGTTGGGGTAGTCCGAGCGCTGCCACTAGTGCCGTACGGAGGAGGGTGTCCATCTGCTGCATCTCAGTCTGAGTCAGATTATGATAGGGGAAGTGGTAGGTTAATCGGATAATTATGAGGGCTTGCACAATTTGGAGTACGTCTTTTTCTTTCAGTCCTTGTAGGCGGTTTGTAACGCGCCTGCATTGCTAGCCTGTATATTAGCGAGGTAATGGTCAACGGTCTATACGAGTGAATTCTGTATTTCTCCCCCTTACCTTTATAAATTAAATTCATTCTACTTTGCCGCCAGCTGTCTGGTATTCATCTATCTTTTAAAGTTTTTTCCACTGCTTTCACTAGAGGTTCCTTACTTTTTGGTCCTACTTGTTTTATCAGGCTAACGGGAACCTTGTCTAGCCCTGTGGCTGTGGGCTTAGGAATTTTCTCTTCCGCTTTCTTCCAGTTTAAATTTGTCAGCACCAGCTCCTTTTCCAATTGGGTCTCTTTCATGCACTTTTGATCAAGTACAACCTCGTCATTGCCAAGGAAAGATTCGGCTGTTGCTTTTCGGATGTAATTTATTGCCGCTTCTCCCTCCAGTCTGTTTTCATCTTCGTCTAGGATATGTTGTATTGTCGTTGAAATCCTGCCTAATAATTTTATGCGGTTCCAAAATATTCTAGGTGCGGCCTTCTTTTTCTCACGTATTTCTGACAACCAACGTTCACTTTCACCTTTTAATTTTGCTTGCACCAGTATTTGAACCATAGAATTTTCTCCCGGTATATTTCCCATTTACTGGTTACTTCATGCTGTGGCAAGTGCGCCTTCTTTGCCTGCCTGTGCTCTCGAGATGTTTTCTGTCATTCGGAGATCGCTTCTCGTATCTGCTTCTTCCACCATCTTTTCGGTTTTTTTTTTGTTCGAACGAACATGTTGTTTAGCTTTCCGCATTTCTGTGGTTATTACACGTAGAAGCTGACCATATTCACACTCTTTACTTGGCCATTTCCCAAGTGCTTCCTCAACTCTAGTGACTGTATTTGCTATTTGTTCAGCGTTCAAACTTAGACTGGACATTTTCCTCTTCTTGCTCTCTTTCCCAACCACATATCGCATATTCAAAATGATGCGTTTACGGTCACTTCCTAGGCTGTTAAACCCTTCCTCATCGATGGCAATTTCTGTCAACTTATCGTGAATTCCTTCTGTCCGCAGACAGTAATCAATGGTCGAATGCCGGTTTCACACTTCCCACGTGATCTGTCCTTCAAACTTAGGCCCTGTATTCACGATCACGAGCTTATGTTGCTCACAAAGGTCCAGCATTGACTTCCCGTTATTGTCGGTATAGCCATCTAAATCCTGTATTTGGGCATTCATGTCACCTAATAGGACAATTTCAGCACCACTCCCGAAACCGTTATTATCAGCGCTTATGCATTCCACTAACTCCTTTTTCTTCTCTGTGCAATTTTTTCCGGTCCACAGATACGTAACGCCGAGCCAAGTTTCTTTCTCACTCATTGTACCTGATTACCAAAGATACTCTTGACATTGTGAATTTATTCTTTTCCATTTGGCTCCCTGATGGATGAGCGTTCTGACTCCCTCTCCCTTTCTTTCCGACTTAGTTCTGTTGCACCTTTCCCAAACATAATTCTCAATAATTGGCGGCTCTTCTGGGTCTCTAATGTGCGTTTCTGTAACCGCATACACCCCTATTTGTTCTCTGTGTAACTGCTCCTCAATCTCTGCCCAATTTTCCTTTCTTCTGCCGCCCTGCATGTTTGTGTAGCCTAAAGCGTGGCGAGCTCTTTTTCTTGTTTTCCTCCTTTTCCTGTTATCGACGGTGATGCTCTTCTGATGTTCCCCTAGGGGACCTTCTTTATAACTATCTACTCTGACCTCCTGAGCGCCCACGGGCCCCCTAAATAAGCAACAACACGACCATCAAGTCACCAGCCCACTTCTCGTGCGAGCCTTTAATTCAAGTGGATCCCGTCTCGTTTAAAACTGCCACAACTTCTCACTTCCCTGTTCACTTCGACAACCTCGAAGCCTTTCTCTTGGCTCATTTTCCATATTGCCTCATTAGCAGCCACTACGGCTCTTTGTACATGACTATCACGCACAGGCACCTCCGGCACCGTGCACAGCACGATCTGCACCTGAGGGGATAGCTCACGCAAGTCGTCCACCCCCTTCGCCAAGCGCTGGGCTAGTCCTGGCCCTTTCCTGCTTAGGACGTCATTTAGCCCACCTGCGACTATGACGAGCTTGCGGACATGGGCATTTTCCGCGAGCTTTTCTTTTGCTCGCTCCATGACAAAACCCAATGTGCGCCCTGGAAATGTCCCTGCCGCTACTCTTTTGTCCCCTTTCACCCTCTCCATATTTGCTTTTGAGCACCCAGCCAGGTTTGAATCGCCAGCCATAATCACCCTTTCATTCTTTCCCACCTCTCGCTGCTTCCCTTTGTCATTCTCCGCGTGATTCGGATGACAAGGGGCATTGTCCCCTAGGCTCCTGCTTTTTCCGCGTAGCGACCTCAAGGTAGGTGCTGGTCTGTCCAGATAACCCTTCATCACGCTGCCTGTGTTCCACGTTTTTCTCTGACCCTCCCGCGCCTGTCGCATCGGGCGTCTGCGTTCCATCGTCACGCACATTCTCGGTCACAATGGTGGCCCTGTTCAGCTTTTCCTCGGCTGCTTCAAATCTCTTTTCAACTACATTCCCTGCCTCAGGCTCCCTGTTTCGCAGATTTTTGAGCTCTTGCACCTCTTTGAGAAGCCCTTCCTGGAATGCCTCCATTTTCTGCAGCCTAGTATCGACATCACATTGTGTGCCGTTTGATTCGACACCCTGTCCATGCTCACCCGTCTCCTCATCTGCCTTGAGGGACCCCCCCCCCCCCCGTATAGCCTGTTTTACCGGCTTTCTCGTCATGTATTGCAGGGCTTTTTGCAAATACTGTAATACTATATTAATGCAGAGGACGTGCCTTTTAGAAAAAACCGATACGCACATGATGAAAATCCTCAAAATGCCGCAAAGCAACTCTCACCACTGTTTCAAAAAGAATCAATGCCGCGGAGACCAAAGGTATGACACGCTCTCGCATGCGCTCAACCACGTGGCCACGCTCTCACTTTTCTACCAACCAAGCACAGTAAAACCACTAATAGCTCTTTGTCTTGCCACTTCCAAGCTACCATTTAAAGACTACAAACACTCAACGTCCCACTCGGCTGCACGTGTTGGAACACGTGGCACGAATAGACGCCCTAATCATCCTGCAAAACAAATGTACACGAAGCACACCCGCGCACCCGAAATACCAGAGACAAAAAAAGGAAAGAAAAGGAAAACCCCAAAATTACTATTTGGTGGTTTTCAGCAAATAAAAACAGAACCAAGCTCAAAGGATGCACAAAAAACTTATGATTTCGTCGTCGCCATGGAGCCCCGAAAAGCACGTCCATTTGCCACAAAATCCAAACCAACTCTCCAGAGCATGAGCACGCATGAGTGCCCTCTTTAGGCGGCTTTAAGGCAGTAAGAGTTGCCGACATGGATAGCCGTCAAGTACCTCTCTAGGTAAATATAGACATTACATCATCAAACTGTTGTAGTGCCTGCACTTCCCGGTTCCACCTTATTCATAAAGAATGGTCTGATATGTGTTGCGTCGAAAGGGTTGGTCGCCCGTACCTTGTTCTAGCGAATAGAATGGAGAGTCCTTCTCGCAGGCTCTCCCCGTAGTGGCTTGTTCGGCGCGGTCGCTCTACTCAATTTCTAAGGCTACGGCTTCGCAGGGCCCTTCTTGCATTGTGTTATTTCACTTTCTAAACGTATTATCTGTGTCATGCTTTCGGTCGCATTCTTTCTCTCTTGCTGGAGCTCTTCAGTAACGTCGGCTATTAGGAAGGCATCAATATCCTGCGCACAATCACGCATTATGTGAACATTTGCCGATTGGTATCGCCATTCATTGCGGACAAAGTTAAATACATAACGTAAGGTCTGCTAGTACCATGTGCCCGAACATCCCGCACAAACATACCTCCCAAATGCCTTGTTCTTTTGCTTCTTCAGTGGCATAATTACTTTAACTTCCTAGTCAAGACATGCCTTGAATGACTGCTTACCCCGTATGACGTCTGCTTAGGTTATTCCACACTGTGATACTCAGGAGAGTGTGTTGTAAGTATAGTTGAGAAGACATTCTTAGGAGCATAAACGGTGATTGGGACGAGACACCTAAGTAGAAGAAGACAGGCCGTTATTAGTGTGCGTTCGTCCTTTTTTTTTGTATTACCTTGTCTCATCCCTAGCGCACTTTAGTTTCCTAAGAACTGATACTAAGCGCCGACTTTGGACATCATCCTCAGTCAACCAGCACACCGCCTCTCCCGCTAGTTTTTTCTCCTGCGGTATCTTACCACCTGTGCAGCTGTTATTTGCTTGGCTCTTATACTGAGGACAGCACCTGCATGTTGCTTAATTTACCGTAGTCGTTGCATTTAGGAGGAGTGTACTGCCCGATCAAAGGATGACAACCCAGAACTTGTGTCGATTGCAGCACGCGGCTTTATTCCAGCCTTTCTTTGCGCATCAGCTCCTTTCTGGCAAACGTAGTTTTCCTGTCTTCAATACCTTCTACTATTTGGGCTGCCATTTTACGTTCAAATCACTCCCTTGTTTCATACGTGAAAAAATAGGCAGATAAGTTGTCCGGAATTTTGTGCTTTTTGCGGTAGGAAATATGCATGCGCGAAGATCTTGCAGTGTTTTCGCATTCTCGCTACCCCTTTAGTTACTATGTACTACGTCGAATTAACTATCTTAGGCTACATCGACCTCTTAAGTAAAAAAACGTTTCCCGCTCTTATTTCCTTTCAGCCAAGTGTGAAACCTGCGTTTATATTTCTGCGTTATCAGTACTATATAAGAGAGTCCCAGCTTGCGAACTTATTCATAGTACACCAATTTGTCTCATTTTTCACTTGAAAGTACAAGTTCTCTCATTTTGGAAAGAACAACAAGAGAACCTGCGACATCTTGCGGAATGCCACAACTTCGGAGCAGCATTCTAATAACCACAGTGGAACAAGGTCTCCTGTCTGTGGCATTGGAGTGAATACTACTTTAAAGTCTTTAGCGTAGCTATCATATGTGGTTCTGAAGCCATACTCATATTGTTCGACCCTTTGCTCTCGTAACTTTAGCCTTAAAATCTGAATTTGAAGTGTCAGTTCTTGCACATCCAGCTCCTTTCCCAGCGCCGCGCAGCTGCACCTTTGCTATAGAAATCTGTGGTAGTGGTATACCCTTCCAATGTTTATGCCACTATTATATCTGCATCAGATTCTGATTCATTACACTAGGTATTTCTTTTCTGAACTGGCTAGACCATCATTATACCACACGGTAACCACACCTTATTTTGGTCCGCTTTTGTTTTCACACAGCCCAGTACCTAATGGAATGCTACAAGGCTCTTGCTTGAGGTTCACAAATCTAAATGCAGCTGGCCACCAGCAATGACTTGTCCTACATATAACTAAATCACCGTGCCACCCACTAACCGCGGACATGCTGTATGTTGCTCACTCGGTTCGCGAAGTTGCCTTGTAAGTGCTATATATTTCTCCGACACTGGCAGCAAGTATTCCCCGATGCTTGGCACTGCCAGTGTTTGGGTTAGCCTACATGAACAGCCTAGTTATGCCGCTAAGCGATAGACGAGCTGTCAGGTGGCTGCCTGCCCATCCGTTACGTGAGCTTGTCCATAGTGTTTGTATAGCTCAGGCATAGCAGTGGAAGAGGGCCCTCCTCATTCGTTGTCACGAGGAGAATCACAGTTTTCCGATAACTAATGTCGTGGCTTTGGCTGCAAACCAATAAATTATCTACGCTACTGTCATGCACGCCTCCTCTTGGTTTTACCGTGGTTGGGTTCAGTGCGTGCAAGGCTGATTACATCAGTTTCAACTGACTTAGATAATGTCACGTTGTAACATATAAAGCCCTGTATATGAGTGAATTTTGTATTGCCAATGTTGAGAATGTAAATACTCAGTATTTCAGTGAGTAAAAATATTGATATTGCTACCTGTCTTAGAAATTACCTGATTTTTGTTTCTGTGTATCATTATGAAATATGTGATGTTTGCTTTGTTTCAGAAAAGGCGGCGCCCTCGCGCCTTGGTGGAGAACTATGGGGTACAGTGAATATTCTTTATAATACCTAATTCTGCTATGTAAACAAGGGCGGTTATTGAGGCCAATACCCCGAACGCCTCCATTATCATGTAGGATTTTCTTAGTGTGTGAAAGTCTCGAAGGAAGACCGTATTCATCTCGATAACTCTACTAAACCTTGATATTAAATCTATATGCTGCGTGTACCTGCTTCTACAAACAGCCCATAATGAAATAGTAATGCCAATAACTGTCCGATTGATAGGATGTCGTGCTGACCCGTTCAAAAAGTTTAAAAGTCCACCGCGCAGCAGTAAAACTGCCCGGTCACAATTTCGATGCGCCTAAATGCGTACTGCACAGTGATACCTTACAAAAACAACAAAGAGGCCTGGTACCACATTCAATACTTCGAAACAAACAAATCAACAGATAAGAGAGTTGACACGGACTTCCTGAATGGATGTGTTACTCTATTCGTGCGTGTATAAACAGCCAGGCTTAATTCCGCCTTGTTGGAAGGTGGTAGACCATAGCTGTTCATATCCCATGGCCGAAAATAATGCGTCAAACTAGAATATTTTATCTTTCTTTTATTTTTCAAGAGCTGTTTTTTACTGATTATTTATTTGCACTCTTTTGGTCTTTTTCGTTATTTGTTTGCTATTTGCTTCATCTCGTTTGGCTCTCCCCCGCAGGGGCATCTGCGTCAGCAGGCGTTTGGTGTGTTGCGACACCACGTACCCGAGCACACGAGGGTCGGACCCTTCCGCGTGTAGCCGTGCGCGGCTTAGCCGTGTCCGGGGAAAGGGGGATCCTGGAGGTTGAGCCGATGGCGGGCGCTCGGACCTTTAAGGCCCCCCGGCGGAGCCAACACACCTCTTTGGCCTCTGCTTCACGTAGACGGCACCCCCGGACTGACCCACCCGGGGGAAATCGGCAGTTGCCTTTTCCTATCCTCCTCTCTAATCTTCGTCTTTCTCTTGCTTTCGGTCTTGCCTGTCTCCTCCTAGCTGCCTTTTTATTTCCACTTTTCCCAGGCAGCAAGGGTTAACCTTGTGTGGTATAGCCAACCTTGGCTATAACATATTTGGTTATAGTAGTGTCGTACAGCTGGCGCGTGCAGGCTATGTCTTTTCACGGTCCTGCAGCGTCCCCTTGTTGGCCTCCATGGTGGGTGGCGGGCGGTGTTGCCGAATTTCCGCATATATCTATGGCAAGTTCTTTTCCACCCCTTCCTGATCGCCCTCATAAACGAGGGCGCACCGAAGAAGTATTTAAGTTCTATGGTCGTCATAATGAAAACTTTCTCAAATTTCATGTCATCCACTCGGAGAAACCGCAAAGTCAGCGAGAATGATCTCTCCTTTTCTTGTGTCTAAATCAATAACCGATATTCTTGGCCAAAGCTTTAAAGTAACCAAACTTGCAAGTGGAGATCTCCTTTTGGAACTCCGAGATAAAAATCAGTTTGAAAAGCTGCCGAATCTTGTCTCTTTTAAGGACGTTCCAGTAAATGTGGCACCGCATCGCACCATGAACACCAGCCGTGGGGTTCTATCAGATAGTGACCTGATTGATGTGACAGAGGCTGAACTACTTGAAGGCTGCAGTGACCAGTATGTGATCAGTGTAAAACGAATTAAAATGAGGCGCGATGGTAAAGAAATTCAGACTAAGCATCTTATTCTAACATTTGGTTCAAGTGTCCAGCCCGAAACAATCGAGGCAGGCTTTGTGAAGATCAGGGTGAGGCCGTATATCCCAAATCCCCTCCGATGTTTTAAGTGTCAAAGGTTTGGCCACAGTTCCCAGAACTACCGTGGCCGACTAACCTGTGCCAAATGTAGCGACCATGAACATCCGTCCGAGTCATGCCAGAACACTCCACATTGTGTAAATTGTGAAGGGGAGCACCCCGCGTACTCGCGGTCCTGCCCACATTGGAAAAAAGAAAAGGAAATAGTGGCACCCAAAAGCAAAGAGAACATTTCGTTTAAGTGGGCACGCAGGCGCGTATCCTTCTTACCGAAGAATAGCTTTGCCGAAGTGCCGCATCAGGAGGCAGTGCCACAACGGCCTCCGGCGGCTGTCCGGCCCAAACCTAGTGAGCCGGCAGTGACGTCACCTGCCCTCTCGGCGGTGGCGGCTAGCGCTGCTCCGTCATCCGAGAAGGGGCCGTCGACCTGCGGGCTGGTGGCCTCAAGGGCCTCATCCTTTGAGAAGAGGCTTTCTCAACAAACAAATCGCTCACAAGAGCGGGTGTCCAGTGCTTCGCAGGAGGCGATGGACACGACACCAAGTCAAAGGGCGCCACTAGCGCCTAAGGAACGGCGAGAATCACTCGACCGCTCAAAAAAAGAGAAACATCACATTACAGGACCGGAAAAGGGTCCTGTAACCTGAATTTTCTTTCTAGACACACAGCACTAACCTCGTTCCCGTTATGGGTACCCAAATAATACAATGGAACGTGAGAGGACTTCTTCCCAATCTTGATGATGTTAAAGAACTCCTTCGCAAGTTCACTCCAGAGGTGCTATGTGTCCAAGAAACACACCTAAAAGTAACCCAGACCAACTTTCTAAGGCAATATGCCACTTTCCGCAAAGACCGCGAAGATGCACTCACCTCCTCAGGGGGTGTAGCCGCAGTAGTCGATAAGGGCGTTGCATGTCAGCAAATCAAACTCCGAGCTCTCCTTGAGGCAGTTGCAGTCCGAGCTGTGCTATTTGGAAAGTTAATCACAGTTTGTTCGATATACGTCTCCCCCTCCTGTCAATTTTCTAAAGCAGAGTTTCAAAGCCTTATCGATGGACTTCCTCCACCATACATAGTCGTTGGTGATTTAAACGCACATAGCCCACTGTGGGGCGACTCGCATTCCGATGCGCGTGGGCGCCTGATAGAAAATTTTCCCTTTTCTTCAGGTGCATGTTTTTTAACAAAAAAGAACCAACGTATTACAATGTTACACACAACACATACTCGGCCATAGACTTGAGCATCGTTTCGAGTTCACTATTTCCTTACCTAGAGTGGTCTGTTCTCAGAACCTCTATGGGAGTAACCAATTCCCAATTACATTAAACCTAACCAAACCAGATGCATGTTCGCCGCATTTCCCTCGATGGAACCTCGAATCAGCAAACTGGGAACTGTTTCGAGAAATCACGTGTTTAGGATGGGACAACATTTCTGATTTTAATATAGACGATGCTGTGGCATACCTAACTGGTTTTAATATTGACGCTGCAACAAAATGCATTAAACAATTTAACGGACTGGCAAAGAACCGTCGCATCCCATGGTGGAATGACGAATGTCGAAATGCACGCAAAAATCAAAACAAAGGTTTGGGATTGCTTCGTAATTCTCCAACAGCTGAAAACCTTATTAATTTCATACAAGTCAAATCTCAAGGCAGGAGAATACGTCGACGTGCGAAGACAGAGAGCTGGGAGCGGTACATATCTAGAATAAGTACTTACAAAGACGAGGCAAAAGTGTGGAATAGGGTGAATAAACTAAAAGGCCGAGAGACGAACCCCCTGCCCTTAGTAAGTACCCATGGAGATGGCCTGGAAGACCAGGCAAACTGTCTGGGGCAACACTTTGAGTATATGTACACTGCATCGCATTACTCACAGTCATTCCTGAAATTCAAAGAACGCGCAGAGCGACAGCGTCTTGATCGGAAATGTGCCGAAAATGAAGGTTACAACCGCCCGTTCAGTTTAGCTGAGCTCAAAACTTCTCTTGCTAGTTGCAACAGCTCAGCACCAGGTGGTGACCATATCATTTATGAAATGATCAAATACCTGCTGAAACACAGAAAACACTCCTCTCACTTTTTAATGTCATGTGGCCCACTGCATATATTCCGTCTTCCTGGAAAGAAGCTGTAATAATACCCATACTCAAACAGGGTAAGAACCCGTCCTTACCTAGTAGTTACAGGCCTATCGCTTTGACAAGCTGTTTCTGCGAGCTTTTTGAAAAGATGATTAACCGGCGCCTAATCTATATCCTTGAGAGCAACAGACTACTAGATCCTTACCAGTATGGTTACAGAGAAGGCAGGTCGACCGTAGACCACCTTGTCCTCATTGAGTCAAATATAAGGGATGCCTTCATACACAAACAGTTTTTTCTCTCCGTATTTCTTGATTTGGAGATTAGCATACGACACCACATGGCGCTTCGGTATTATTCGAGACGTTTCCGCTATGGGTATCCGCGGGGTATGTTAAGTACCATTGAAAGTTACCTTTCTAGCCGCACATATCGTGTTAGGGTGGGCCATGCCTTGTCAAGGTCTTTCACTCAGGAAACTGGTGGTCCACAAGGTGGTGTGCTAAGCTGCACACTATTTATTGCGAAAATGAATTCTTTGGGCATGGCTATCGCACGAACGATCTCATACTCCGTATATGTAGATGACGTTCAGCTTGGTTTTAAATCATGAAGCCTAACTATCCTCGAACGACATGTCCAGCATGCCTTAAATAAAGTGGCAAAATGGGCTGACGAAAATGGTTTCAGGTTGAGCCCACAGAAAAGTACCTTCGTTCTTTTCACGAATAAGAGAGGAATAATACCACCTCCTGCTATTGAGCTCTCTGGTAGCAGATTACTTGTAAGCGCCGAGCACAAGTTTCTCGGCATCATACTGGATTCGAAACTGACATTCATCCCACATATTAAATACTTGAAGGCTAAATGCCTCAAAACAATGAACTTATTGAAGCTTCTATCAAGTACAACATGGGGCTGTGACAAGAAATGTCTTTTGAACTTGTGTGTCTAATCGGTTCACGTCTTGACTATGGCGCTATAATATATCAGTCCGCTACACCAAGTGCTTTAAAGATGTTGGATCCTGTCCATCATATAGGAATCCGCCTCGTGACTGGAGCCTTCAGGACAAGCCCCGTACAAAGCCTTTATGCAGAAGCAATTGTATAGTCACTCCATTTTCAGAGATCATATAGCACTTTTACATTTTTTCTCAAAGTAAATTCTAACCGCGAACACCCCTCTTATTCATGCATAAACGATATGACCGATGCCATACTCTTCAATAACCGACCTGCAGCGTGAAGACTGTTCTCTTTGCGCGCAAGGAACCTCAGTGAGGAAATGGGTGTTCCGGAGCTTGAACATTGTCTTATGGCTCCAGCGAAACTGTTAGCGCCATGGCAGTGGCCGCTGATAGTGTGTGACACATCCTTTGTAGAGGTCACTGAACATGCGCCAGAGGCACATATCAAAACGCATTTCTTGGAGCTCCAGTACAAGTACTCGTGTACAGAGTTCTACACAGACGCTTCTAAGTCGCATGCCGGGGTGTCCTACGCAGCCATTGCTCCATCCTTCTCGGAATCCGGTGTGCTGCAAATGAAACAAGTATATTTACGGCTGAGGCCCATGCACTGTTGTCGGCTGTGAAACATATAAAAAAATCAAATCTTCAAAAATCAATTATATATACAGACTCCTTAGGCGTCGTAAAAGCCTTGAAGTCACTCTGTAAACACAAAACCCCTGTATTTACTGAGCTCTATTCCATTCTGTGTACAACGTATATGTCTAACCAGCATGTCATTGTATGCTGGGTACCTGGCCATAGAGGCATCGAGGGGAATGTACTAGCTGACGACATGGCTGCATCAGTCACCTCGCAAGCTATTATTCCTACGGCTGCTGTCCCTGTCACAGATCTGAAGCCTCTCTTACGGAAGAATCTGCGAAGCGACTGGCAACGCTTGTGGGAGATGGAAGCTACGAATAAGCTTCACTTGATTAAGCCAAAGATAGGTTTCTGGCCCCCGAAAACGAAAACACGACGAACTGATGTCCTGTTCTGTCGACTCAGGATAGGACACACCTATGACACCCACAATTTTTTACTGACTGGAAATGAACCTCCAACGTGTGGTAGATGTGGTGAGAGGCTGACCGTTCTCCACGTCCTCCTGGAGTGTCGGGAAGCCGAAGCTGAGAGAAAGAAACATTTTCCCCTTGTATATCGCCAGCACACCCCTCTCCATCCAGCAATGTTTCTTGGTGAAGAACCGTTCTATGACACCAAATCAGTTCTAAATTTCTTGAACGATGTCAACTTGCAAGTTTTTAGCCCCAGATATTCATAGCACATCCTCTTTCTAGAGGATGCCGCTGTGATGGTAGTCTAGCATAGCACATACCTACAGGCCCTTGCATCCCAAGGACTCTGTAAGGCAGTAGTGCTTATTGGAAAAAAACATAGTGAGATATATCACTAAATCGTCATTACTTCACAATGTGTATTTCGTGTCCATTGTACAGCCCAATAACCATCGGCATAATTTTATCTTGTATAGGTTTTATGCATTTTAGACCGACTGTTTTTAGGCCCCTTTACAGCCACCGTAACATCTGCCCTTCCTTATTCATACTTTCATTGCGAACGCGTTTCCAGCGGCCTGGCGCCCTTTGGCCACATTTGGCCCTTGCGCCACAAAACACCACATTCATCATCGTTTGGCTCTCGCTGAGTTTTCTCGATTTTACTTAGTCCTGGCTTTACCTAATTTCGATATGCATTATTATTTTATAGTTATTCTTGAAAGGCAAGAATTGCCATCGATCCGAATGTAGCTCAGTGCTACAGAGGAAATCCATACGGATTTCTCAAGAAGAATGCTTCGCAGCTGAAAAACTCGTCCTGCTTCGGGATACGCCTTTCATGAAACTTCCTCCACCTTGCGGGATTCGGCAGAAATGATTTGATTTGCCATTGTTGTTCTTGTAATACCTGAATAAAATATCTTCCTATTTCTGATTTCGCGGAACACCAGTCCGGAAACGTAAACAAATGTAATTAACTTCAGAATTCGTGGGTCCTTTATCGCCGTTACAGTAAATGTTGCATATATATGCTCGGAAATGTTATCAACATTCTCTAGAGGCGGCATACAATTTTGCCAGCTACCACGCCACAATCGCGGAGTCCAACAATCTCAAGTTCAGCGAACTGGAAAAAACAACTAACTCGCCATCCCCAGCCTATAAATATGGCAGTCCACTCAAGCTGATAAAAACCACCAGTACAACTGTTCAGGGGGTATGCAATGCTTCGTTGCATTAGAGTAAGGGTAGTAATACTAATTTAGAGTAATGGTAGTAATGCAAGTAATGGCAATTGAGACAACACGGCGCCGCTGAGAGTACTGAGTTTTTTTTTCGTTTGCCATTCCTCGGCAGTGCTATGTCCTAACACATAGCAACGTTTTCGCAACGTTTCAATGTACAACGTTTTCAATGTGTTGTTGATCTGAATGCATCGCTGCTCCATGTGAATGCCTTCAGGAACATCATCAATAATATGTATATACCTTCTACTTATTCTGGTTGAATTACCCATTATATAGATACAGCGGTGACACACAAACACTCGCAGTCCTCTGCTTCACCGGAACTTCTTGTGCAATAACATTGTGTCCTTTGTTCACTGCTCTAAGAGATCACCAGAACTAGAAGAACACTTTCGGGACTTCTTAACACCACCTTCAAGTAGATGCAACAACATTTCCATATAACCTTGAATATGCTCAACCTTTATATTAAGGGTCGCATGGTATAAAGTCAGTTATTGGTGATTAGCGGGTACACTGGGGTGGATTAGTGAGATGAGTGGGTGAGCTAATTTAAATTAGCGGGATTGGTGTGTTTCTCAATTTGGATTAGAGAATATTCTTGGGTCGGTTAACGTGAATTAGTGGGTCGGACGAACCTCGATATTTTGGGTACATCGCATTTGCAAATTTCGCGGCGCTCTACCTCTTGACCAATCAGAAAATTTAGTTGCGCACAAAAAAGTTGCAAAGTGTTTAGGTGACGACAACCAAAGCACTGTAAAATGTCTTTATGTAAGCACGTATTGTGTTACCATTTTGTTTGGAGCGTAAAATTGACATGCCTCACGGAAGTTGAATGAATGAATGAATGAATGAATGAATGAATGAATGAATGAATGAATGAATGAATGAATGAATGTTTGTTTTGACAGAAAATAAATATAAATATTCTGTGTGAAAGTGGCTGTCAAAAAGGCACGAGTGCCACATTAAATGTCAGTCCCCTTCCCCCTCCCGTTCCCAGTGAACAAAACACTCAAGCACACAGGGTTAGCATGGTAAAAAAAGTGGATGCATACACAAAAATGAAAAACACTTGAATTACGTAACAGAAATACAGAATGCGATTTGTGTACAAAAGAATGAGCAGTCATACCTTAAGCGACAACAAATACATGTTCCCTTCGTTTTTTAAAGTGCTTAGGGACGGTGATTCATTCATTGTAGTGAGTAAGCCGCCAAGATGAAGATTCAGAAAAATAAGCAACTATGAATAGCTTGTGCCTTGTGCAATTTGTACGGATCTTGCCCTTGTAGGTTAAGTGCCTTGTGTTTTATTTATGTTCATTCGGGAGGTATGCCCTAAAAAGGCGCTTTCATCGTCTTATGTCTTTATATAATACAATGGCTCTTGTTTTTGCTAATAAGGTTTTCTATTGTTAGAATACAATTTTTTTTGAAAAGCGGAGCGGCATGTCTTCTATAAGTCCCATTCTCAATTACACGACTTATCCGCTTCTGCAAGGTTAGTAAATTGTGGATGCTGGTTTTCGTCATGGCACACAAGGCCGATACACATTATTGGAGGTATGATTCACTAGACTATAGTATATTTTTTTTAACCTAGAAGGTAATAGATGCTTTAGTTTATTATTAACACCGATGGATCTTGAAATGCTGGTATTGTTGTTGCCGACATGATGGGACCAGTTTAAATGTTCGTCAAACGTAAGACCAAGGAGCCTCTGGGACTTGGAACGTATAACGACGTGAACACGGAATTGGAAGGGGATTAATCGAAGGGCCAACAAGCACTGGCAACAAGGACAACATAGGGGAAATTACTTTTGCTTAATAAATGATCATAATAAAATCACGGAATTGTATTACTAAGCTATTTTCAATACCATTGTTACGAGGACGAAAAATAATGTTTTTTGTCGTTAGAGTGCTTAATTCCAACGTACATACTGAAATATTTAGCTATAAAAAAGCCAAATATTTGCTTCTTGCTCGAGTGTAAACCAACTTTCACCAAAAAAAAAGATGGTTTCATCAGCATACATAATAATTGTAATGTGTTAGAGGCATGTTTTTGATGGCAGTAATGCATAACAAAACAAGAAAAGGCCTTAGAATGGACCTCTGCGAATCCCAAATGCCTGTGTGCTGTAGTGAGTTGGTTGTATAATTTTTAATTAGGTTACGAGCAGTTCCCCTAATGCCGTAGTCACTTATCTTTTGTAACAAGATATCATGTTTAATGGCCTGGAATGCCTTTTTAAAGTCAAGAAATATTTCTATTGTGTACAGGTGGCCCTCCAAGTTACTTATTATTTTTTCTTTGTTGTGTAGCAACGCCATTTCAATGCAGTGGTGTTTTCGGAAACCATATTGTTTTTCTGTTGCAATATTATTTTGACCGCAGAAATTTAAAATTGTTTTGTTAATGACTGGCACTAGCATTTTTGAAAAAGAACTGGGAGAACTGAAATTGTCTTGTAGTTCACGTGATTCCTGCCTCCCTCTTTAAAATCTACCCATACCCATGCAATCTTTCATTCATCCGGGAATGCACCAGTGGACAAAATTAAATTGCATATGTGTGACATTGGTTTACAAATATGCAGCCCCACCACTTTTATTCGCTCTGCCTCTCATACTTCTCCAACTACCTTGGTCATGTAGTAATTGTGGCCATGTTGTCCCGGCAAACTTCTTAATCTGATCCCTGTCCACATGCTGTGAATTTTTTTTTCACTTTAGAAATAAGTCACTTATTTCAGCCTGAACTGTTGGTGCAATAAATTGCGGCTTGCTCATACTACATGGAATATAAAACCTGTAATTTCGGCTATCAGCGTCAAATGCATCAGACGCGCAAGATTGTAAAAAAATGCTGATAGAACCTATCGCCTAGTGCATTCCCTGTGAAAGATACGCCTTTATTCATGATCATCATCAGCCTGGTTACGCCCACTGCAGGGCAAAGGCCTCTCCCATGCTTACCCGGTCAGGCCTCTCCCAACTACCCCGGTCATGTAGTAATTGTGGCCATGTTGTCCCGGCAAACTTCTTAATCTCATCCGCCCACCTAAGTTTCTGCCGCCCTCTGCTACGCTTCTCTTCCCTTGGAATCCATTCCGTAACTCTTAATATCCATCGGTTATCTTCCCTCCTCATTACGTGTCTTGCCCATACCCATTTCTTTTTCTTGATTACAACTAAGATATCATTAACTCGCGTTTGTTCCGTCACCCAATCTGCTCTTTTCTTATCACTTAACGTTACACCTATCAATCTTCGTTCCATAGCTCGTTGCGTCGTCCTCAATTCAAGTAGAACCCTTTCGTAAGCCTCCAGGTTTCTGCCCCATACGTGAGTACTGGTAAGACACAGCTGTTATAAACTTTTTTCTTGAGGGACAATGGCGAACTGCTGTTCATGATCTGAGAATGCCTGCCAAGCGCACCCCAGCCCATTCTTATTCTTCTGATTATTTCATTCTCATGATCCGGCTCCGCATTCACTACCTGCCCTGGGTATGTGTATTCCCTTACCAATTCCAGTGCCTCACTGCTATCTTAAACATTACTTTAGTTCTCTGCAGATTAATTTTAGACCCACTCTTCAGCTTTGCCTCTCATGGTCAGTCAGCATGCATTGCAGTTGGTCCCCTGAGTTACTAAGCAAGGCAATATCATCAGCGATTCGCAACTTACTAAGGTATTCTCCATTACCTCTTATCCCCAATTCTTCCCGATCCAGGTCTCTGAATACCTCCTGTAAACACGCTGTGAATATCATTGGAGAGATTGTATCTCCCTGCCTGACGCCTTTCTTTATTGGGATTTTCTTGCTTTCTTTATGAAGGGCTATGGTGGCTGGGGAGCCGCTATAGATATCTTTCAGTATTTTTACATACGCCTCGTCTACACCCTGATTCCGCAATGCCTCCATGACTTCAGAGGTTTCGACTGAATCAAACGCTTTCTCGTGATAAATGACAGCTATATATAAAGGTTGGTTATATTGCGCACATTTTGCTATCACCTGATTGATAGTGTGAATCTGGTCTATTGTTGAGTAGCCTTTACGGAATCCTGCCTGGTCCTTTGTTTGACAGAAGTCTAAGGTGTTCCTGATTCTATTTGCGATTACCTTAGTAAATAGTTTGTAGGCGACGGACAGTAAGCTGATCGGTCTATAATTTTTCAAGTCATTGGCGTCCCCTTTCTTATGGATTAGGATTAAGTTAGCGTTCTTCCAAGATACCGGTACGCTCGAGGTCATAAGGCATTGCGTATACAGAATAGAGAGTTTCTGTAGAATAATCTGCCCACCATCCTTCAACAAATCTGCTGCTACCTGATCCTCCCCAGCGGCCTTCCCCTTTTGCATATCTCCCAAGGCTTTCTTTACTTCTTCCGGAGTTACCTTGGGGATTTCAAATTCCTCAAAACTATTATCTCTTCCATTATCGTCGCGGGTCCCACTGGTACTGTGCAAATATCTATAGAACACCTCAGCAACATGAACTATCTCATGCATATTGGTAATGATATTGCCGGCTTTGTCTCTTAACGCATACATCTGATTCTTGGCAATTCCTAGTTTCTTCTTCACTACTTTTAGGCTTCCTCCATTCCTGAGAGCATGTTCAATTCTATCCATATTATACTTCCTTATGTCAGCTGTCTTACGCTTGTTCATTAACTTCGAAAGTTCTGCCAGTTCTATTCTAGCTGAATGGTTAGAGGCTTTCATACATTGGCATTTCTTGATCAGATCTTTCGTCTCCTGTGATAGCTAACTGGTATCCTGTCTAACGGAGTTACCAGCGACTTCTATTGCACACTCCTTAATGATGCCCACAAGATTGTCTTTCATTGCTTCAACAGTAAGGTCCTCTTCCTGAGTTAAGGCCGAATACCTGTTCTGTAGCTTGATCTGGAATTCTTCTATTTTCCCTCTTACCGCTAACTCATTGATCGGCTTCTTATGAACTAGTTTCTTCCATTCCCTCCTGAAGGCTTGGCTAATTCTAGCTCTTACCATCCTATGGAAACTGCAGTGCACCTTGTCGAGCACGTCCACATCTTGCATGAGGCCAGGGTTAGAGCAGAGTATGAGGTCTATTTCATGTCTAGTCTTGCCATTCGTGCTCCTCCACGCCCACTTTCGGATATCCCGCTTGCGGAAGAAGGTATTCATTATCCGCATATAATTCTGTTCCGTAAGCTCTACTAATAACTCTCCCCTGCTACTCCTAGTGCCTATGCCATATTCCCCAACTGCCTTGTCTCCAGCCTGCTTCTTGCCTACCTTGGCATTGCAGTCGCAAATCAGCATAGTGTATTTTGTTTTCATTCTACCAACGCCTATTTTACGACTTCATAGAAGCTTTCGACTTCCTGGTCATCATGACTGGATGTAGGGGCATAGACCTGTACAACCTTCATTTTGTACGTCTTATTAGGTTCCACAACAAGACCTGCCACCCTCTCCTTAATGATATAGAATTCCTGTATGTTACTAGCTATATTCTTATTATTCAGGAATCCGACTCCTAGTTCTCGTCTCTCCACTAATCCCCGCTAGCACAGGACGTGCCCGCTTTTTAGCACTGCATATGCTTCTTTTGGCCTTCTAACTTCACTGAGCCTTATTATATCCCATTTACTGCCCTCTGATTCCTCCAATGGCAATGGTAGGGTCGCCTCACTAGATAACGTTCTAGCGTTAAACGTTGCCAGGTACATATTACAATGGCTCCCTGTCCGGGGCCAGGGATTCTTAGCAATCTCTGCTGCGTCGCAGCTCTGACCACCGCCGTGGTCAGTTGCTTCGCAGCTGCTAGTGACTGAGGGCCGGGGTTTGATTGTTGTTTGCATATAGGAGGTTGTGGCCAAGTACTACACCAGGGTGGCCAATCCTGCTCTGGTGAGGGAGTGCGTTACCGGTTCTGGTCACCGGGATCAGGCAACACTCCAGGCCTGTTTATGCAATTTTATCAACACGCGGATTTCTTTGTTCTTTCTTTAATCCGGTGGAAAATTGCGCGGCACCGGGATTCGAACCATGGTCTTCTTGCACGCGAGGCGGGTGTTCCAGCTCTGCGCAACCGCTGCATCGCCTTTATTCGTCCCCTGAAAAATAGAAATTCGCTCGCAGTTCGGAAGCAGACAATTCAACGTTTTTCATACTTTTTAGGATCAATAAGAATGTAAGCGAACCTCTTCTCATATTACCTCAACCTCGCGAGCTTAATACCGCGGCCTAGTTCATTCTTGACGTTTTTTGTATTCCATTATGCACTCTGGTTACCTTGTCCCTATAAAAGCAGCGAAAAGTCTATCTCGTTCCTTTATTCTGTTTAGAAGCGCCTCTTAGAGGGAAAGCTTTGTAAAAAAGTCATTTGATTACGCGGAGAAAGGGATTGAATGCCTAGACAGCATTCGTCAATGCGTGTATTTTGGACCCTTCCGCTTTGCTGACTGACGCTTCAAACTCACCAATCGTGTTTTTGGTTAACAATCTGTACTATGAGCGCATGTGACTCTTGCGCTGTCGGCGCACTTTCGTATCACATGTAAGGAACAGGAAAATAGGCATGTCATTGCTTACGTCAGATATGAGGACACCCGACTCTAATCTAGTTAATCGCGTTGTAAAACACAAGTCAAGTAGGCTTGCAGAATTATTCGTCACTCTGGATGGAAGATAAATAACATTTTCGTAGCCAAACGAAAACATCAAGGAACGCTAGTTTGGATTGGTCGATTGAAAGGAGAGTCATATTTATGTCTCGCGTTACAATGAGGGGAGCGCCAAGCTCTGTACAAAAGTGCAACGTACATTCAATGAAATCTAATATCATGAATACAACACTGGATGAAGGCCTGTAAATAACTACAAGTATAGTACTCGTACATTTGATCATGAGGAATTCATAGTGCTCGTGCATTACAGCAAACTCAGAAATTACATCGAAGGATAGATAAAAAGCTATCCCACCCACTCTTTATTTTCTTGGGACAATGAACAACACATATAGCCTGAGAATCGTACAGCATCGTACTCGTCACGCAACCAAATCTCAGAACGCTAAAACATGAAAGCCATGCTGTAATTCTTCTACAAATATGTCGACCGGTTCGTGCTAGCTTTTAAAATTTTGTGCTTTCACATGAATAATAATAATTATAAATAAACGATGGGTAAAATTTAATGAAAATTGCCTAATGCACAGCTTCTACTGCCAACGTTTCCCTATAGTGAATGAGTCAGTATCTCCTTTTCTTCGTTAAAACCTGTACGTTAGTAGGTGAAAGGTGGGGAGAACGAATTCTCTATAAACGCCACTTGCCACGCTTGACAGGTGGAGGGTAACGCCGACGCCGGCCAGTTTTCGACTTCTAGTGCAGGTAATGCTCTCGCGTGAAACCTAAAACGTCGTTTAAACTATAGTTACAAGAAAATCGTAGCAGGCCATCCAATTTTTTTTTTCCACCAGAAAGCATTATTTCTTTCATTGAGCGAAAACACGTGTTTGTGTGTGTGCATGCGTGCGTGCGTGTGTGCGTGTGTGTGTGGGTGTGCGCGCGCATGTGCGTGCGTGTGTGCGTGTGTGTGTGTGTGTATGTGTGTGTGTGTGTGCGCGCGCGCACACACCTTAGAAAAGGAACCTACATAGTGAACTTGCGTTTATTCCGACATGACAGAGAAAGGAAACAAAGCACTGAAAGTGTAAAACAAAAAAAAAACATTTCCTTTTTTTGCACCTCTTCAAACCTGTTCAAACGGGTACAGAATTGTGCTCAGGGATGGAACCCTGAACCGAAGCCGAAAGGCTTGCACCCAACCCCGAACCGAACGCGAAGAACTACCGGTTCGGCACCCTTGCCATCAGCGTCGCTATCGTCGTGATGTTTCGTTGAAGTCCAAGCGTGATAACATCATGGTGGCGCCTCGTATACTGTTGCTGAAAGCGGAAGCTTGCTAGAGTGATCTTAGGAGAGTGGTTGATGCGGCGGTGTTTCCTGGAACTCGCAACAGAGGAGCGCAAATAGGGTGCGCGCCGTTTTCTGACGAGCGAGGGGAGTGAATGAGAGATGTGTATTCGCTAGGAAAGGAGGGTGCGGTGAAAGGGAAAGGTTTGCGCGCATCTCCGCTTCTGGTCCAGCTGGGACGCCAGAACGTGGTTGCGCGCATTCATTCTTGTAGGCAGGCATGTCTACTGTTATTCTGATGTCTAGCGGGCCAGGGAAAGCTTATGGATTCGGGTGCGCTGTGTTTTTGCCTGTCGAATTCGCTTTGAAATGAGCAGAAATACGAAGGAGAATTCTCTCTCATCACGCCAGCGTTGTGACAGCGAGTGTCCGCGGTCATCGAGTGAGATGTGTTCCTGTTTGCCTGTGAGCGTGATAACGCGGTTGTGATATCGATAGTGAGCGAATTTTAGAGTACTTTATGCAGGTGTTAAGACGACTCGACTTACATCGTACAGCAATCTAATTTTTTGCTATAGCGATCAATGCATAGCTTTTCGGGCGAACTGACTTTTCTTAGAGGCTCGTTAGATGGACCCAGCTGTTTTTCATGCATCTACATGCGGCGTATCTCATTGGCCACGACATGTTTCGCACTAGGATATGTCTGGCATGAGCACCTTCAACATCTCACTTCAGGCTTCGTTCTCGTCAAAGCTCATTCTGTGTGAGGTAGGGCAGCGTGCCTTGGTAGACGTAGCCGGGGCAAGTCACTAATTTCATCGTTGCTGCAGCAAATACCGTACCTGCTACCAGAGCCTGCATGCGCAATTTCAGACGTAGAAAAATAAGTTGCAGTTGGTGGGCTTTGATGCAATAATATTGTTACAAGCACGGGGAAAAGGGGTTTATATAGGCGTGCGAGAGGAGGAACGGCAGGCTACGAACAACAGGAATAGCCGCTGCACAGTCTTCGTTTTCTTGTTTCTTTCTTTTCTTGATCCACGCGTCCCTTTTACGTGCTTGGACGTAACATATACCTCTCCTCGCAGACAAAGCCCACTGGGCGAGTCAACAAGCTTGTCGTGGCGTGCATGATTTCAACCGTGCTACATGCGCGACTTGTGTCCTAGCAGAACGTCTACCATTGTTCGTGAGGTGCGCGATAGTATAGTTCACTTCGCTGACTTTGTCGATGACAACATACGGTCCATCGTAGTTTGCCAGCAGCTTTTGGCACAAACCGCACTTCCTTGTAGGAGTCCAAAGCCAAACGAGATTAACAGGCCGATGTCGTGCGTCGTAGCGCGCTTTGGAGTTTTCTTGTGATGCCAAAGTCCGCAGACGCGCAAGTCTCCGAGCCTCTTCAGCGAGGCATAGCGTATCGGCGACCGTAGGATTGTCGTGGTGGTAAAAAGGGAGGACAGTGTCGAGCGTATACCGGGGCGGCCGAGCATATAGAAGGAAGAAGGGGCTGTAGCCGGTTGTGTCGTGCTTGGCGCTGTTGTAGGCGTAAGTAATAAACGGTAGAACTTCATCCCAATTCTTGTGATCCGACGCAACCTACCTGGAAAGCATATTTGTGATTGTCCGATTAGTGCGCTCAGTGAGGCCGTTTGTTTGCGGATGATACGGCGTCGAGTGCCTGAGGTGCGAGTTACATAAACGCACAAGCTCTTCCACGATATCCGCCGTGAATTGATGTCCCCGGTCGCTTATAATAACACCAGGCGGTCCCTGTCGCAGAACAATACCATGAAGTAAGAAGAGCGATACTTCGGTGGCGGTGGCTGATGGTATAGCCGCCGTCTCGCAATAGCGCGTGAAATAGTCGGCGCAGACAATTATCCAGTGGTTCCCCTTAGATGACTTTGGAAAAGGGCCTAACAGATCAATTCCAGCTTGCCGAAAGGGTGAGCTGGGAGGCGGCACAGGTTGAAGGAGACCAGATGGGGCAGTGGTTGGGCGTTTCCGACGTTGGCACTGTATGCAGTTGGCGACGTACAACTCAACCGAAGGTCGCGTCCGGGTACAGTAAAAGTGTTCTTGAATGCGATAAAGGGTGCGCACAGTGCCTAAGTGACCGGAGGTAGGGTCCTTGTTGAAGACCCCGATCGACGATTCCACGTTGTTGGGCGACGATTGCAAAATCTCGCTATGTGGCCCGCGACACCACATTGGAAACACACCGGCGGATGCCGTAAATTTCGATGTTCTTGCACGCAGTCACGCATGTTGCTGTCGACTGCATAGCCAGCAGGTGGGTCCCATTCATCATGGCTAGGAATCGGCCGCCCGGAGGCGTGCGTGCGGCGAGGGCGGTGGTCATAGTCATGACCTTGATAGCCTAGGGTCCCTCTCGTTTGTGGGGTAGACCTATACTCGACGGTCGCTGAGTGAACCGTGGGTTGCCATGCGGTCAAAACGACCGTGTTTCGCATGTCGTGTGGTAAGTACGCACCAGCGATGCCGGGTGTGCAACGGTACATCTCTTCCCGATGGAGCAATTCTTCGCGAACAATCTGCCGTATTGTTGATGGAAGGTCAACACATGAACTCGGGTCTACACTTGCCACCGATGTGACATTAGCCAGGTGACCAAACTTCGGTATTATCCGTCGCATCTTCAGCGTCTCAAAGGTCCTGCACTGGCGAATGACGTCAGACACGGACTCCAAGCTTTCTTTGCCAATCAAAAAAATTGTAGACGTCTTCGGCTATCCCTTTCAACAAATGTCCAACTTTGTCCTCTTCAGACATTTGAGAGTTAACTATTTTGCACAGTTTCAGCACTTCTTCGACATAAGTCGTACAGGTCTCGAAGGAATCTGAGCTCTTCGCGAAAGCCTCTGTTCGGCGTGTTTCTTTTTTGCGCTAGACTCTCCAAAACACGCACTGAGCTCCTCTACGAAAAGCTCCCATGAAGTGAGCGCGTCTCCGTGATTCTCATACCAGACGAGTGCTGTGTCGGTAAGGGAAAAAACAACATTTGACAACTGTGAGGTCCAGTTCCAACCGTTAGATCGGCTCACCCTTCGGTAGTTAGTGAGCCACTCGTCGACATCTTCCCGCTGTTCCTCCGAAAGTGAGTGGCACCCGGTAGTATTGCCACAGAACGCCAGGTACTGGCCTGCGACTGAGTGAGTGCGCCCGCTGCAGTATAGGACGCGAATATTGTACTCTTGGATGCATAGTGACCAACGGGCTAGGCGGCCAGTGAGAACTTTACTGGACCGGACATCTGCACTGAGTGTGTGCGCCCGCTGCACTATAGGACGCGAATATTGTACTCTTGGATGCAAAGTGCCCAACGGGCTAGGCGGCTAGTGAGAACTTTATTTGGACAAGGCATCTGGGACTGACTGTGTGCGCCCGCTGCAGTATAGGACGCGAATATTGTACTCTTGGATGCAAAGTGACCAACGGGCTAGGCGGCCAGGGAGAACTTTAACTGGACAGAGCATCTGCGACTGAGTGTGTGCGCCCGCTGCAGTACAGGACGCGAATATTTTACTCTTGGATCCACAGTGACCAACGGGCTAGGCGGCCAGCGAGAACTTTAACTGGACAGGGCGTCTGCGTCTGAGTGTGTGCGACCGCTGCAGTATAGGACGCAAATATTGTACTTTTTGAGGCACAGTCACCAACGGGCTAGGCGGCCAGTGAGGACGTTAACAGGGCAGGGCGTCTTCGTCTGAGTGTGTGCGCCCGCTGCAATATAGGACACGAATATTGTACTCTTGGATGCACACTGACCAACGGGCTAGGCGGCCAGTGAGAACTTTAACTGGACAGGGCATCTGCGACTGAGTGTGTGCGCCCGCTGCAGTATAGGACGCGAATATTGTACTTTCGGAGGCACAGTCACCAACGGGCTAGGCGGCCAGTGAGAACGTTAACAGGCCAGGGCGTCTGCGTCTGAGTATGTGCGCCCGCTGCAGTATAGGACACGAATATTGTACTCTTGGATGCACAGTCACCAACGGGCTAGGTGGCCAGTGAGAACGTTAACAGGGCAGGGCGTCTGCGTCTGAGTGTGTGCGCCCGCTGCAGTATAGGACACGAATATTGTACTCTTGTATGCACAGTGACCAACGGGCTAGGCGGCCAGTGAGAACATTAACTGGACAGGCCATCTCCGACTGAGTGAGTGCGCCCGCTGCAGTATAGGACGCGAATATTGTACTCTTGGATGCACATTGACCAACGGGCTAGGCGGCCAGTGAGAACATTACCTGGACAGGGCATCTGCGAGTGAGTGTGTGCGCCCGCTGCAGTATAGGACGCGAATATTGTACTATTAGAAGCACACTGAACAACGAGTTAAGCGTCCAGAGACAACTTTACCTGCACATTTCGTCTGCGACTGAGTGTGTGCGCCCGCTGCACTATAGGACGCGAATATTGTACTCTTGATTGCAAAGTGGTCAACGGGCTAGGCGGCCAGGGAGAACTTTAACTGGACAGAGCATATGCTACTGAGTGTGTGCGCCCGCTGCAGTACAGGACGCGAATATTGTACTCTTGGATCCACAGTGACCAACGGGCTAGGCGGCCAGCGAGAACTTTAACTGGACAGGGCGTCTGCGTCTGAGTGTGTGCGCCCGCTGCATTGTAGGACGCGAATATTGTACTCTTGGATGCACAGTGACCAACGGGCTAGGGGGCCAGTGAGAACTTTAACTGGACAGGGTATCTGCGAATGAGTGTGTGCGCCCGCTGCAGTATAGGACGCGAATATTGTACTTTTTGAGGCAAAGTCACCAACGGGCTAGGCGGCCAGTGAGAACGTTAACAGGCCAGGGCGTCTGCGTCTGAGTGTGTGCGCCCGCTGCAGTATAGGACACGAATATTGTACTCTTGGATGCACAGCCACCAACAGGCTAGGTGGCCAGTGAGAACGTTAACAGAGCAGGGCATCTGCGTCTGAGTGTGTGCGCCCGCTGCAGTATAGGACACAAATATTGTACTCTTGTATGCACAGTGACCAACGGGCTTGGCGGCCAGTGAGAACTTTAAGTGGACGGGTTGTCTGCGTCTGAGTGTGTGGGCCCGCTGCAGCATAGGACGCCAATATTGTACTCTTGAATCCACAGTGACCAATGGGCCAGGCGACTAGCGAGAACTTTAACTGGACAGGGCGTCTGCGTCTGAGTGTGTGCGCCCGCTGCAGTATAGGACGCGAATATTGTGCTCTTGGATGCACACTGACCAACGGGCTAGGCGGCCAGTGAGATTTTAACTGGACAGCGCATCTGCGACTGAGTGTGTGCGCCCACTGCAGTATAGGACGCGAATATTGTAGTCTTGGATGCACAGTGACCAACGGGCTAGGCGGCCAGTGAGAACTTTAACTGGAGAGGGCATCTGCGACTGAGTGTGTGCGCCCGCTGCAGTATAGGACGCGAATATTGTAGTCTTGGATGCACAGTGACCAACGGGCTAGGCGGCCAGTGAGAACTTTAACTGGAGAGGGCATCTGCGACTGAGTGTGTGCGCCCGCTGCAGTGTAGGACACGAATATTGTAGTCTTTGATGCACAGTGACCAACGGGCTAGGCGGCCAGTGAGAACTTTAAGTGGACAGGTCGTCTGCGACTGAGTGTGTGCGCCGGCTGCAGTATAGGACGCGAATATTGTACTCTTGGCTGCACAGTGACAAACGGGCTTGGCGGCCAGTGAGAACTTTAAGTGGACAGGTCGTCTGCGTCTGAGTGTGTGCGCCCGCTCCAGTATAGGACGCGAATATTGTACGCTTGGAGGCACAGTCACCAACGGGCTAGGCGGCCAGGGAGAACTTTAACTGGCGTCTGCGTCTGAGTGTGTGCGCCCGCTGCAGTATAGGACGCGAATATTGTACTCTTTGATCCACAGTGAACAACAGGCTAGGCGGCCAGCGAGATCTTTAACTGGACAGGGCGTCTGCGTCTGAGTGTGTGCGCCCGCTGCTGTATAGGACGCGAATGTTGTACTCTTGCTTGCAAAGTGGTCAACGGGCTAGGCGGCCAGGGAGAACTTTAACTGGACAGAGCATCTGCTACTGAGTGTGTGCGCCCGCTGCATTGTAGGACGCGAATATTGTACTCTTGGATGCACAGTGACCAACGGGCTAGGGGGCCAGTGAGAACTTTAACTGGACAGGGTATCTGCGAATGAGTGTGTGCGCCCGCTGCAGTATAGGACGCGAATATTGTACTTTTTGAGGCAAAGTCACCAACGGGCTAGGCGGCCAGTGAGAACGTTAACAGGCCAGGGCGTCTGCGTCTGAGTGTGTGCGCCCGCTGCAGTATAGGACACGAATATTGTACTCTTGGATGCACAGCCACCAACAGGCTAGGTGGCCAGTGAGAACGTTAACAGAGCAGGGCATCTGCGTCTGAGTGTGTGCGCCCGCTGCAGTATAGGACACAAATATTGTACTCTTGTATGCACAGTGACCAACGGGCTTGGCGGCCAGTGAGAACTTTAAGTGGACGGGTTGTCTGCGTCTGAGTGTGTGGGCCCGCTGCAGCATAGGACGCCAATATTGTACTCTTGAATCCACAGTGACCAATGGGCCAGGCGACTAGCGAGAACTTTAACTGGACAGGGCGTCTGCGTCTGAGTGTGTGCGCCCGCTGCAGTATAGGACGCGAATATTGTGCTCTTGGATGCACACTGACCAACGGGCTAGGCGGCCAGTGAGATTTTAACTGGACAGCGCATCTGCGACTGAGTGTGTGCGCCCACTGCAGTATAGGACGCGAATATTGTAGTCTTGGATGCACAGTGACCAACGGGCTAGGCGGCCAGTGAGAACTTTAACTGGAGAGGGCATCTGCGACTGAGTGTGTGCGCCCGCTGCAGTATAGGACGCGAATATTGTAGTCTTGGATGCACAGTGACCAACGGGCTAGGCGGCCAGTGAGAACTTTAACTGGAGAGGGCATCTGCGACTGAGTGTGTGCGCCCGCTGCAGTGTAGGACACGAATATTGTAGTCTTTGATGCACAGTGACCAACGGGCTAGGCGGCCAGTGAGAACTTTAAGTGGACAGGTCGTCTGCGACTGAGTGTGTGCGCCGGCTGCAGTATAGGACGCGAATATTGTACTCTTGGCTGCACAGTGACAAACGGGCTTGGCGGCCAGTGAGAACTTTAAGTGGACAGGTCGTCTGCGTCTGAGTGTGTGCGCCCGCTCCAGTATAGGACGCGAATATTGTACGCTTGGAGGCACAGTCACCAACGGGCTAGGCGGCCAGGGAGAACTTTAACTGGCGTCTGCGTCTGAGTGTGTGCGCCCGCTGCAGTATAGGACGCGAATATTGTACTCTTTGATCCACAGTGAACAACAGGCTAGGCGGCCAGCGAGATCTTTAACTGGACAGGGCGTCTGCGTCTGAGTGTGTGCGCCCGCTGCTGTATAGGACGCGAATGTTGTACTCTTGCTTGCAAAGTGGTCAACGGGCTAGGCGGCCAGGGAGAACTTTAACTGGACAGAGCATCTGCTACTGAGTGTGTGCGCCCGCTGCAGTACAGGACGCGAATATTGTACTCTTGGATCCACGGTGACCAACGGGCTAGGCGGCCAGCGAGAACTTTAACTGGACAGGGCGTCTGCGTCTGAGTGTGTGCACCCGCTGGATTATAGGACGCGAATATTGTACTCTAGGATGCGCAGTGACCAACGGGCTAGGGGGCCAGTGAGAACTTTAACTGGACAGGGTATCTGCGAATGAGTGTGTGCGCCCGCTGCAGTATAGGACGCGAATATTGTACTTTTGGAGGCAAAGTCACCAACGGGCTAGGCGGCCAGTGAGAACGTTAACAGGCCAGGGCGTCTGCGTCTGAGTGTGTGCGCCGGCTGCAGTATAGGACACGAATATTGTACTCTTGGATGCACAGCCACCAACGGGCTAGGTGGCCAGTGAGAACGTTAACAGGGCAGGGCATCTGCGTCTGAGTGTGTGCGCCCGCTGCAGTATAGGACACAAATATTGTACTCTTGTATGCACAGTCACCAACGGGCTTGGCGGCCAGTGAGAACTTTAAGTGGACAGGTTGTCTGCGTCTGAGTGTGTGCGCCCGCTGCAGTATAGGACGCGAATATTGTACTCTTGGATGCACAGTGACAAACGGGCTTGGCGGCCAGTGAGAACTTTAAGTGGACAGGTCGTCTGCGTCTGAGTGTGTGCGCCCGCTGCAGTATAGGACGCGAATATTGTACGCTTGGAGGCACAGTCACCAACGGGCTAGTCGGCCAGGGAGAACTTTAACTGGACAGGGCGTCTGCGTCTGAGTGTGTGCGCCCGCTGCAGTACAGGACGCGAATATTGTACTCTTGGATCCACAGTGACCAACAGGCTAGGCGGCCAGCGAGATCGTTAACTGGACAGGGCGTCTGCGTCTGAGTGTCTGCGCCCGCTGCAGTATAGGACGCCAATATTGTACTCTTGGATGCACAGTGACCAACGGGCTAGGGGGCCAGTGGGAACGTTAACAGGGCAGGACGTCTGCGTCTGCGTGTGTGCGCCCGCTTCAGTATAGGACACGAATATTGTACTCTTGTATGCATAGTGACCAACGGGCTAGGGGGCCAGTGAGAACTTTAACTGGACAAGGCATCTGCGACTGAGTTTGTGCGCCCGCTGCAGTATAGGACGCGAATATTGTACACTTGGATGCACAGTGACCAACGGACTAGGCGGCCAGTGAGAACTTTAACTGGACAGGGCATCTGCGACTGAGTGAGTGCGCCCGCTGCAGTATAGGACGCGAATATTGTACTCTTGTATGCACACTGACCAACGGGCTAGGCGGCCAGTGAGAACTTTAACTGGACAGGGCATCTGCGACTGAGTGTGTGCGCCCGCTGCAGTATAGGAGACGAATATTGTACTCTTGGATGCACAGTGACCAACGGGCTAGGCGGCCAATGAGAACTTTAAGTGGACAGGTCGTCTGCGACTGAGTGTGTGCGGCCGCTGCAGCATAGGACGCGAATATTGTACCCTTGATTGCAAAGAGGTCAACGGGCTAGGCGGCTATTGAGAACTTAAATTGGACAAGGCACCTGCGACTGAGTGTGTGCGCCCAATGCAGTATAGGACGCGGATATTGTACTCTAGGATGCAAAGTGACCAACGGGCTAGGCGGCCAGGGAGAACTTTAACTAGACAGAGCATCTGCGACTGAGTGTGTGCGCCCGCTGCAATACAGGACGCAAATATTGTACTCTTGGATCCACAGTGACTAACGGGCTAGGCGGCCAGAGAGAACTTTAACTGGACAGGGCGTCTGCGTCTCAGTGTGTGCGCCCGCTGCATTGTAGGACGCGAATATAGTACTCTTGGATGCACAGTGACCAACGGGCTAGAGGGCCAGTGAGAACTTTAACTGGACAGGGCATCTGTGACTGAGTGTGGGCGCCCGCTGCAGTATTGGACGCGAATATTGTACCTTTGGAGGCACAGTCACCAATGGGCTAGGCGGCCAGTGAGAACGTTAACAGGCCAGGGCGTCTGCGTCTGAGTGTGTGCGCCCGCTGCAATACAGGACACGAATATTGTACTTTTTGATGCGCAGTGACCAACGGGCTAGGGGCCCAGTGAGAACTTTAACTGGACAAAGCATCTGCGACTGAGTTTGTGCGCCCGCTGCAGTATCGGACGCGAATATTTTACACTTGGACGCACAGTGACCAACGGACTAAGCGGCCAGTGAGAACTTTAACTGGACAGGGCATCTGCGACTGAGTGAGTGCGCCCGCTGCAGTATAGGAGGCGAATATTGTACTCTTGGATGCACACTGACCAACGGGCTAGGCGGCCAGTGAGAACTATAACTGGAGAGGGCATCTGCGACTGATTGTGTGCACCCGCTGCAGTATAGGACACGAATATTGTACTCTTGCATGGACAGTGACCAATGGGCTAGGCGGCCAGTGAGAACTTTAAGTGGACAGGTCGTCTGCGACTGAGTGTGTGCGCCCGCTGCAGTATAGGACGCGAATATTGTACTCTTGTTTGCAAAGTGCCCAACGGGCTAGGCGGCTAGTGAGAACTTTAATTGGACAAGGCACCTGCGACTGAGTGTGTGCGCCCGCTGCAGTATAGGACGCGAATATTGTACTCTTGGATGCAAAGTGACCAACGGGCTAGGCGGCCAGGGAGAACTTTAACTGGACAGAGCATCTGCGACTGAGTGTGTGCGCCCGCTGCAGTACAGGACGCGAATATTGTACTCTTGGATCCACAGTGACTAACGGGCTAGGCGGCCAGCGAGAACGTTAACAGGCCAGGGCGTCTGCGTCTGAGTGTGTGAGCCCGCTGCAGTATAGGACACGAATATTGTACTCTTGGATGCACAGTGACCAACGAGTTAAGCGTCCAGAGAGAACTTTACCTGCACATGGCGTCTGCGTCTGAGTGTGTGCGCCCGCTGCAGTATAGGACTCGAATATTGTACTCTTGGATGCACAGTGACCAACCGGCTAGGCGGCCAGTGAGAACTTTATCTGGACAGGGCATCTGCGACTGAGTGAGTGCGCCCGCTGCAGTATACGACCCGAATATTGTACACTTGGATGCACACTGACCAACGGGCTAGGCGGCCAGTGAGAACTTTATCTGGACAGGGCATCTGCGACTGAGTGTGTGCGCCCGCTGCAGTATAGGGACGCGAATATTGTCCTCTTGGATGCACAGTGACCAACGGGCTAGTCGGCCAGTGAGAACTTTAGGTGGACAGGTCGTCTGCGTCTGAGTGTGTGCGCTCGCTGCTGTATACGACCCGAATATTGTACACTTGGATGCACACTGACCCAGGGGCTGGGCGGCCAGTGAGAACTTTATCTGGACAGGGCATCTGCGACTGAGTGTGTGCGCCCGCTGCAGTATAGGACGCGAATATTGTACTCTTGGATGCACAGTGACCAACGAGTTAAGCGTCCAGAGAGAACTTTACCTGCACATGGCGTCTGCGTCTGAGTGTGTGCGCCCGCTGCAGTATAGGACGCGAATATTGTACACTTGGATGCACAGTGACCAACGGGCTAGGCGGCCAGTGAAAACTTTAACTGGACAGGGCATCTGCGACTGAGTGAGTGCTCCCGCTGCAGTATAGGACGCGAATATTGTACTCTTGGATGCACAGTGACCGACCGGCTAGGCGGCCAGTGAGAACTTTATCTGGACAGGGCATCTGCGACTGAGTGAGTGCGCCTGCTGCAGTATACGACCCGAATATTGTACACTTCGATGCACACTGACCAACGGGCTAGGCGGCCAGTGAGAACTTTATCTGGACAGGGCATCTGCGACTGAGTGTGTGCGCCCGCTGCAGTATAGGGACGCGAATATTGTACTCTTGGATGCACAGTGACCAACGGGCTAGTCGGCCAGTGAGAACTTTAAGTGGACAGGTCGTCTGCGTCTGAGTGTGTGCGCTCGCTGCTGTATACGACCCGAATATTGTACACTTGGATGCACACTGACCCAGGGGCTGGGCGGCCAGTGAGAACTTTATCTGGACAGGGCATCTGCGACTGAGTGTGTGCGCCCGCTGCAGTATAGGACGCGAATATTGTACTCTTGGATGCACAGTGACCAACGGGCTAGGCGGCCAGTGAGAACTTTAAGTGGACAGGTCGTCTGCGTCTGAGTGTGTGCGCCCGCTGCAGTATAGGACGCGAATATTGTACTCTTGGATCCACAGTGACCAATGGGCCAGGCGGCCAGCGAGAACTTTAACTGGACAGGGCGTCTGCGTCTGAGTGTGTGCGCCCGCTGCAGTACAGGACGCGAATATTGTACTCTTGGATCCACAGTGACCAACAGGCTAGGCGGCCAGCGAGATCGTTAACTGGACAGGGCGTCTGCGTCTGAGTGTCTGCGCCCGCTGCAGTATAGGACGCGAATATTGTACTCTTGGATGCACAGTGACCAACGGGCTAGGGGGCCAGTGGGAACGTTAACAGGGCAGGACGTCTGCGTCTGCGTGTGTGCGCCCGCTTCAGTATAGGACACGAATATTGTACTCTTGTATGCACAGTGACCAACGGGCTAGGGGGCCAGTGAGAACTTTAACTGGACAAGGCATCTGCGACTGAGTTTGTGCGCCCGCTGCAGTATAGGACGCGAATATTGTACACTTGGATGCACAGTGACCAACGGACTAGGCGGCCAGTGAGAACTTTAACTGGACAGGGCATCTGCGACTGATTGAGTGCGCCCGCTGCAGTATAGGACGCGAATATTGTACTCTTGTATGCACACTGACCAACGGGCTAGGCGGCCAGTGAGAACTTTAACTGGACAGGGCATCTGCGACTGAGTGTGTGCGCCCGCTGCAGTATAGGAGACGAATATTGTACTCTTGGATGCACAGTGACCAACGGGCTAGGCGGCCAATGAGAACTTTAAGTGGACAGGTCGTCTGCGACTGAGTGTGTGCGGCCGCTGCAGCATAGGACGCGAATATTGTACCCTTGATTGCAAAGGGGTCAACGGGCTAGGCGGCTATTGAGAACTTAAATTGGACAAGGCACCTGCGACTGAGTGTGTGCGCCCAATGCAGTATAGGACGCGAATATTGTACTCTAGGATGCAAAGTGACCAACGGGCTAGGCGGCCAGGGAGAACTTTAACTGGACAGAGCATCTGCGACTGAGTGTGTGCGCCCGCTGCAATACAGGACGCGAATATTGTACTCTTGGATCCACAGTGACTAACGGGCTAGGCGGCCAGAGAGAACTTTAACTGGACAGGGCGTCTGCGTCTCAGTGTGTGCGCCCGCTGCATTGTAGGACGCGAATATAGTACTCTTGGATGCACAGTGACCAACGGGCTAGGGGGCCAGTGAGAACTTTAACTGGACAGGGCATCTGCGACTGAGTGTGGGCGCCCGCTGCAGTATTGGACGCGAATATTGTACCTTTGGAGGCACAGTCACCAATGGGCTAGGCGGCCAGTGAGAACGTTAACAGGCCAGGGCGTCTGCGTCTGAGTGTGTGCGCCCGCTGCAATACAGGACACGAATATTGTACTTTTTGATGCGCAGTGACCAACGGGCTAGGGGCCCAGTGAGAACTTTAACTGGACAAAGCATCTGCGACTGAGTTTGTGCGCCCGCTGCAGTATCGGACGCGAATATTTTACACTTGGACGCACAGTGACCAACGGACTAAGCGGCCAGTGAGAACTTTAACTGGACAGGGCATCTGCGACTGAGTGAGTGCGCCCGCTGCAGTATAGGAGGCGAATATTGTACTCTTGGATGCACACTGACCAACGGGCTAGGCGGCCAGTGAGAACTATAACTGGAGAGGGCATCTGCGACTGATTGTGTGCACCCGCTGCAGTATAGGACACGAATATTGTACTCTTGGATGGACAGTGACCAATGGGCTAGGCGGCCAGTGAGAACTTTAAGTGGACAGGTCGTCTGCGACTGAGTGTGTGCGCCCGCTGCAGTATAGGACGCGAATATTGTACTCTTGTTTGCAAAGTGCCCAACGGGCTAGGCGGCTAGTGAGAACTTTAATTGGACAAGGCACCTGCGACTGAGTGTGTGCGCCCGCTGCAGTATAGGACGCGAATATTGTACTCTTGGATGCAAAGTGACCAACGGGCTAGGCGGCCAGGGAGAACTTTAACTGGACAGAGCATCTGCGACTGAGTGTGTGCGCCCGCTGCAGTACAGGACGCGAATATTGTAGTCTTGGATCCACAGTGACTAACGGGCTAGGCGGCCAGCGAGAACGTTAACAGGCCAGGGCGTCTGCGTCTGAGTGTGTGAGCCCGCTGCAGTATAGGACACGAATATTGTACTCTTGGATGCACAGTGACCAACGAGTTAAGCGTCCAGAGAGAACTTTACCTGCACATGGCGTCTGCGTCTGAGTGTGTGCGCCCGCTGCAGTATAGGACTCGAATATTGTACTCTTGGATGCACAGTGACCAACCGGCTAGGCGGCCAGTGAGAACTTTATCTGGACAGGGCATCTGCGACTGAGTGAGTGCGCCCGCTGCAGTATACGACCCGAATATTGTACACTTGGATGCACACTGACCAACGGGCTAGGCGGCCAGTGAGAACTTTATCTGGACAGGGCATCTGCGACTGAGTGTGTGCGCCCGCTGCAGTATAGGGACGCGAATATTGTCCTCTTGGATGCACAGTGACCAACGGGCTAGTCGGCCAGTGAGAACTTTAAGTGGACAGGTCGTCTGCGTCTGAGTGTGTGCGCTCGCTGCTGTATACGACCCGAATATTGTACACTTGGATGCACACTGACCCAGGGGCTGGGCGGCCAGTGAGAACTTTATCTGGACAGGGCATCTGCGACTGAGTGTGTGCGCCCGCTGCAGTATAGGACGCGAATATTGTACTCTTGGATGCACAGTGACCAACGAGTTAAGCGTCCAGAGAGAACTTTACCTGCACATGGCGTCTGCGTCTGAGTGTGTGCGCCCGCTGCAGTATAGGACGCGAATATTGTACACTTGGATGCACAGTGACCAACGGGCTAGGCGGCCAGTGAAAACTTTAACTGGACAGGGCATCTGCGACTGAGTGAGTGCTCCCGCTGCAGTATAGGACGCGAATATTGTACTCTTGGATGCACAGTGACCAACCGGCTAGGCGGCCAGTGAGAACTTTATCTGGGCAGGGCATCTGCGACTGAGTGAGTGCGCCCGCTGCAGTATACGACCCGAATATTGTACACTTCGATGCACACTGACCAACGGGCTAGGCGGCCAGTGAGAACTTTATCTGGACAGGGCATCTGCGACTGAGTGTGTGCGCCCGCTGCAGTATAGGGACGCGAATATTGTACTCTTGGATGCACAGTGACCAACGGGCTAGTCGGCCAGTGAGAACTTTAAGTGGACAGGTCGTCTGCGTCTGAGTGTGTGCGCTCGCTGCTGTATACGACCCGAATATTGTACACTTGGATGCACACTGGCCCAGGGGCTGGGCGGCCAGTGAGAACTTTATCTGGACAGGGCATCTGCGACTGAGTGTGTGCGCCCGCTGCAGTATAGGACGCGAATATTGTACTCTTGGATGCACAGTGACCAACGGGCTAGGCGGCCAGTGAGAACTTTAAGTGGACAGGTCGTCTGCGTCTGAGTGTGTGCGCCCGCTGCAGTATAGGACGCGAATATTGTACTCTTGGATCCACAGTGACCAATGGGCCAGGCGGCCAGCGAGAACTTTAACTGGACAGGGCGTCTGCGTCTGAGTGTGTGCGCCCGCTGCAGTATAGGACGCGAATATTGTACTCTCGGATACACAGTGACCAACGGGTTAGGGGGCCAGTGAGAACTTTAACTGGACAGGGCATCTGCGACTGAGTGTGTGCGCCCGCTGCAGTATAGGACGCGAATATTGTACTCTTGGATGCACCGTGAGCAAAGGGCTAGGCGGCCAGTGAGAATTTTATCTGGACAGGTCATCTGCGACTGAGTGCGTGCGCCCGCTGCAGTACAGGACGCGAATATTGTACTCTTGGATCCACAGTGACCCATGGGCTAGGTGACCAGCGAGAACATTAACTGGACAGGGCGCTGCGTCTGAGTGTGTGCGCCCGCTGCAGTGTAGGACGCGAATATTGTACCCTTGGATGCGCAGAGACCAACGGGCTAGGGGGCCAGTGAGAACTTTAACTGGACAGGGCATCTGCGACTGATTGTGTGCGCCCGCTGCAGTATAGGACGCGAATATTGTACTTTTGGAGGCACAGTCACCAACGGGCTAGGCGGCCAGTGAGAACGTTAACAGGACAGGGCGTCTGCGTCTGAGTGTGTGCGCCCGCTGCAGTATAGGACACGAATATTGTACTCTTGGATGCCAATGGGCTAGGTAGCCAGTGAGAACTATAACTGGACAGGGCGTCTGCGTCTGAGTGTGTGCGCCCGCTGCACTATAGGACGAGAATATTGTACTCTTGAATGCAAAGGGACCAATGGGATAGGCGGCCAGTGAGAACTTTACTTGATCGGACATCTGCGACTGAGTGTGTGCGCTCGCTGCAGTATAGGAGGCGAATATTGTACTCTTGGATCCACAGTGACCAATGGGCTAGGCGGTCAGTGAGAACTTAATTTGGACAGGGCATCTGCGACTGAGTGTGTGCGCCTGCTTGAGTATAGGACGAGAATATTTTACTCTTGGATCCACAGTAACCAACGGGCTAGGCGGCCAGTGAGGACTTTACCTGGACAAGGCGTCTGCGTCTGAGTGTGTGCGCCCGCTGCAGTATAGGACGCGAATATTGTACTCTTGGATGCAAAGGGACCAATGGGCTAGGCGGCCAGTGAGAACATTACTGGACCGGACATCTGCGACTGAGTGTGTGCGCCCACTGCACTATAGGACGCGAATATTGTACGCTTAGAGGCACAGTGACCAGGGGGCTAGGCGGCCAGGGAGAACTTTAACTGGACAGGGCGCCTGCCTCTGAGTGTGTGCGCCCGCTGCAGTACAGGACGCGAATATTGTACTCTTGGATGCGCAGAGACCAACGGGCTAGGCGGCGAGGGAGAACTTTAATTGGACAGGGCATTTGCGACTGAGTGTGTGCGCCCGCTGCAGTATAGGACGCGAATATTGTACTCTTGGATGCACAGTGACCAACGCGCTAGGCGGCCAGTGAGAACTTTAAGTGGACAGGTCGTCTGCGTCTGAGTGTGTGCGCCCGCTGCAGTATAGGACGCGAATATTGTACTCTTGAATGCAAAGGGACCAATGGGCTAGGGGGCCAGTGAGAACATTAAGTGGACAGGTCGTCTGCGTCTGAGTGTGTGCGCCCGCTGCAGTATAGGACGCGAATATTGTACTCTTGGATTCGCAGTGACCAATGGGCCAGGCGGCCAGCGAGAACTTTAACTGGACAGGGCATCTGCGACTAAGTGCGTGCGCTTGCTGCAGTATAGACGCGAATATTGTACTCTTGGATGCACAGTGACCAACGGGCTAGGCGGCCAGTGAGAGCTTTATCTGGACAGGGCATCTGCGACTGAGTGAGTGCGCCCGCTGCAGTATAGGACCCGAATATTGTACACTTTGATGCACACTGACCAACGGGCTAGGCGGCCAGCGAGAACTTTATCTGGACCGGGCATCTATGACTGAGTGTGTGCGCCCGCTGCATTATAGGACGCGAATATTGTACTCTTGGATGCACAGTGACCAATGGGCTAGGCGGACAGTGAGAACTTTAAGTGGACAGGCGTCTGCGTCTGAGTGTGTGCGCCCGCTGCAGAATAGCCCGCGAATATTGTACTCTTGAATGCAAAGGGACCAATGGGCTAGGCGTCCAGTGAGAACTTTACTGGACCGGACATCTGCGACTGAGTGTGTGCGCCCGCTGCACTATAGGACGCGAATATTGTACTCTCGGATGCAAAGTGCCCAACGGGCTAGGCGGATAGTGAGAACTTTAATTGGACAAGGCCTCTGCGATAGAGTGTGTGCGCCCGCTGCAGTATAGGACGCGAATATTGTACTCTTGGATGAAAAGTGACCAACGGGCTAGGCGGCCAGGGAGCACTTTACTGGACCGTACATGTGCGACTGAGTGTGTGCGCCCGCTGCAGTATCGGACGCGAATATTGTACTCTTGCATGCAAAGTGACCAACGGGCTAGGCGACCAGCGAGAACTTTAACTGGACAGGGCATCTGCGACTGAGTGTGTGCGCCCGCTGCAGTACAGGACGCGAATATTGTACTCTTGGATCCACAGTGACCAACGGGCTAGGCGGCCAGTGAGAACTTTAATTGGACAGGGCATCTGCGACTGAGTGTGTGTGCCTGCTTGAGTACAGGACGCGAATATTGTACTCTTGGATCCACAGTGACCCACGGGCTAGGCGGCCAGTGAGAACTTTAACTGGACAGGGCATCTGCGACTAAGTGTGTGCGCCCGCTGCAGTAGAGGACGAGAATATTGTACTTTTCGAGGCACAGTCACCAACGGGCTAGGCAGCCAGTGAGAACGTTTACAGGATAGGGCGTCTGCGTCTGAGTGTGTGCGCCACTGCAGTATAGGACATGAATATTGTACTCTTGCAAGCCAATGGGCTAGGTGGCCAGTGAGAACTATAACTGGACAGGGCGTCTGCGTCTGAGCGTGTGCGCCCGCTGCAGTATAGGACGAGAATATTGTACTCTCGGATCCACAGTGACCAACGGGCTAGGCGGCCAGCGAGAACTTTAAATGGACAGGGCGTCTGCGACTGTGTGTGTGTACCCGCTGCAGTATAGGACGCGAATATTGTACTCTTGAAAGCAAACGGACCAATGGGCTAGGCGGCCAGTGAGAACTTTACTTGACAGGACATCTGCGACTGAGTGTGTGCGCCCGCTGCAGTATAGGACGCGAATATTGTACTCTTGGATCCACAGTAACCAATGGGCTAGGCGGTCAGTGAGAACTTTATTTGGACAGGGCATCTGCGACTGAGTGTGTGCGCCTGCTTGAGTATAGGAGGAGAATATTTTACTCTTGGATCCACAGTAACCAATGGGCTAGGCGGCCAGTGAGGACTTTAACTGGACAGGGCGTCTGCGTCTGAGTGTGTGCGCCTGCTGCAGTATAGGACGCGAATATTGTACTCTTGGATGCAAAGGGACCAATGGGCTAGGCGGCCAGTGAGAACTTTACTGGACCGGACATCTGCGACTGAGTGTGTGCGCCCACTGCACTATAGGACGCGAATATTGTACGCTTGGAGGCACAGTGACCAGGGGGCTAGGCGGCCAGGGAGAACTTTAACTGGACAGGGCGCCTGCCTCTGAGTGTGTGCGACCGCTGTAATACAGGACGCGAATATTATACTCTTGGATGCACAGTGACCAACGGGCTAGGGGGCCAGTGAGAACATTAATTGGACAGGGCATTTGCGACTGAGTGTGTGCGCCCGCTGCAGTATAGGACGCGAATATTGTACTCTTGGATGCACAGTGACCAACAGGCTAGGGGGCCAGTGAGAACTTTAACTGGACAGAGCATCTGCCTCTGAGTGTGTGCGCCCGCTGCAGTACAGGACGCGAATATTGTACTCTTGGATCCTCATTGACCAACGGGCTAGGCGGCCAGTGAGGACTTTACCTGGACAAGGCGTCTGCGTCTGAGTGTGTGCGCCCGCTGCAGTATAGGACGCGAATATTGTACTCTTGGATGCAAAGGGACCAATGGGCTAGGCGGCCAGTGAGAACATTACTGGACCGGACATCTGCGACTGAGTGTGTGCGCCCACTGCACTATAGGACGCGAACATTGTACGCTTGGAGGCACAGTGACCAGGGGGCTAGGCGGCCAGGGAGAACTTTAACTGGACAGGGCGCCTGCCTCTGAGTGTGTGCGACCGCTGTAATACAGGACGCGAATATTATACTCTTGGATGCACAGTGACCAACGGGCTAGGGGGCCAGCGAGATCTTTAACTGGACAGGGCATCTGCGACTGAGTGTGTGTGCCTGCTGCAGTATAGGACGCGAATATTGTACTCTTGGATCCACAGTGACCAATGGGCTAGGCGGTCAGTGAGAACTTTATTTGGACAGGGCATCTGCGACTGAGTGTGTGCGCCTGCTTGAGTATAGGAGGAGAATATTTTACTCTTGGATCCACAGTAACCAATGGGCTAGGCGGCCAGTGAGGACTTTAACTGGACAGGGCGTCTGCGTCTGAGTGTGTGCGCCTGCTGCAGTATAGGACGCGAATATTGTACTCTTGGATGCAAATTGCCCAATGGGCTAGGCAGCCAGTGAGAACTTTATTGGACAGGGCATCTGCGACTGAGTGTGTGCGCCCGCTACAGTATAGGACGAGAATGTTGTACTCTTGGATCCACAGTGACCAACGGGCTAGGCGGCCAGCGAGAACGTTAACTGGACAGGGCGCCTGCCTCTGAGTGTGTGCGCCCGCTGCAGTACAGGACGCGAATATTGTACTCTTGGATCCTCATTGACCAACGGGCTAGGCGGCCAGTGAGGACTTTACCTGGACAAGGCGTCTGCGTCTGAGTGTGTGCGCCCGCTGCAGTATAGGACGCGAATATTGTACTCTTGGATGCAAAGGGACCAATGGGCTAGGCGGCCAGTGAGAACATTACTGGACCGGACATCTGCGACTGAGTGTGTGCGCCCACTGCACTATAGGACGCGAACATTGTACGCTTGGAGGCACAGTGACCAGGGGGCTAGGCGGCCAGGGAGAACATTAACTGGACAGGGCGCCTGCCTCTGAGTGTGTGCGACCGCTGTAATACAGGACGCGAATATTATACTCTTGGATGCACAGTGACCAACGGGCTAGGGGGCCAGCGAGATCTTTAACTGGACAGGGCATCTGCGACTGAGTGTGTGTGCCTGCTGCAGTATAGGACGCGAATATTGTACTCTTCGATGCACAGTGACCAATGGGCTAGGGGGCCAGTGAGAACTCTAACTGGACAGGGCATCTGCGACTGTGTGTGTGTGCCCGCTGCAGTATAGGACGCGAATATTGTAATCTTGAATGCAAAAGGACCAATGGGATAGGCGGCCAGTGAGAACTTTACTTGATCGGACATCTGCGACTGAGTGTGTGCGCCCGCTGCAGTATAGGAGGCGAATATTGTACTCTTGGATCCACAGTGACCAATGGGCTAGGCGGTCAGTGAGAACTTTATTTGGACAGGGCATCTGCGACTGAGTGTGTGCGCCTGCTTGAGTATAGGACGAGAATATTTTACTCTTGGATCCACAGTAACCAACGGGCTAGGCGGCCAGTGAGGACTTTACCTGGACAAGGCGTCTGCGTCTGAGTGTGTGCGCCCGCTGCAGTATAGGACGCGAATATTGTACTCTTGGATGCAAAGGGACCAATGGGCTAGGCGGCCAGTGAGAACATTACTGGACCGGACATCTGCGACTGAGTGTGTGCGCCCACTGCACTATAGGACGCGAACATTGTACTCTTGGATCCACAGTGACCAATGCGCCAGGCGGCCAGCGAGAACTTTAACTGGACAGGGCGTCTCGTCTGAGTGTGTGCGCCCGCTGCAGTATAGGACGCGAATATTGTAATCTTGGATGCACAGTGACCAACAGGTTAGGGGGCCAAGGAGAACTTTAACTGGACAGGGCATCTGCGACTGAGTGTGTGCGCCCGCTGCAGTATAGGACGCGAATATTGTACTCTTGGATGCACAGTGACCAACGGGCTAGGCGGCTAGGGAGAACATTAATTGGACAGGGCATCTGCGACTGAGTGTGTGCGCCCGCTGCAGTATAGGACACGAATATTGTACTCTTGGATTCACAGTGACCAAAGGGCTAGGCGGCCAGTGAGCACTTTAAGTGGACAGGTCGTCTGCGTCTCAGTGTGTGCGCCCGCTGTAGTATAGGACGCGAATATTGTACCCTTGAATGCAAAGAGACCAGTGGGCTTGGCGGCCAGTGAGAACTTTACTGGACCGTTCAACTGCGACTGAATGTGTGTGCCCGCTGCAGTATAGGACGCGAATATTGTACTCTTGGATGCAAATTGACCAACGGGCTAGGCGGCCAGGGAGAACTTTAACTGGACAGGGCATCTGCGACTCATTGTGTGCGCCCGCTGCAGTACAGGACGCGAATATTGTACTCTTGGATCCACAGTAACCAACGGGCTAGGCGGCTAGGGAGAACTTTAATTGGACAGGGCATCTGCGACTGAGTGTGTGCGCCCGCTGCAGTACAGGACGCGAATATTGTACTCTTGGATCCACAGTGACCAATGGGCTAGGCGGCTAGGGAGAACTTTAATTGGACAGGGCATATGCGACTGAGTGTGTGTGCCCGCTGCACTATAGGATGCGAATATTGTACTCTTGGATGCAAAGTGCCCAATCGGCTAGGCAGCCAGTGAGAACTTTGATTGGACAAGGTGTCTGCGACTGAGTATGTGCGCCCGCTGCAGTGTAGGACGCGAATATTGTACTCTTGGATCCACAGTGACCAATGGGCCAGGCGGCCAGCGAGAACTTTAACTGGACAGGGCGTCTCGTCTGAGTGTGTGCGCCCGCTGCAGTATAGGGCGCGAATATTGTAATCTTGGATGCACAGTGACCAACAGGTTAGGGGGCCAATGAGAACTTTAACTGGACAGGGCATCTGCGACTGAGTGTGTGCGCCCGCTGCAGTATAGGACGCGAATATTTTACTCTTGGATGCACAGTGACCAACGGGCTAGGGGGCCAGTGAGAACGTTAACAGGACAGGGCGTCTGCGTCTAAGTGTGTGCGCCCGCTGCAGTGTAGGACGCGAATATTGTACTCTTGGATGCCAATGGGCTAGGTGGCCAGTAAGAACTATAACTGGACAGGGCGTCTGCGTCTGAGTGTGTGCGCCCGCTGCAGTATAGGACGAGATTATTGTACTCTTAGATCCACAGTGACCAACGGGCTAGGCGGCCAGTGAGATCTTTAACTGGACAGGGCATCTGCGACTGAGTGTGTGCGCCTGCCGCAGTATAGGACGCGAATATTGTACTCTTGGATCCACAGTGACCAATGGGCTAGGCGGCTAGGGAGAACTTTAATTGGACAGGGCATCTGCGACTGAGTGTGTGCGCCCGCTGCAGTATAGGACACGAATATTGTACTCTTGGATCCACAGTCACCAACGGGCTTGGCGGCCAGTGAGAACTTTAATTGGACAGGGCACCTGCGACTGAGTGTGTGTGCCCGCTGCACTATAGGACGCGAATATTGTACTCTTGGATGCAAAGTGCCCAATGGCCTAGGCAGTCAGTGAGAACTTTGGTTGGACAAGGTGTCTGCGACTGAGAGGGTGCGCCCGCTGCAGTGTAGGACGCGAATATTGTACTCTTGGATGCAAAGTGACCAACGGGCTAGGCGGCCAGTAAGAACTTTAATTGGACAGGTCGTCTGCGTCTTAGTGTGTGCGCCCGCTGCAGTATAGGACGCGAATAATAAACTCTTGAATGCAAAGGGACCAATGGGCTAGGCGGCCAGTGAAACATTTACTGGACCGGACATCTGCGACTGAGTGTGTGCGCCCGCTGCACTATAGGACGCGAATATTGTACTCATGGATGCACAGTGACCAACGGGCTAGGCAGCCAGTGAGAACATTAAGTGGACAGTTCGTCTGCGTCTGAGTGTGTGCGCCAGCTGCAGTATAGGACGCGAATATTGTACTCTTGGATCCACAGTGACCAATGGGCCAGGCGGCTAGCGAGAACTTTAACTGGACAGGGCATCTGCGTCTGAGTGTGTGCGCCCGCTGCACTATAGGACGCGAATATTGTAATCTTGGATGCACAGTGACCAACAGGTTAGGGGGCCAATGAGAACTTTAACTGGACAGGGCATCTGCGACTGAGTGTGTGCGCCTGCTTGAGTATAGGACGCAAATATTGTACTCTTGGAGCCACACCCACCAACGGGCTAGGTGGCCAGTGAGAACGTTAACAGGACAGGGCGTCTGCGTCTAAGTGTGTGCGCCCGCTGCAGTGTAGGACGCGAATATTGTACTCTTGGATGCCAATGGGCTAGGTGGCCAGTGAGAACTATAACTGGACAGGGCGTCTGCGTCTGAGTGTGTGCGCCCGCTGCAGTATAGGACGAGAATATTGTACTCTTGGATCCACAGTGACCAACGGGCTAAGCGGCCAGTGAGATCTTTAACTGGACAGGGCATCTGCGACTCAGTGTGTGCACCCGCTGCAGTATAGGACACGAATATTGTACTCTTGGATTCACAGTGACCAAAGGGCTAGGCGGCCAGTGAGCACTTTAAGTGGACAGGTCGTCTGCGTCTCAGTGTGTGCGCCCGCTGTAGTATAGGACGCGAATATTGTACCCTTGAATGCAAAGGGACCAGTGGGCTTGGCGGCCAGTGAGAACTTTACTGGACCGTACAACTGCGACTGAGTGTGTGTGCCCACTGCAGTATAGGACGCGAATATTGTACTCTTGGATGCAAATTGACCAACGGGCTAGGCGGCCAGGGAGAACGTTAACTGAACAGGGCATCTGCGACTCAGTGTGTGCGCCCGCTACAGTACAGGACGCGAATATTGTACTCTTGGATCCACAGTGACCAACGGGCTAGGCGGCCAGTGAGAACTTTAATTGGACAGGGCACCTGCGACTGAGTGTGTGCGCCTGCTTGAGTATAGGACGAGAATATTGAACTCTTGGATCCACAGTAACCAACGGGCTAGGCGGCTAGGGAGAACTTTAATTGGACAGAGCATCTGCGACTGAGTGTGTGCGCCCGCTGCAGTACAGGACGCGAATATTGTACTCTTGGATCCACAGTGACCAATGGGCTAGGCGGCTAGGGAGAACTATTATTGGACAGGGCATATGCGACTGAGTGTGTGTGCCCGATGCACTATAGGACGCGAATATTGTACTCTTGGATGCAAAGTGCCCAATCGGCTAGGCAGCCAGTGAGAACTTTGATTGGACAATGTGTCTGCGACTGAGTGTGTGCGCCCGCTGCAGTGTAGGACGCGAATATTGTACTCTTGGATCCACAGTGACCAATGGGCCAGGCGGCCAGCGAGAACTTTAACTGGACAGGGCGTCTCGTCTGAGTGTGTGCGCCCGCTGCAGTATAGGGCGCGAATATTGTAATCTTGGATGCACAGTGACCAACAGGTTAGGGGGCCAATGAGAACTTTAACTGGACAGGGCATCTGCGACTGAGTGTGTGCGCCCGCTGCAGTATAGGACGCGAATATTGTACTCTTGGATGCACAGTGACCAACGGGCTAGGGGGCCAGTGAGAACTTTAACTGGACAGGGCATCTGCGACTGAGTGTGTGCGCCCGCTGCAGTATAGGACGCAAATATTGTACTCTTGGAGGCACACTCACCAACGGGCTAGGTGGCCAGTGAGAACGTTAACAGGACAGGGCGTCTGCGTCTAAGTGTGTGCGCCCGCTGCAGTGTAGGACGCGAATATTGTACTCTTGGATGCCAATGGGCTAGGTGGCCAGTAAGAACTATAACTGGACAGGGCGTCTGCGTCTGAGTGTGTGCGCCCGCTGCAGTATAGGACGAGAATATTGTACTCTTGGATCCACAGTGACCAACGGGCTAGGCGGCCAGTGAGATCTTTAACTGGACAGGGCATCTGCGACTGAGTGTGTGCGCCTGCCGCAGTATAGGACGCGAATATTGTACTCTTGGATCCACAGTGACCAATGGGCTAGGCGGCTAGGGAGAACTTTAATTGGACAGGGCATCTGCGACTGAGTGTGTGCGCCCGCTGCAGTATAGGACACGAATATTGTACACTTGGATTCACAGTGACCAAAGGGCTAGGCGGCCAGTGAGCACTTTAAATGGACAGGTCGTCTGCGTCTCAGTGTGTGCGCCCGCTGTAGTATAGGACGCGAATATTGTAGCCTTGAAAGCAAAGGGACCAGTGGGCTAGGCGGCCAGTGAGAACTTTACTGGACCGTGCAACTGCGACTGAGTGTGTGTGCCCGCTGCAGTATAGGACGCGAATATTGTACTCTTGGATGCAAATTGACCAACGGGCTAAGCGGCCAGGGAGAACTTTAACTGGACAGGGCGTCTGCGACTCAGTGTGTGCGCCCGCTGCAGTACAGGACGCGAATATTGTACTCTTGGATCCACAGTGACCAACGGGCTTGGCGGCCAGTGAGAACTTTAATTGGGCAGGGCACCTGCGACTGAGCGTGTGTGCCCGCTGCACTATAGGACGCGAATATTGTACTCTTGGATGCAAAGTGCCCAATGGCCTAGGCAGTCAGTGAGAACTTTGGTTGGACAAGGTGTCTGCGACTGAGAGTGTGCGCCCGCTGCAGTGTAGGACGCGAATATTGTACTCTTGGATGCAAAGTGACCAACGGGCTAGGCGGCCAGTAAGAACTTTAATTGGACAGGTCGTCTGCGTCTTAGTGTGTGCGCCCGCTGCAGTATAGGACGCGAATATTAAACTCTTGAATGCAAAGGGACCAATGGGCTAGGCGGCCAGTGAAACATTTACTGGACCGGACATCTGCGACTGAGTGTGTGCGCCCGCTGCACTATAGGACGCGAATATTGTACTCATGGATGCACAGTGACCAACGGGCTAGGCAGCCAGTGAGAACATTAAGTGGACAGTTCGTCTGCGTCTGAGTGTGTGCGCCTGCTTGAGTATAGGAGGAGAATATTTTACTCTTGGATCCACAGTAACCAATGGGCTAGGCGGCCAGTGAGGACTTTAACTGGACAGGGCGTCTGCGTCTGAGTGTGTGCGCCTGCTGCAGTATAGGACGCGAATATTGTACTCTTGGATGCAAAGGGACCAATGGGCTAGGCGGCCAGTGAGAACTTTACTGGACCGGACATCTGCGACTGAGTGTGTGCGCCCACTGCACTATAGGACGCGAATATTGTACGCTTGGAGGCACAGTGACCAGGGGGCTAGGCGGCCAGGGAGAACTTTAACTGGACAGGGCGCCTGCCTCTGAGTGTGTGCGACCGCTGTAATACAGGACGCGAATATTATACTCTTGGATGCACAGTGACCAACGGGCTAGGGGGCCAGTGAGAACATTAATTGGACAGGGCATTTGCGACTGAGTGTGTGCGCCCGCTGCAGTATAGGACGCGAATATTGTACTCTTGGATGCACAGTGACCAACAGGCTAGGGGGCCAGTGAGAACTTTAACTGGACAGAGCATCTGCCTCTGAGTGTGTGCGCCCGCTGCAGTACAGGACGCGAATATTGTACTCTTGGATCCTCATTGACCAACGGGCTAGGCGGCCAGTGAGGACTTTACCTGGACAAGGCGTCTGCGTCTGAGTGTGTGCGCCCGCTGCAGTATAGGACGCGAATATTGTACTCTTGGATGCAAAGGGACCAATGGGCTAGGCGGCCAGTGAGAACATTACTGGACCGGACATCTGCGACTGAGTGTGTGCGCCCACTGCACTATAGGACGCGAACATTGTACGCTTGGAGGCACAGTGACCAGGGGGCTAGGCGGCCAGGGAGAACTTTAACTGGACAGGGCGCCTGCCTCTGAGTGTGTGCGACCGCTGTAATACAGGACGCGAATATTATACTCTTGGATGCACAGTGACCAACGGGCTAGGGGGCCAGCGAGATCTTTAACTGGACAGGGCATCTGCGACTGAGTGTGTGTGCCTGCTGCAGTATAGGACGCGAATATTGTACTCTTGGATCCACAGTGACCAATGGGCTAGGCGGTCAGTGAGAACTTTATTTGGACAGGGCATCTGCGACTGAGTGTGTGCGCCTGCTTGAGTATAGGAGGAGAATATTTTACTCTTGGATCCACAGTAACCAATGGGCTAGGCGGCCAGTGAGGACTTTAACTGGACAGGGCGTCTGCGTCTGAGTGTGTGCGCCTGCTGCAGTATAGGACGCGAATATTGTACTCTTGGATGCAAATTGCCCAATGGGCTAGGCAGCCAGTGAGAACTTTATTGGACAGGGCATCTGCGACTGAGTGTGTGCGCCCGCTACAGTATAGGACGAGAATGTTGTACTCTTGGATCCACAGTGACCAACGGGCTAGGCGGCCAGCGAGAACGTTAACTGGACAGGGCGCCTGCCTCTGAGTGTGTGCGCCCGCTGCAGTACAGGACGCGAATATTGTACTCTTGGATCCTCATTGACCAACGGGCTAGGCGGCCAGTGAGGACTTTACCTGGACAAGGCGTCTGCGTCTGAGTGTGTGCGCCCGCTGCAGTATAGGACGCGAATATTGTACTCTTGGATGCAAAGGGACCAATGGGCTAGGCGGCCAGTGAGAACATCACTGGACCGGACATCTGCGACTGAGTGTGTGCGCCCACTGCACTATAGGACGCGAACATTGTACGCTTGGAGGCACAGTGACCAGGGGGCTAGGCGGCCAGGGAGAACATTAACTGGACAGGGCGCCTGCCTCTGAGTGTGTGCGACCGCTGTAATACAGGACGCGAATATTATACTCTTGGATGCACAGTGACCAACGGGCTAGGGGGCCAGCGAGATCTTTAACTGGACAGGGCATCTGCGACTGAGTGTGTGTGCCTGCTGCAGTATAGGACGCGAATATTGTACTCTTCGATGCACAGTGACCAATGGGCTAGGGGGCCAGTGAGAACTCTAACTGGACAGGGCATCTGCGACTGTGTGTGTGTGCCCGCTGCAGTATAGGACGCGAATATTGTAATCTTGAATGCAAAAGGACCAATGGGATAGGCGGCCAGTGAGAACTTTACTTGATCGGACATCTGCGACTGAGTGTGTGCGCCCGCTGCAGTATAAGAGGCGAATATTGTACTCTTGGATCCACAGTGACCAATGGGCTAGGCGGTCAGTGAGAACTTTATTTGGACAGGGCATCTGCGACTGAGTGTGTGCGCCTGCTTGAGTATAGGACGAGAATATTTTACTCTTGGATCCACAGTAACCAACGGGCTAGGCGGCCAGTGAGGACTTTACCTGGACAAGGCGTCTGCGTCTGAGTGTGTGCGCCCGCTGCAGTATAGGACGCGAATATTGTACTCTTGGATGCAAAGGGACCAATGGGCTAGGCGGCCAGTGAGAACATTACTGGACCGGACATCTGCGACTGAGTGTGTGCGCCCACTGCACTATAGGACGCGAACATTGTACTCTTGGATCCACAGTGACCAATGGCCTAGGCAGTCAGTGAGAACTTTGGTTGGACAAGGTGTCTGCGACTGAGAGTGTGCGCCCGCTGCAGTGTAGGACGCGAATATTGTACTCTTGGATGCAAAGTGACCAACGGGCTAGGCGGCCAGTAAGAACTTTAATTGGACAGGTCGTCTGCGTCTTAGTGTGTGCGCCCGCTGCAGTATAGGACGCGAATATTAAACTCTTGAATGCAAAGGGACCAATGGGCTAGGCGGCCAGTGAAACATTTACTGGACCGGACATCTGCGACTGAGTGTGTGCGCCCGCTGCACTATAGGACGCGAATATTGTACTCATGGATGCACAGTGACCAACGGGCTAGGCAGCCAGTGAGAACATTAAGTGGACAGTTCGTCTGCGTCTGAGTGTGTGCGCCAGCTGCAGTATAGGACGCGAATATTGTACTCTTGGATCCACAGTGACCAATGGGCCAGGCGGCTAGCGAGAACTTTAACTGGACAGGGCATCTGCGTCTGAGTGTGTGCGCCCGCTGCAGTATAGGACGCGAATATTGTAATCTTGGATGCACAGTGACCGACAGGTTAGGGGGCCAATGAGAACTTTAACTGGACAGGGCATCTGCGACTGAGTGTGTGCGCCTGCTTGAGTATAGGAGGAGAATATTTTACTCTTGGATCCACAGTAACCAATGGGCTAGGCGGCCAGTGAGGACTTTAACTGGACAGGGCGTCTGCGTCTGAGTGTGTGCGCCTGCTGCAGTATAGGACGCGAATATTGTACTCTTGGATGCAAAGGGACCAATGGGCTAGGCGGCCAGTGAGAACTTTACTGGACCGGACATCTGCGACTGAGTGTGTGCGCCCACTGCACTATAGGACGCGAATATTGTACGCTTGGAGGCACAGTGACCAGGGGGCTAGGCGGCCAGGGAGAACTTTAACTGGACAGGGCGCCTGCCTCTGAGTGTGTGCGACCGCTGTAATACAGGACGCGAATATTATACTCTTGGATGCACAGTGACCAACGGGCTAGGGGGCCAGTGAGAACATTAATTGGACAGGGCATTTGCGACTGAGTGTGTGCGCCCGCTGCAGTATAGGACGCGAATATTGTACTCTTGGATGCACAGTGACCAACAGGCTAGGGGGCCAGTGAGAACTTTAACTGGACAGAGCATCTGCCTCTGAGTGTGTGCGCCCGCTGCAGTACAGGACGCGAATATTGTACTCTTGGATCCTCATTGACCAACGGGCTAGGCGGCCAGTGAGGACTTTACCTGGACAAGGCGTCTGCGTCTGAGTGTGTGCGCCCGCTGCAGTATAGGACGCGAATATTGTACTCTTGGATGCAAAGGGACCAATGGGCTAGGCGGCCAGTGAGAACATTACTGGACCGGACATCTGCGACTGAGTGTGTGCGCCCACTGCACTATAGGACGCGAACATTGTACGCTTGGAGGCACAGTGACCAGGGGGCTAGGCGGCCAGGGAGAACTTTAACTGGACAGGGCGCCTGCCTCTGAGTGTGTGCGACCGCTGTAATACAGGACGCGAATATTATACTCTTGGATGCACAGTGACCAACGGGCTAGGGGGCCAGCGAGATCTTTAACTGGACAGGGCATCTGCGACTGAGTGTGTGTGCCTGCTGCAGTATAGGACGCGAATATTGTACTCTTGGATCCACAGTGACCAATGGGCTAGGCGGTCAGTGAGAACTTTATTTGGACAGGGCATCTGCGACTGAGTGTGTGCGCCTGCTTGAGTATAGGAGGAGAATATTTTACTCTTGGATCCACAGTAACCAATGGGCTAGGCGGCCAGCGAGAACGTTAACTGGACAGGGCGCCTGCCTCTGAGTGTGTGCGCCCGCTGCAGTACAGGACGCGAATATTGTACTCTTGGATCCTCATTGACCAACGGGCTAGGCGGCCAGTGAGGACTTTACCTGGACAAGGCGTCTGCGTCTGAGTGTGTGCGCCCGCTGCAGTATAGGACGCGAATATTGTACTCTTGGATGCAAAGGGACCAATGGGCTAGGCGGCCAGTGAGAACATTACTGGACCGGACATCTGCGACTGAGTGTGTGCGCCCACTGCACTATAGGACGCGAACATTGTACGCTTGGAGGCACAGTGACCAGGGGGCTAGGCGGCCAGGGAGAACATTAACTGGACAGGGCGCCTGCCTCTGAGTGTGTGCGACCGCTGTAATACAGGACGCGAATATTATACTCTTGGATGCACAGTGACCAACGGGCTAGGGGGCCAGCGAGATCTTTAACTGGACAGGGCATCTGCGACTGAGTGTGTGTGCCTGCTGCAGTATAGGACGCGAATATTGTACTCTTCGATGCACAGTGACCAATGGGCTAGGGGGCCAGTGAGAACTCTAACTGGACAGGGCATCTGCGACTGTGTGTGTGTGCCCGCTGCAGTATAGGACGCGAATATTGTAATCTTGAATGCAAAAGGACCAATGGGATAGGCGGCCAGTGAGAACTTTACTTGATCGGACATCTGCGACTGAGTGTGTGCGCCCGCTGCAGTATAGGAGGCGAATATTGTACTCTTGGATCCACAGTGACCAATGGGCTAGGCGGTCAGTGAGAACTTTATTTGGACAGGGCATCTGCGACTGAGTGTGTGCGCCTGCTTGAGTATAGGACGAGAATATTTTACTCTTGGATCCACAGTAACCAACGGGCTAGGCGGCCAGTGAGGACTTTACCTGGACAAGGCGTCTGCGTCTGAGTGTGTGCGCCCGCTGCAGTATAGGACGCGAATATTGTACTCTTGGATGCAAAGGGACCAATGGGCTAGGCGGCCAGTGAGAACATTACTGGACCGGACATCTGCGACTGAGTGTGTGCGCCCACTGCACTATAGGACGCGAACATTGTACTCTTGGATCCACAGTGACCAATGGCCTAGGCAGTCAGTGAGAACTTTGGTTGGACAAGGTGTCTGCGACTGAGAGTGTGCGCCCGCTGCAGTGTAGGACGCGAATATTGTACTCTTGGATGCAAAGTGACCAACGGGCTAGGCGGCCAGTAAGAACTTTAATTGGACAGGTCGTCTGCGTCTTAGTGTGTGCGCCCGCTGCAGTATAGGACGCGAATATTAAACTCTTGAATGCAAAGGGACCAATGGGCTAGGCGGCCAGTGAAACATTTACTGGACCGGACATCTGCCACTGAGTGTGTGCGCCCGCTGCACTATAGGACGCGAATATTGTACTCATGGATGCACAGTGACCAACGGGCTAGGCAGCCAGTGAGAACATTAAGTGGACAGTTCGTCTGCGTCTGAGTGTGTGCGCCAGCTGCAGTATAGGACGCGAATATTGTACTCTTGGATCCACAGTGACCAATGGGCCAGGCGGCTAGCGAGAACTTTAACTGGACAGGGCATCTGCGTCTGAGTGTGTGCGCCCGCTGCAGTATAGGACGCGAATATTGTAATCTTGGATGCACAGTGACCAACAGGTTAGGGGGCCAATGAGAACTTTAACTGGACAGGGCATCTGCGACTGAGTGTGTGCGCCTGCTTGAGTATAGGAGGAGAATATTTTACTCTTGGATCCACAGTAACCAATGGGCTAGGCGGCCAGTGAGGACTTTAACTGGACAGGGCGTCTGCGTCTGAGTGTGTGCGCCTGCTGCAGTATAGGACGCGAATATTGTACTCTTGGATGCAAAGGGACCAATGGGCTAGGCGGCCAGTGAGAACTTTACTGGACCGGACATCTGCGACTGAGTGTGTGCGCCCACTGCACTATAGGACGCGAATATTGTACGCTTGGAGGCACAGTGACCAGGGGGCTAGGCGGCCAGGGAGAACTTTAACTGGACAGGGCGCCTGCCTCTGAGTGTGTGCGACCGCTGTAATACAGGACGCGAATATTATACTCTTGGATGCACAGTGACCAACGGGCGAGGGGGCCAGTGAGAACATTAATTGGACAGGGCATTTGCGACTGAGTGTGTGCGCCCGCTGCAGTATAGGACGCGAATATTGTACTCTTGGATGCACAGTGACCAACAGGCTAGGGGGCCAGTGAGAACTTTAACTGGACAGAGCATCTGCCTCTGAGTGTGTGCGCCCGCTGCAGTACAGGACGCGAATATTGTACTCTTGGATCCTCATTGACCAACGGGCTAGGCGGCCAGTGAGGACTTTACCTGGACAAGGCGTCTGCGTCTGAGTGTGTGCGCCCGCTGCAGTATAGGACGCGAATATTGTACTCTTGGATGCAAAGGGACCAATGGGCTAGGCGGCCAGTGAGAACATTACTGGACCGGACATCTGCGACTGAGTGTGTGCGCCCACTGCACTATAGGACGCGAACATTGTACGCTTGGAGGCACAGTGACCAGGGGGCTAGGCGGCCAGGGAGAACTTTAACTGGACAGGGCGCCTGCCTCTGAGTGTGTGCGACCGCTGTAATACAGGACGCGAATATTATACTCTTGGATGCACAGTGACCAACGGGCTAGGGGGCCAGCGAGATCTTTAACTGGACAGGGCATCTGCGACTGAGTGTGTGTGCCTGCTGCAGTATAGGACGCGAATATTGTACTCTTGGATCCACAGTGACCAATGGGCTAGGCGGTCAGTGAGAACTTTATTTGGACAGGGCATCTGCGACTGAGTGTGTGCGCCTGCTTGAGTATAGGAGGAGAATATTTTACTCTTGGATCCACAGTAACCAATGGGCTAGGCGGCCAGTGAGGACTTTAACTGGACAGGGCGTCTGCGTCTGAGTGTGTGCGCCTGCTGCAGTATAGGACGCGAATATTGTACTCTTGGATGCAAATTGCCCAATGGGCTAGGCAGCCAGTGAGAACTTTATTGGACAGGGCATCTGCGACTGAGTGTGTGCGCCCGCTACAGTATAGGACGAGAATGTTGTACTCTTGGATCCACAGTGACCAACGGGCTAGGCGGCCAGCGAGAACGTTAACTGGACAGGGCGCCTGCCTCTGAGTGTGTGCGCCCGCTGCAGTACAGGACGCGAATATTGTACTCTTGGATCCTCATTGACCAACGGGCTAGGCGGCCAGTGAGGACTTTACCTGGACAAGGCGTCTGCGTCTGAGTGTGTGCGCCCGCTGCAGTATAGGACGCGAATATTGTACTCTTGGATGCAAAGGGACCAATGGGCTAGGCGGCCAGTGAGAACATTACTGGACCGGACATCTGCGACTGAGTGTGTGCGCCCACTGCACTATAGGACGCGAACATTGTACGCTTGGAGGCACAGTGACCAGGGGGCTAGGCGGCCAGGGAGAACATTAACTGGACAGGGCGCCTGCCTCTGAGTGTGTGCGACCGCTGTAATACAGGACGCGAATATTATACTCTTGGATGCACAGTGACCAACGGGCTAGGGGGCCAGCGAGATCTTTAACTGGACAGGGCATCTGCGACTGAGTGTGTGTGCCTGCTGCAGTATAGGACGCGAATATTGTACTCTTCGATGCACAGTGACCAATGGGCTAGGGGGCCAGTGAGAACTCTAACTGGACAGGGCATCTGCGACTGTGTGTGTGTGCCCGCTGCAGTATAGGACGCGAATATTGTAATCTTGAATGCAAAAGGACCAATGGGATAGGCGGCCAGTGAGAACTTTACTTGATCGGACATCTGCGACTGAGTGTGTGCGCCCGCTGCAGTATAGGAGGCGAATATTGTACTCTTGGATCCACAGTGACCAATGGGCTAGGCGGTCAGTGAGAACTTTATTTGGACAGGGCATCTGCGACTGAGTGTGTGCGCCTGCTTGAGTATAGGACGAGAATATTTTACTCTTGGATCCACAGTAACCAACGGGCTAGGCGGCCAGTGAGGACTTTACCTGGACAAGGCGTCTGCGTCTGAGTGTGTGCGCCCGCTGCAGTATAGGACGCGAATATTGTACTCTTGGATGCAAAGGGACCAATGGGCTAGGCGGCCAGTGAGAACATTACTGGACCGGACATCTGCGACTGAGTGTGTGCGCCCACTGCACTATAGGACGCGAACATTGTACTCTTGGATCCACAGTGACCAATGCGCCAGGCGGCCAGCGAGAACTTTAACTGGACAGGGCGTCTCGTCTGAGTGTGTGCGCCCGCTGCAGTATAGGACGCGAATATTGTACTCTTGGATGCACAGTGACCAACGGGCTAGGCGGCTAGGGAGAACATTAATTGGACAGGGCATCTGCGACTGAGTGTGTGCGCCCGCTGCAGTATAGGACACGAATATTGTACTCTTGGATTCACAGTGACCAAAGGGCTAGGCGGCCAGTGAGCACTTTAAGTGGACAGGTCGTCTGCGTCTCAGTGTGTGCGCCCGCTGTAGTATAGGACGCGAATATTGTACCCTTGAATGCAAAGAGACCAGTGGGCTTGGCGGCCAGTGAGAACTTTACTGGACCGTTCAACTGCGACTGAATGTGTGTGCCCGCTGCAGTATAGGACGCGAATATTGTACTCTTGGATGCAAATTGACCAACGGGCTAGGCGGCCAGGGAGAACTTTAACTGGACAGGGCATCTGCGACTCATTGTGTGCGCCCGCTGCAGTACAGGACGCGAATATTGTACTCTTGGATCCACAGTGACCAACGGGCTAGTTGGCCAGTGAGAACATTAATTGGACAGGGCATCTGCGACTGAGTGTGTGCGCCCGCTGCAGTATAGGACACGAATATTGTACTCTTGGATCCACAGTAACCAACGGGCTAGGCGGCTAGGGAGAACTTTAATTGGACAGGGCATCTGCGACTGAGTGTGTGCGCCCGCTGCAGTACAGGACGCGAATATTGTACTCTTGGATCCACAGTGACCAATGGGCTAGGCGGCTAGGGAGAACTTTAATTGGACAGGGCATATGCGACTGAGTGTGTGTGCCCGCTGCACTATAGGATGCGAATATTGTACTCTTGGATGCAAAGTGCCCAATCGGCTAGGCAGCCAGTGAGAACTTTGATTGGACAAGGTGTCTGCGACTGAGTATGTGCGCCCGCTGCAGTGTAGGACGCGAATATTGTACTCTTGGATGCCAATGGGCTAGGTGGCCAGTAAGAACTATAACTGGACAGGGCGTCTGCGTCTGAGTGTGTGCGCCCGCTGCAGTATAGGACGAGATTATTGTACTCTTAGATCCACAGTGACCAACGGGCTAGGCGGCCAGTGAGATCTTTAACTGGACAGGGCATCTGCGACTGAGTGTGTGCGCCTGCCGCAGTATAGGACGCGAATATTGTACTCTTGGATCCACAGTGACCAATGGGCTAGGCGGCTAGGGAGAACTTTAATTGGACAGGGCATCTGCGACTGAGTGTGTGCGCCCGCTGCAGTATAGGACACGAATATTGTACTCTTGGATCCACAGTCACCAACGGGCTTGGCGGCCAGTGAGAACTTTAATTGGACAGGGCACCTGCGACTGAGTGTGTGTGCCCGCTGCACTATAGGACGCGAATATTGTACTCTTGGATGCAAAGTGCCCAATGGCCTAGGCAGTCAGTGAGAACTTTGGTTGGACAAGGTGTCTGCGACTGAGGGGGTGCGCCCGCTGCAGTGTAGGACGCGAATATTGTACTCTTGGATGCAAAGTGACCAACGGGCTAGGCGGCCAGTAAGAACTTTAATTGGACAGGTCGTCTGCGTCTTAGTGTGTGCGCCCGCTGCAGTATAGGACGCGAATAATAAACTCTTGAATGCAAAGGGACCAATGGGCTAGGCGGCCAGTGAAACATTTACTGGACCGGACATCTGCGACTGAGTGTGTGCGCCCGCTGCACTATAGGACGCGAATATTGTACTCATGGATGCACAGTGACCAACGGGCTAGGCAGCCAGTGAGAACATTAAGTGGACAGTTCGTCTGCGTCTGAGTGTGTGCGCCAGCTGCAGTATAGGACGCGAATATTGTACTCTTGGATCCACAGTGACCAATGGGCCAGGCGGCTAGCGAGAACTTTAACTGGACAGGGCATCTGCGTCTGAGTGTGTGCGCCCGCTGCACTATAGGACGCGAATATTGTAATCTTGGATGCACAGTGACCAACAGGTTAGGGGGCCAATGAGAACTTTAACTGGACAGGGCATCTGCGACTGAGTGTGTGCGCCTGCTTGAGTATAGGACGCAAATATTGTACTCTTGGAGCCACACCCACCAACGGGCTAGGTGGCCAGTGAGAACGTTAACAGGACAGGGCGTCTGCGTCTAAGTGTGTGCGCCCGCTGCAGTGTAGGACGCGAATATTGTACTCTTGGATGCCAATGGGCTAGGTGGCCAGTGAGAACTATAACTGGACAGGGCGTCTGCGTCTGAGTGTGTGCGCCCGCTGCAGTATAGGACGAGAATATTGTACTCTTGGATCCACAGTGACCAACGGGCTAAGCGGCCAGTGAGATCTTTAACTGGACAGGGCATCTGCGACTCAGTGTGTGCACCCGCTGCAGTATAGGACACGAATATTGTACTCTTGGATTCACAGTGACCAAAGGGCTAGGCGGCCAGTGAGCACTTTAAGCGGACAGGTCGTCTGCGTCTCAGTGTGTGCGCCCGCTGTAGTATAGGACGCGAATATTGTACCCTTGAATGCAAAGGGACCAGTGGGCTTGGCGGCCAGTGAGAACTTTACTGGACCGTACAACTGCGACTGAGTGTGTGTGCCCACTGCAGTATAGGACGCGAATATTGTACTCTTGGATGCAAATTGACCAACGGGCTAGGCGGCCAGGGAGAACGTTAACTGAACAGGGCATCTGCGACTCAGTGTGTGCGCCCGCTACAGTACAGGACGCGAATATTGTACTCTTGGATCCACAGTGACCAACGGGCTAGGCGGCCAGTGAGAACTTTAATTGGACAGGGCACCTGCGACTGAGTGTGTGCGCCTGCTTGAGTATAGGACGAGAATATTGAACTCTTGGATCCACAGTAACCAACGGGCTAGGCGGCTAGGGAGAACTTTAATTGGACAGAGCATCTGCGACTGAGTGTGTGCGCCCGCTGCAGTACAGGACGCGAATATTGTACTCTTGGATCCACAGTGACCAATGGGCTAGGCGGCTAGGGAGAACTATTATTGGACAGGGCATATGCGACTGAGTGTGTGTGCCCGATGCACTATAGGACGCGAATATTGTACTCTTGGATGCAAAGTGCCCAATCGGCTAGGCAGCCAGTGAGAACTTTGATTGGACAATGTGTCTGCGACTGAGTGTGTGCGCCCGCTGCAGTGTAGGACGCGAATATTGTACTCTTGGATCCACAGTGACCAATGGGCCAGGCGGCCAGCGAGAACTTTAACTGGACAGGGCGTCTCGTCTGAGTGTGTGCGCCCGCTGCAGTATAGGGCGCGAATATTGTAATCTTGGATGCACAGTGACCAACAGGTTAGGGGGCCAATGAGAACTTTAACTGGACAGGGCATCTGCGACTGAGTGTGTGCGCCTGCCGCAGTATAGGACGCGAATATTGTACTCTTGGATCCACAGTGACCAATGGGCTAGGCGGCTAGGGAGAACTTTAATTGGACAGGGCATCTGCGACTGAGTGTGTGCGCCCGCTGCAGTATAGGACACGAATATTGTACACTTGGATTCACAGTGACCAAAGGGCTAGGCGGCCAGTGAGCACTTTAAATGGACAGGTCGTCTGCGTCTCAGTGTGTGCGCCCGCTGTAGTATAGGACGCGAATATTGTAGCCTTGAAAGCAAAGGGACCAGTGGGCTAGGCGGCCAGTGAGAACTTTACTGGACCGTGCAACTGCGACTGAGTGTGTGTGCCCGCTGCAGTATAGGACGCGAATATTGTACTCTTGGATGCAAATTGACCAACGGGCTAAGCGGCCAGGGAGAACTTTAACTGGACAGGGCGTCTGCGACTCAGTGTGTGCGCCCGCTGCAGTACAGGACGCGAATATTGTACTCTTGGATCCACAGTGACCAACGGGCTTGGCGGCCAGTGAGAACTTTAATTGGGCAGGGCACCTGCGACTGAGTGTGTGTGCCCGCTGCACTATAGGACGCGAATATTGTACTCTTGGATGCAAAGTGCCCAATGGCCTAGGCAGTCAGTGAGAACTTTGGTTGGACAAGGTGTCTGCGACTGAGAGTGTGCGCCCGCTGCAGTGTAGGACGCGAATATTGTACTCTTGGATGCAAAGTGACCAACGGGCTAGGCGGCCAGTAAGAACTTTAATTGGACAGGTCGTCTGCGTCTTAGTGTGTGCGCCCGCTGCAGTATAGGACGCGAATATTAAACTCTTGAATGCAAAGGGACCAATGGGCTAGGCGGCCAGTGAAACATTTACTGGACCGGACATCTGCGACTGAGTGTGTGCGCCCGCTGCACTATAGGACGCGAATATTGTACTCATGGATGCACAGTGACCAACGGGCTAGGCAGCCAGTGAGAACATTAAGTGGACAGTTCGTCTGCGTCTGAGTGTGTGCGCCAGCTGCAGTATAGGACGCGAATATTGTACTCTTGGATCCACAGTGACCAATGGGCCAGGCGGCTAGCGAGAACTTTAACTGGACAGGGCATCTGCGTCTGAGTGTGTGCGCCCGCTGCAGTATAGGACGCGAATATTGTAATCTTGGATGCACAGTGACCAACAGGTTAGGGGGCCAATGAGAACTTTAACTGGACAGGGCATCTGCGACTGAGTGTGTGCGCCTGCTTGAGTATAGGACGCAAATATTGTACTCTTGGAGGCACACCCACCAACGGGCTAGGTGGCCAGTGAGAACGTTAACAGGACAGGGCGTCTGCGTCTAAGTGTGTGCGCCCGCTGCAGTGTAGGTCGCGAATATTGTACTCTTGGATGCCAATGGGCTAGGTGGCCAGTGAGAACTATAACTGGACAGGGCGTCTGCGTCTGAGTGTGTGCGCCCGCTGCAGTATAGGACGAGAATATTGTACTCTTGGATCCACAGTGACCAACGGGCTAAGCGGCCAGTGAGATCTTTAACTGGACAGGGCATCTGCGACTCAGTGTGTGCGCCCGCTGCAGTATAGGACACGAATATTGTACTCTTGGATTCACAGTGACCAAAGGGCTAGGCGGCCAGTGAGCACTTTAAGTGGACAGGTCGTCTGCATCTCAGTGTGTGCGCCCGCTGTAGTATAGGACGCGAATATTGTACCCTTGAATGCAAAGGGACCAGTGGGCTTGGCGGCCAGTGAGAACTTTACTGGACCGTACAACTGCGACAGAGTGTGTGTGCCCACTGCAGTATAGGACGCGAATATTGTACTCTTGGATGCAAATTGACCAACGGGCTAGGCGGCCAGGGAGAACTTTAACTGGACAGGGCATCTGCGACTCAGTGTGTGCGCCCGCTGCAGTACAGGACGCGAATATTGTACTCTTGGATCCACAGTGACCAACGGGCTAGGCGGCCAGTGAGAACTTTAATTGGACAGGGCACCTGCGACTGAGTGTGCGCGCCTGCTTGAGTATAGGACGAGAATATTGTACTCTTGGATCCACAGTAACCAACGGGCTAGGCGGCTAGGGAGAACTTTAATTGGACAGAGCATATGCGACTGAGTGTGTGTGCCCGATGCACTATAGGACGCGAATATTGTACTCTTGGATGCAAAGTGCCCAATCGGCTAGGCAGCCAGTGAGAACTTTGATTGGACAATGTGTCTGCGACTGAGTGTGTGCGCCCGCTGCAGTGTAGGACGCGAGTATTGTACTCTTGGATCCACAGTGACCAATGGGCCAGGCGGCCAGCGAGAACTTTAACTGGACAGGGCGTCTCGTCTGAGTGTGTGCGCCCGCTGCAGTATAGGGCGCGAATATTGTAATCTTGGATGCACAGTGACCAACAGGTTAGGGGGCCAATGAGAACTTTAACTGGACAGGGCATCTGCGACTGAGTGTGTGCGCCCGCTGCAGTATAGGACGCGAATATTGTACTCTTGGATGCACAGTGACCAACGGGCTAGGGGGCCAGTGAGAACTTTAACTGGACAGGGCATCTGCGACTGAGTGTGTGCGCCCGCTGCAGTATAGGACGCAAATATTGTACTCTTGGAGGCACACTCACCAACGGGCTAGGTGGCCAGTGAGAACGTTAACAGGACAGGGCGTCTGCGTCTAAGTGTGTGCGCCCGCTGCAGTGTAGGACGCGAATATTGTACTCTTGGATGCCAATGGGCTAGGTGGCCAGTAAGAACTATAACTGGACAGGGCGTCTGCGTCTGAGTGTGTGCGCCCGCTGCAGTATAGGACGAGAATATTGTACTCTTGGATCCACAGTGACCAACGGGCTAGGCGGCCAGTGAGATCTTTAACTGGACAGGGCATCTGCGACTGAGTGTGTGCGCCTGCCGCAGTATAGGACGCGAATATTGTACTCTTGGATCCACAGTGACCAATGGGCTAGGCGGCTAGGGAGAACTTTAATTGGACAGGGCATCTGCGACTGAGTGTGTGCGCCCGCTGCAGTATAGGACACGAATATTGTACACTTGGATTCACAGTGACCAAAGGGCTAGGCGGCCAGTGAGCACTTTAAATGGACAGGTCGTCTGCGTCTCAGTGTGTGCGCCCGCTGTAGTATAGGACGCGAATATTGTACCCTTGAATGCAAAGGGACCAGTGGGCTAGGCGGCCAGTGAGAACTTTACTGGACCGTGCAACTGCGACTGAGTGTGTGTGCCCGCTGCAGTATAGGACGCGAATATTGTACTCTTGGATGCAAATTGACCAACGGGCTAAGCGGCCAGGGAGAACTTTAACTGGACAGGGCGTCTGCGACTCAGTGTGTGCGCCCGCTGCAGTACAGGACGCGAATATTGTACTCTTGGATCCACAGTGACCAACGGGCTTGGCGGCCAGTGAGAACTTTAATTGGACAGGGCACCTGCGACTGAGTGTGTGTGCCCGCTGCACTATAGGACGCGAATATTGTACTCTTGGATGCAAAGTGCCCAATGGCCTAGGCAGTCAGTGAGAACTTTGGTTGGACAAGGTGTCTGCGACTGAGAGTGTGCGCCCGCTGCAGTGTAGGACGCGAATATTGTACTCTTGGATGCAAAGTGACCAACGGGCTAGGCGGCCAGTAAGAACTTTAATTGGACAGGTCGTCTGCGTCTTAGTGTGTGCGCCCGCTGCAGTATAGGACGCGAATATTAAACTCTTGAATGCAAAGGGACCAATGGGCTAGGCGGCCAGTGAAACATTTACTGGACCGGACATCTGCGACTGAGTGTGTGCGCCCGCTGCACTATAGGACGCGAATATTGTACTCATGGATGCACAGTGACCAACGGGCTAGGCAGCCAGTGAGAACATTAAGTGGACAGTTCGTCTGCGTCTGAGTGTGTGCGCCAGCTGCAGTATAGGACGCGAATATTGTACTCTTGGATCCACAGTGACCAATGGGCCAGGCGGCTAGCGAGAACTTTAACTGGACAGGGCATCTGCGTCTGAGTGTGTGCGCCCGCTGCAGTATAGGACGCGAATATTGTAATCTTGGATGCACAGTGACCAACAGGTTAGGGGGCCAATGAGAACTTTAACTGGACAGGGCATCTGCGACTGAGTGTGTGCGCCTGCTTGAGTATAGGACGCAAATATTGTACTCTTGGAGGCACACCCACCAACGGGCTAGGTGGCCAGTGAGAACGTTAACAGGACAGGGCGTCTGCGTCTAAGTGTGTGCGCCCGCTGCAGTGTAGGTCGCGAATATTGTACTCTTGGATGCCAATGGGCTAGGTGGCCAGTGAGAACTATAACTGGACAGGGCGTCTGCGTCTGAGTGTGTGCGCCCGCTGCAGTATAGGACGAGAATATTGTACTCTTGGATCCACAGTGACCAACGGGCTAAGCGGCCAGTGAGATCTTTAACTGGACAGGGCATCTGCGACTCAGTGTGTGCGCCCGCTGCAGTATAGGACATGAATATTGTACTCTTGGATTCACAGTGACCAAAGGGCTAGGCGGCCAGTGAGCACTTTAAGTGGACAGGTCGTCTGCGTCTCAGTGTGTGCGCCCGCTGTAGTATAGGACGCGAATATTGTACCCTTGAATGCAAAGGGACCAGTGGGCTTGGCGGCCAGTGAGAACTTTACTGGACCGTACAACTGCGACTGAGTGTGTGTGCCCACTGCAGTATAGGACGCGAATATTGTACTCTTGGATGCAAATTGACCAACGGGCTAGGCGGCCAGGGAGAACTTTAACTGGACAGGGCATCTGCGACTCAGTGTGTGCGCCCGCTGCAGTACAGGACGCGAATATTGTACTCTTGGATCCACAGTGACCAACGGGCTAGGCGGCCAGTGAGAACTTTAATTGGACAGGGCACCTGCGACTGAGTGTGCGCGCCTGCTTGAGTATAGGACGAGAATATTGTACTCTTGGATCCACAGTAACCAACGGGCTAGGCGGCTAGGGAGAACTTTAATTGGACAGAGCATCTGCGACTGAGTGTGTGCGCCCGCTGCAGTACAGGACGCGAATATTGTACTCTTGGATCCACAGTGACCAATGGGCTAGGCGGCTAGGGAGAACTTTTATTGGACAGGGCATATGCGACTGAGTGTGTGTGCCCGCTGCACTATAGGACGCGAATATTGTACTCTTGGATGCAAAGTGCCCAATCGGCTAGGCAGCCAGTGAGAACTTTGATTGGACAATGTGTCTGCGACTGAGTGTGTGCGCCCGCTGCAGTGTAGGACGCGAATATTGTACTCTTGGATCCACAGTGACCAATGGGCCAGGCGGCCAGCGAGAACTTTAACTGGACAGGGCGTCTCGTCTGAGTGTGTGCGCCCGCTGCAGTATAGGACGCGAATATTGTAATCTTTTATGCACAGTGACCAACAGGTTAGGGGGCCAATGAGAACTTTAACTGGACAGGGCATCTGCGACTGAGTGTGTGCGCCCGCTGCAGTATAGGACGCGAATATTGTACTCTTGGATGCACAGTGACCAACGGGCTAGGGGGCCAGTGAGAACGTTAACAGGACAGGGCGTCTGCGTCTAAGTGTGTGCGCCCGCTGCAGTGTAGGACGCGAATATTGTACTCTTGGATGCCAATGGGCTAGGTGGCCAGTAAGAACTATAACTGGACAGGGCGTCTGCGTCTGAGTGTGTGCGCCCGCTGCAGTATAGGACGAGAATATTGTACTCTTAGATCCACAGTGACCAACGGGCTAGGCGGCCAGTGAGATCTTTAACTGGACAGGGCATCTGCGACTGAGTGTGTGCGCCTGCCGCAGTATAGGACGCGAATATTGTACTCTTGGATCCACAGTGACCAATGGGCTAGGCGGCTAGGGAGAACTTTAATTGGACAGGGCATCTGCGACTGAGTGTGTGCGCCCGCTGCAGTATAGGACACGAATATTGTACTCTTGGATCCACAGTCACCAACGGGCTTGGCGGCCAGTGAGAACTTTAATTGGACAGGGCACCTGCGACTGAGTGTGTGTGCCCGCTGCACTATAGGACGCGAATATTGTACTCTTGGATGCAAAGTGCCCAATGGCCTAGGCAGTCAGTGAGAACTTTGGTTGGACAAGGTGTCTGCGACTGAGAGTGTGCGCCCGCTGCAGTGTAGGACGCGAATATTGTACTCTTGGATGCAAAGTGACCAACGGGCTAGGCGGCCAGTAAGAACTTCAATTGGACAGGTCGTCTGCGTCTTAGTGTGTGCGCCCGCTGCAGTATAGGACGCGAATATTAAACTCTTGAATGCAAAGGGACCAATGGGCTAGGCGGCCAGTGAAACATTTACTGGACCGGACATCTGCGACTGAGTGTGTGCGCCCGCTGCACTATAGGACGCGAATATTGTACTCATGGATGCACAGTGACCAACGGGCTAGGCAGCCAGTGAGAACATTAAGTGGACAGTTCGTCTGCGTCTGAGTGTGTGCGCCAGCTGCAGTATAGGACGCGAATATTGTACTCTTGGATCCACAGTGACCAATGGGCCAGGCGGCTAGCGAGAACTTTAACTGGACAGGGCATCTGCGTCTGAGTGTGTGCGCCCGCTGCAGTATAGGACGCGAATATTGTAATCTTGGATGCACAGTGACCAACAGGTTAGGGGGCCAATGAGAACTTTAACTGGACAGGGCATCTGCGACTGAGTGTGTGCGCCTGCTTGAGTATAGGACGCAAATATTGTACTCTTGGAGGCACACCCACCAACGGGATAGGTGGCCAGTGAGAACGTTAACAGGACAGGGCGTCTGCGTCTAAGTGTGTGCGCCCGCTGCAGTGTAGGACGCGAATATTGTACTCTTGGATGCCAATGGGCTAGGTGGCCAGTGAGAACTATAACTGGACACGGCGTCTGCGTCTGAGTGTGTGCGCCCGCTGCAGTATAGGACGAGAATATTGTACTCTTGGATCCACAGTGACCAACGGGCTAAGCGGCCAGTGAGATCTTTAACTGGACAGGGCATCTGCGACTCAGTGTGTGCGCCCGCTGCAGTATAGGACACGAATATTGTACTCTTGGATTCACAGTGACCAAAGGGCTAGGCGGCCAGTGAGCACTTTAAGTGGACAGGTCGTCTGCGTCTCAGTGTGTGCGCCCGCTGTAGTATAGGACGCGAATATTGTACCCTTGAATGCAAAGGGACCAGTGGGCTTGGCGGCCAGTGAGAACTTTACTGGACCGTACAACTGCGACTGAGTGTGTGTGCCCACTGCAGTATAGGACGCGAATATTGTACTCTTGGATGCAAATTGACCAACGGGCTAGGCGGCCAGGGAGAACTTTAACTGGACAGGGCATCTGCGACTCAGTGTGTGCGCCCGCTACAGTTCAGGACGCGAATATTGTACTCTTGGATCCACAGTGACCAACGGGCTAGGCGGCCAGTGAGAACTTTAATTGGACAGGGCACCTGCGACTGAGTGTGTGCGCCTGCTTGAGTATAGGACGAGAATATTGTACTCTTGGATCCACAGTAACCAACGGGCTAGGCGGCTAGGGAGAACTTTAATTGGACAGAGCATCTGCGACTGAGTGTGTGCGCCCGCTGCAGTACAGGACGCGAATATTGTACTCTTGGATCCACAGTGACCAATGGGCTAGGCGGCTAGGGAGAACTATTATTGGACAGGGCATATGCGACTGAGTGTGTGTTCCCGCTGCACTATAGGACGCGAATATTGTACTCTTGGATGCAAAGTGCCCAATCGGCTAGGCAGCCAGTGAGAACTTTGATTGGACAATGTGTCTGCGACTGAGTGTGTGCGCCCGCTGCAGTGTAGGACGCGAATATTGTACTCTTGGATCCACAGTGACCAATGGGCCAGGCGGCCAGCGAGAACTTTAACTGGACAGGGCGTCTCGTCTGAGTGTGTGCGCCCGCTGCAGTATAGGGCGCGAATATTGTAATCTTGGATGCACAGTGACCAACAGGTTAGGGGGCCAATGAGAACTTTAACTGGACAGGGCATCTGCGACTGAGTGTGTGCGCCGGCTGCAGTATAGGACGCAAATATTGTACTCTTGGAGGCACACTCACCAACGGGCTAGGTGGACAGTGAGAACGTTAACAGGACAGGGCGTCTGCGTCTAAGTGTGTGCGCCCGCTGCAGTGTAGGACGCGAATATTGTACTCTTGGATGCCAATGGGCTAGGTGGCCAGTAAGAACTATAACTGGACAGGGCGTCTGCGTCTGAGTGTTTGCGCCCGCTGCAGTATAGGACGAGAATATTGTACTCTTGGATCCACAGTGACCAACGGGCTAGGCGGCCAGTGAGATCTTTAACTGGACAGGGCATCTGCGACTGAGTGTGTGCGCCTGCCGCAGTATAGGACGCGAATATTGTACTCTTGGATCCACAGTGACCAATGGGCTAGGCGGCTAGGGAGAACTTTAATTGGACAGGGCATCTGCGACTGAGTGTGTGCGCCCGCTGCAGTATAGGACACGAATATTGTACACTTGGATTCACAGTGACCAAAGGGCTAGGCGGCCAGTGAGCACTTTAAATGGACAGGTCGTCTGCGTCTCAGTGTGTGCGCCCGCTGTAGTATAGGACGCGAATATTGTACCCTTGAATGCAAAGGGACCAGTGGGCTAGGCGGCCAGTGAGAACTTTACTGGACCGTGCAACTGCGACTGAGTGTGTGTGCCCGCTGCAGTATAGGACGCGAATATTGTACTCTTGGATGCAAATTGACCAACGGGCTAAGCGGCCAGGGAGAACTTTAACTGGACAGGGCGTCTGCGACTCAGTGTGTGCGCCCGCTGCAGTACAGGACGCGAATATTGTACTCTTGGATCCACAGTGACCAACGGGCTTGGCGGCCAGTGAGAACTTTAATTGGACAGGGCACCTGCGACTGAGTGTGTGTGCCCGCTGCACTATAGGACGCGAATATTGTACTCTTGGATCCACAGTGACCAACGGGCTAGGCGGCCAGCGAGAACTTTAACTGGACAGGGCGTCTGCGTCTGAGTGTGTGCGCCCGCTGCATTGTAGGACGCGAATATTGTACTCTTGGATGCACAGTGACCAACGGGCTAGGGGGCCAGTGAGAACTTTAACTGGACAGGGTATCTGCGAATGAGTGTGTGCGCCCGCTGCAGTATAGGACGCGAATATTGTACTTTTTGAGGCAAAGTCACCAACGGGCTAGGCGGCCAGTGAGAACGTTAACAGGCCAGGGCGTCTGCGTCTGAGTGTGTGCGCCCGCTGCAGTATAGGACACGAATATTGTACTCTTGGATGCACAGCCACCAACGGGCTAGGTGGCCAGTGAGAACGTTAACAGGGCAGGGCATCTGCGTCTGAGTGTGTGCGCCCGCTGCAGTATAGGACACAAATATTGTACTCTTGTATGCACAGTGACCAACGGGCTTGGCGGCCAGTGAGAACTTTAAGTGGACAGGTTGTCTGCGTCTGAGTGTGTGCGCCCGCTGCAGCATAGGACGCGAATATTGTACTCTTGAATCCACAGTGACCAATGGGCCAGGCGACTAGCGAGAACTTTAACTGGACAGGGCGTCTGCGTCTGAGTGTGTGCGCCCGCTGCAGTATAGGACGCGAATATTGTGCTCTTGGATGCACACTGACCAACGGGCTAGGCGGCCAGTGAGATTTTAACTGGACAGGGCATCTGCGACTGAGTGTGTGCGCCCACTGCAGTATAGGACGCGAATATTGTAGTCTTGGATGCACAGTGACCAACGGGCTAGGCGGCCAGTGAGAACTTTAACTGGAGAGAGCATCTGCGACTGAATGTGTGCGCCCGCTGCAGTGTAGGACACGAATATTGTAGTCTTTGCACAGTGACCAACGGGCTAGGCGGCCAGTGAGAACTTTAAGTGGACAGGTCGTCTGCGACTGAGTGTGTGCGCCGGCTGCAGTATAGGACGCGAATATTGTACTCTTGGATGCACAGTGACAAACGGGCTTGGCGGCCAGTGAGAACTTTAAGTGGACAGGTCGTCTGCGTCTGAGTGTGTGCGCCCGCTGCAGTATAGGACGCGAATATTGTACGCTTGGATGCACAGTCACCAACGGGCTAGGCGGCCAGGGAGAACTTTAACTGGCGTCTGCGTCTGAGTGTGTGCGCCCGCTGCAGTACAGGACGCGAATATTGTACTCTTGGATCCACAGTGACCAACAGGCTAGGCGGCCAGCGAGATCTTTAACTGGACAGGGCGTCTGCGTCTGAGTGTGTGCGCCCGCTGCTGTATAGGACGCGAATATTGTACTCTTGATTGCAAAGTGGTCAACGGGCTAGGCGGCCAGGGAGAACTTTAACTGGACAGAGCATCTGCTACTGAGTGTGTGCGCCCGCTGCAGTACAGGACGCGAATATTGTACTCTTGGATCCACGGTGACCAACGGGCTAGGCGGCCAGTGTGAACTTTAACTGGACAGGGTATCAGCGAATGAGTGTGTGCGCCCGCTGCAGTATAGGACGCGAATATTGTACTTTTGGAGGCAAAGTCACCAACGGGCTAGGCGGCCAGTGAGAACGTTAACAGGCCAGGGCGTCTGCGTCTGAGTGTGTGCGCCGGCTGCAGTATAGGACACGAATATTGTACTCTTGGATGCACAGCCACCAACGGGCTAGGTGGCCAGTGAGAACGTTAACAGGGCAGGGCATCTGCGTCTGAGTGTGTGCGCCCGCTGCAGCATAGGACACAAATATTGTACTCTTGTATGCACAGTCACCAACGGGCTAGGGGGCCAGTGAGAACGTTAACAGGGCACGACGTCTGCGTCTGCGTGTGTGCGCCCGCTGCAGTATAGGACACGAATATTGTACTCTTGTATGCACAGTGACCAACGGGCTAGGGGGCCAGTGAGAACTTTAACTGGACAAGGCATCTGCGACTGAGTTTGTGCGCCCGCTGCAGTATAGGACGCGAATATTGTACACTTGGATGCACAGTGACCAACGGACTAGGCGGCCAGTGAGAACTTTAACTGGACAGGGCATCTGCGACTGAGTGAGTGCGCCCGCTGCAGTATAGGACGCGAATATTGTACTCTTGTATGCACACTGACCAACGGGCTAGGCGGCCAGTGAGAACTTTAACTGGACAGGGCATCTGCGACTGAGTGTGTGCGCCCGCTGCAGTATAGGACGCGAATATTGTACTCTTGTATGCACACTGACCAACGGGCTAGGCGGCCAGTGAGAACTTTAACTGGACAGGGCATCTGCGACTGAGTGTGTGCGCCCGCTGCAGTATAGGAGACGAATATTGTACTCTTGTATGCACACTGACCAACGGGCTAGGCGGCCAGTGAGAACTTTAACTGGACAGGGCATCTGCGACTGAGTGTGTGCGCCCGCTGCAGTATAGGACGCGAATATTGTACTCTTGTATGCACACTGACCAACGGGCTAGGCGGCCAGTGAGAACTTTAACTGGACAGGGCATCTGCGACTGAGTGTGTGCGCCCGCTGCAGTATAGGACGCGAATATTGTACTCTTGTATGCACACTGACCAACGGGCTAGGCGGCCAGTGAGAACTTTAACTGGACAGGGCATCTGCGACTGAGTGTGTGCGCCCGCTGCAGTATAGGAGACGAATATTGTACTCTTGTATGCACAGTGACAAATGGGCTTGGCGGCCAGTGAGAACTTTAAGTGGACAGGTCGTCTGCGTCTGAGTGTGTGCGCCCGCTGCAGTATAGGACGCGAATATTGTACGCTTGGAGGCACAGTCACCAACGGGCTAGTCGGCCAGGGAGAACTTTAACTGGACAGGGCGTCTGCGTCTGAGTGTGTGCGCCCGCTGCAGTACAGGACGCGAATATTGCACTCTTGGATGCACAGTGACCAACAGGCTTGGCGGCCAGCGAGATCTTTAACTGGACAGGGCGTCTGCGTCTGAGTGTGTGCGCCCGCTGCAGTATAGGACGCGAATATTGTACTCTTGGATGCACAGTGACCAACGGGCTAGGGGGCCAGTGAGAACGTTAACAGGGCACGACGTCTGCGTCTGCGTGTGTGCGCCCGCTGCAGTATAGGACACGAATATTGTACTCTTGTATGCACAGTGACCAACGGGCTAGGGGGCCAGTGAGAACTTTAACTGGACAAGGCATCTGCGACTGAGTTTGTGCGCCCGCTGCAGTATAGGACGCGAATATTGTACACTTGGATGCACAGTGACCAACGGACTAGGCGGCCAGTGAGAACTTTAACTGGACAGGGCATCTGCGACTGAGTGAGTGCGCCCGCTGCAGTAAAGGACGCGAATATTGTACTCTTGTATGCACACTGACCAACGGGCTAGGCGGCCATTGAGAACTTTAACTGGACAGGGCATCTGCGACTGAGTGTGTGCGCCCGCTGCAGTATAGGAGACGAATATTGTACTCTTGGATGCACAGTGACCAACGGGCTAGGCGGCCAATGAGAACTTTAAGTGGACAGGTCGTCTGCGACTGAGTGTGTGCGGCCGCTGCAGCATAGGACGCGAATATTGTACCCTTGATTGCAAAGGGGTCAACGGGCTAGGCGGCTATTGAGAACTTAAATTGGACAAGGCACCTGCGACTGAGTGTGTGCGCCCAATGCAGTATAGGACGCGAATATTGTACTCTAGGATGCAAAGTGACCAACGGGCTAGGCGGCCAGGGAGAACTTTAACTGGACAGAGCATCTGCGACTGAGTGTGTGCGCCCGCTGCAATACAGGACGCGAATATTGTACTCTTGGATCCCCAGTGACCATCGGGCTAGGCGGCCAGAGAGAACTTTAACTGGACAGGGCGTCTGCGTCTCAGTGTGTGCGCCCGCTGCATTGTAGGACGCGAATATTGTACTCTTGGATGCACAGTGACCAACGGGCTAGGGGGCCAGTGAGAACTTAAACTGGACAGGGCATCTGCGACTGAGTGTGGGCGCCCGCTGCAGTATTGGATGCGAATATTGTACCTTTGGGGGCACAGTCACCAATGGGCTAGGCGGCCAGTGAGAACGTTAACAGGCCAGGGCGTCTGCGTCTGAGTGTGTGCGCCCGCTGCAATATAGGACACGAATATTGTACTCTTGGATGCGCAGTGACCAACGGGCTAGGGGGCCAGTGAGAACATTAACTGGACAAAGCATCTGCGACTGAGTTTGTGCGCCCGCTGCAGTATCGGACGCGAATATTTTACACTTGGACGCACAGTGACCAACGGACTAAGCGGCCAGTGAGAACTTTAACTGGACAGGGCATCTGCGACTGAGTGAGTGCGCCCGCTGCAGTATAGGAGGCGAATATTGTACTCTTGGATGCACACTGACCAACGGGCTAGGCGGCCAGTGAGAACTATAACTGGAGAGGGCATCTGCGACTGATTGTGTGCGCCCGCTGCAGTATAGGACACGAATATTGTACTCTTGGATGGACAGTGACCAATGGGCTAGGCGGCCAGTGAGAACTTTAAGTGGACAGGTCGTCTGCGACTGAGTGTGTGCGCCCGCTGCAGTATAGGACGCGAATATTGTACTCTTGTTTGCAAAGTGCCCAACGGGCTAGGCGGCTAGTGAGAACTTTAATTGGACAAGGCACCTGCGACTGAGTGTGTGCGCCTGCTGCAGTATAGGACGCGAATATTGTACTCTTGGATGCAAAGTGACCAACGGGCTAGGCGGCCAGGGAGAACTTTAACTGGACAGAGCATCTGCGACTGAGTGTGTGCGCCCGCTGCAGTACAGGACGCGAATATTGTACTCTTGGATCCACAGTGACTAACGGGCTAGGCGGCCAGCGAGAATTTTAACTGGACAGGGCGTCTGCGTCTGAGTGTGTGCGCCAGCTGCATTGTAGGACGCGAATATTGTACTTTTGCAGGCACTGCCACCCACGGGCTAGGCGGCCAGTGAGAACGTTAACAGGCCAGGGCATCTGCGTCTGAGTGTGTGCGCCCGCTGCAGTATATGAATCGAATACTGTACTCTTGGATGCACAGTCACCAACGGGCTAGGTGGCCATTGAGAACGTTAACAGGGCAGGGCGTCTGCGTCTGAGTGTGTGAGCCCGCTGCAGTATAGGACACGAATATTGTACTCTTGGATGCACAGTGACCAACGAGTTAAGCGTCCAGAGAGAACTTTACCTGCACATGGCGTCTGCGTCTGAGTGTGTGCGCCCGCTGCAGTATAGGACGCGAATATTGTACACTTGGATGCACAGTGACCAACGGGCTAGGCGGCCACTGAAAACTTTAACTGGACAGGGCATCTGCGACTGAGTGAGTGCTCCCGCTGCAGTATAGGACGCGAATGTTGTACTCTTGGATGCACAGTGACCAACCGGCTAGGCGGCCAGTGTGAACTTTATCTGGACAGGGCATCTGCGACTGAGTGCGCCCGCTGCAGTATACGACCCGAATATTGTACTCTTGGATGAAAAGTGACCAACGGGCTAGGCGGCCAGGGAGCACTTTACTGGACCGTACATCTGCGACTGAGTGTGTGCGCCCGCCGCAGTATCGGACGCGAATATTGTACTCTTGGATCCACAGTGACCAACGGGCTAGGCGGCCAGTGAGAACTTTAATTGGACAGGGCATCTGCGACTGAGTGTGTGCGCCTGCTTGAGTACAGGACGCGAATATTGTACTCTTGTATCCACAGTGACCCACGGGCTAGGCGGCCAGTGAGAACTTTAACTGGACAGGGCATCTGCGACTGAGTGTGTGCGCCCGCTGCAGTAGAGGACGAGAATATTGTACTTTTCGAGGCACAGTCACCAACGGGCTAGGCGGCCAGTGAGAACGTTAACAGGACAGGGCGTCTGCGTCTGAGTGTGTGCGCCCGCTGCAGTATAGGACATGAATATTGTACTCTTGCATGCCAATGGGCTAGGTGGCCAGTGAGAACTATAACTGGACAGGGCGTCTGCGTCTGAGCGTGTGCGCCCGCTGCAGTATAGGACGAGAATATTGTACTCTTGGATCCACAGTGACCAACGGGCTAGGCGGCCAGCGAGATCTTTAACTGGACAGGGCATCTGCGACTGAGTGTGGGCGCCTGCTGCAGTATAGGACGAGAATATTGTACTCTTGGATCCACAGTGACCAATGGGCCAGGCGGCCAGCGAGAACTTTAAATGGACAGGGCGTCTGCGACTGTGTGTGTGTACCCGCTGCAGTATAGGACGCGAATATTGTACTCTTGAAAGCAAAGGGACCAATGGGCTAGGCGGCCAGTGAGAACTTTACTTGACCGGACATCTGCGACTAAGTGTGTGCGCCCGCTGCAGTATAGGACGCGAATATTGTACTCTTGGATCCACAGTGACCAATGGGCTAGGCGGTCAGTGAGAACTTTATTTGGACAGGGCATCTGCGACTGAGTGTGTGCGCCTGCTTGAGTATAGGAGGAGAATATTTTACTCTTGGATCCACAGTAACCAACGGGCTAGGCGGCCAGTGAGGATTTTAACTGGAAAGGGCGTCTGCGTCTGAGTGTGTGCGCCTGCTGCAGTATAGGACGCGAATATTGTACTCTTGGATGCAAAGGGACCAATGGGCTAGGCGGCCAGTGAGAACTTTACTGGACCGGACATCTGCGACTGAGTGTGTGCGCCCACTGCACTATAGGACGCGAATATTGTACGCTTGGAGGCACAGTGACCAGGGGGCTAGGCGGCCAGGGAGAACTTTAACTGGACAGGGCGCCTGCCTCTGAGTGTGTGCGCCCGCTGTAGTACAGGACGCGAATATTGTACTCTTGGATGCACAGTGACCAACGCGCTAGGCGGCCAGTGAGAACTTTAAGTGGACAGGTCGTCTGCGTCTGAGTGTGTGCGCCCGCTGCAGTATAGGACGCGAATATTGTACTCTTGAATGCAAAGGGACGAATGGGCTAGGGGGCCAGTGAGAACATTAAGTGGACAGGTCGTCTGCGTCTGAGTGTGTGCGCCCGCTGCAGTATAGGACGCGAATATTGTACTCTTGGATTCGCAGTGACCAATGGGCCAGGCGGCCAGCGAGAACATTAACTGGACAGGGCATCTGCGACTAAGTGCGTGCGCTTGCTGCAGTATAGGACGCGAATATTGTACTCTTGGATGCACAGTGACCAACGGGCTAGGCTACCAGTGAGAGCTTTATCTGGACAGGGCATCTGCGACTGAGTGAGTGCGACCGCTGCAGTATAGGACCCGAATATTGTACACTTTGATGCACACTGACCAACGGGCTAGGCGGCCAGCGAGAACTTTATCTGGACCGGGCATCTACGACTGAGTGTGTGCGCCCGCTGCATTATAGGACGCGAATATTGTACTCTTGGATGCACAGTGACCAATGGGCTAGGCGGACAGTGAGAACTTTAAGTGGACAGGCGTCTGCGTCTGAGTGTGTGCGCCCGCTGCAGAATAGCCCGCGAATATTGTGCTCTTGAATGCAAAGGGACCAATGGGCTAGGCGTCCAGTGAGAACTTTACTGGACCGGACATCTGCGACTGAGTGTGTGCGCCCGCTGCACTATAGGACGCGAATATTGTACTCTTGGATGCAAAGTGCCCAACGGGCTAGGCGGATAGTGAGATCTTTAATTGGACAAGGCATCTGCGATAGAGTGTGTGCGCCCGCTGCAGTATAGGACGCGAATATTGTACTCTTGGATGAAAAGTGACCAACGGGCTAGGCGGCCAGGGAGCACTTTACTGGACCGTACATCTGCGACTGAGTGTGTGCGCCCGCCGCAGTATCGGACGCGAATATTGTACTCTTGCATGCAAAGTGACCAACGGGCTAGGCGACCAGCGAGAACTTTAACTGGACAGGGCATCTGCGACTGAGTGTGTGCGCCCGCTGCAGTACAGGACGCGAATATTGTACTCTTGGATCCACAGTGACCAACGGGCTAGGCGGCCAGTGAGAACTTTAATTGGACAGGGCATCTGCGACTGAGTGTGTGCGCCTGCTTGAGTACAGGACGCGAATATTGTACTCTTGGATCCACAGTGACCCACGGGCTAGGCGGCCAGTGAGAACTTTAACTGGACAGGGCATCTGCGTCTGAGTGTGTGCGCCCGCTGCAGTATAGGACATGAATATTGTACTCTTGCATGCCAATGGGCTAGGTGGCCAGTGAGAACTATAACTGGACAGGGCGCCTGCGTCTGAGCGTGTGCGCCCGCTGCAGTATAGGACGAGAATATTGTACTCTTGGATCCACAGTGACCAACGGGCTAGGCGGCCAGCGAGATCTTTAACTGGACAGGGCATCTGCGACTGAGTGTGGGCGCCTGCTGCAGTATAGGACGAGAATATTGTACTCTTGGATCCACAGTGACCAATGGGCCAGGCGGCCAGCGAGAACTTTAAATGGACAGGGCGTCTGCGACTGTGTGTGTGTACCCGCTGCAGTATAGGACGCGAATATTGTACTCTTGAAAGCAAAGGGACCAATGGGCTAGGCGGCCAGTGAGAACTTTACTTGACCGGACATCTGCGACTAAGTGTGTGCGCCCGCTGCAGTATAGGACGCGAATATTGTACTCTTGGATCCACAGTGACCAATGGGCTAGGCGGTCAGTGAGAACTTTATTTGGACAGGGCATCTGCGACTGAGTGTGTGCGCCTGCTTGAGTATAGGAGGAGAATATTTTACTCTTGGATCCACAGTAACCAACGGGCTAGGCGGCCAGTGAGGATTTTAACTGGAAAGGGCGTCTGCGTCTGAGTGTGTGCGCCTGCTGCAGTATAGGACGCGAATATTGTACTCTTGGATGCAAAGGGACCAATGGGCTAGGCGGCCAGTGAGAACTTTACTGGACCGGACATCTGCGACTGAGTGTGTGCGCCCACTGCACTATAGGACGCGAATATTGTACGCTTGGAGGCACAGTGACCAGGGGGCTAGGCGGCCAGGGAGAACTTTAACTGGACAGGGCGCCTGCCTCTGAGTGTGTGCGCCCGCTGTAGTACAGGACGCGAATATTATACTCTTGGATGCACAGTGACCAACGGGCTAGGGGGCCAGTGAGAACTTTAATTGGACAGGGCATTTGCGACTGAGTGTGTGCGCCCGCTGCAGTATAGGACGCGAATATTGTACTCTTGGATGCACAGTGACCAACAGGCTAGGGGGCCAGTGAGAACTTTAACTGGACAGAGCATCTGCGACTGAGTGTGTGCGCCCACTGCACTATAGGACGCGAATATTGTACTCTTGGATGCAAATTGCCCAATGGGCTAGGCAGCCAGTGAGAACTATAACTGGACAGGGCGTCTGCGTCTAAGTGTGTGCGCCCGCTTCAGTATAGGACGAGAATATTGTACTCTTGGATCCACCGTGACCAACGGGCTAGGCGGCCAGTGAGAACTTTAACAGGACAGGGCGTCTGCCTCTGAGTGTGTGCGCCCGCTGCAGTACAGGACGCGAATATTGTACTCTTGGATCCGCAGTTACCATCGGGCTAGGCGGCTAGTGAGACCATTAATTGGACAGGGCATCTGCGACTGAGTGTGTGCGCCTGCTGCAGTATAGGACGAGAATATTGTACTCTTGGAGGCACAGTCACCAACGGGCTAGGCGACCAGGGAGAACTTAACTGGACAAGGCGTCTGCGTCTGAGAGTGTGCGCCCGCTGCAGTACAGTACGCGAATATTGTACTCTTGGATCCACAGTGACCAACGGGCTAGGCGGCTAGTGAGAACTTTAATTGGACACGGCATCTGCGACTGAGTGTGTGCGCCTGCTGCAGTAAAGGACGAGAATATTGTACTCTTGGATGCACAGTGACCAACGGGCAAGGGGGCCAGTGAGAACTTTAACTGGACAGGGCATCTGCGACTGAGTGTGTGCGCCTGCTGCAGTATAGGACGAGAATATTGTACTCTTGGATCCACAGTGACCAACGGGCTAGGCGGCCGGCGAGAACTTTAACTGGACAGGGCGTCTGCGTCTGAGTGAGTGCGCCCGCTGCAGTAAAGGACGTGAATATTGTACTTTTGGATCCACAGTGACCAACGGGCTAGGCGGCCAGTGAGAACTTTAATTGGGCAGGGCATCTGCGACTGAGTGTGTGCGCCTGCTTGAATATAGGACGAGAATATTGTTCTCTTGGATCCACAGTGACCAACGGGCTAGGCGGCTAGGGAGAACTTTAATTGCACAGGGCATCTGCGACTGAGTGTGTGCGCCCGCTGCACTATAGGACGCGAATATTGTACTCTTGGATGCAAAGTGCCCAATGGGCTAGGCAGCCAGTGAGAACCTTATTTTACAAGGTGTCTGCGACTTAGTGTGTGCGCCCGCTGCAGTATAGGCCGCGAATATTGTACTCTTGGATGCACAGTGACCAACGGGCTAGGCGGCCAGTGAGCACTTTAAGTGGACAGGTCGTCTGCGTGTGAGTGTGTGCGCCCGCTGCAGTATAGGACGCCAATATTGTACTCTAGAATGCAAAGGGACCAATGGGCTAGGCGGCCAGTGAGAACTTTACTGGACCGTACGTCTGCGACTGATTGTGTGCGCCCGCTGCAGTATAGGACGCGAATATTGTACTCTTGGATGCAAAGTGACCAACGGGCTAGGCGGCCAGGGAGAACTTTAACTGGACAGGGCATCTGCGACTGTGTGTGTGCGCCCGCTGCAGTATAGGACACGAATATTGTAGTCTTGGATGCACAGTGACCAACGGGCTAGGCGGACAGTGAGAACTTTAAGTGGACAGGTCGTCTGCGTCTGAGTGTGTGCGCCCGCTGCAGTATTGGACGCGAATATTAAACTCTTGAATGCAAAGGGACCAATGGGCTAGGCGGCCAGTGAGAACTTTACTGGACCGGACATCTGTGACTGAGTGTGTGCGCCCGCTGCACTATAGGACGCGAATATTGTACTCTTGGATGCAAAGTGCCCAACGGGCTAGGCGGCTAGTGAGAACTTTAATGGGACAAGGCATCTGCGACTGAGTGTTTGCGCCCACTGCAGTATAGGACGCGAATATTGTGCTCTTGGATGCAAAGTGACCAACGGGCTAGGCGGCCAGGGAGAACTTTAACTGGACAGAGCATCTGCGACTGAGTGTGTGCGCCCGCTGCACTATAGGACGCGAATATTGTACTCATGGATGCACAGTGACCAACGGGCTAGGCGGCCAGTGAGAACATTAAGTGGACTGGGCATCTGCGACCGAGTGTGTGCGCCTGCTTGAGTATAGGACGCAAATATTGTACTCTTGGAGGCACACTCACCAACGGGCTAGGTGGCCAGTGAAAACGTTAACAGGACAGGGAGTCTGCGTCTAAGTGTGTGTGCCCGCTGCAGTGTAGGACGCGAATATTGTACTCTTGGATGCCAGTGGGCTAGGCGGCCAGTGAGAACTATAACTGGACAGGGCGTCTGCGTCTGAGTGTGTGCGCCCGCTGCAGTATAGGACGAGAATATTGTACTCTTGGATCCACAGTGACCAACGGGCTAGGCGGCCAGCGAGAACTTTAACTGGACAGGGCGTCTGCGTCTGAGTGAGTGCGCCCGCTGCAGTATAGGACGCGAATATTGTACTCTTGGATCCACAGTGACCAACGGGCTATGCGGCCAGTGACAACTTTAATTGGACAGGGCATCTGCGACTGAGTGTGTGCGCCTGCTTGAGTATAGGACGAGAATATTGTACTCTTGGATCCACAGTAACCAACGGGCTAGGCGGCAAGCGAGAACTTTAACTGGACAGGGCGTCTGCGTCTGAGTGTGTGCGCCCGCTGCAGTATAGGACGCGAATATGGTACTCGTCGATGCACAGTGACCAACAGGCTAGGGGGCCAGTGAGAACTTTAACTGGACAGGGCATCTGCGACTGAGTGTGTGCGCCCGCTGCAGTATAGGACGAGAATATTGTACTCTTGGATCCACAGTGACCAACGGGCTAGGCGGCCAGCGCGAACTTTAACTGGACAGGGCATCTGCGACTGAGTGTGTGCGCCCGCTGCATTATAGGACGCGAATATTGTACTCTTGGATGCAAAGTGCCCAATGGGCTAGGCAGCCAGTGAGAACTTTATTTTACAAGGTGTCTGCGACTGAGTGTGTGCGCCCGCTACAGTGTAGGACGCGAATATTGTACTCTTGGATGCAAAGTGACCAACGGGCTAGGCGGCCAGGGAGAACTTTAACTGGACAGGGCATCTGCGACTGAGTGTGTGCGCCCGCTGCACTATAGGACGAGAATATTGTACTCTTGGATCCACAGTGACCAACGGGCTAGGCGGCCAGGGAGAACTTTTACTGGACAGGGCATCTGCGACTGAGTGAGTGCTCCCGCTGCAGTATAGGACGCGAATATTGTACTCTTGGATGCAAAGGGACCAATGGGCTAGGCGGCCAGTGAGAACTTTATCTGGACAGGGCATCTGCGACTGAGTGAGTGCGCCCGCTGCAGTATACGACCCGAATATTGTACACTTCGATGCACACTGACCAACGGGCTAGGCGGCCAGTGAGAACTTTATCTGGACAGGGCATCTGCGACTGAGTGTGTGCGCCCGCTGCAGTATAGGGACGCGAATATTGTACTCTTGGATGCACAGTGACCAACGGGCTAGTCGGCCAGTGAGAACTTTAAGTGGACAGGTCGTCTGCGTCTGAGTGTGTGCGCTCGCTACTGTATACGACCCGAATATTGTACACTTGGATGCACACTGACCCAGGGGCTGGGCGGCCAGTGAGAACTTTATCTGGACAGGGCATCTGCGACTGAGTGTGTGCGCCCGGTGCAGTATAGGACGCGAATATTGTACTCTTGGATGCACAGTGACCAACGGGCTAGGCGGCCAGTGAGAACTTTAAGTGGACAGGTCGTCTGCGTCTGAGTGTGTGCGCCCGCTGCAGTATAGCACGCGAATATTGTACTCTTGGATCCACAGTGACCAATGGGCCAGGCGGCCAGCGAGAACTTTAACTGGACAGGGCGTCTGCGTCTGAGTGTGTGCGCCCGCTGCAGTATAGGTCGCGAATATTGTACTCTTGGATGCACCGTGAGCAAAGGGCTAGGCGGCCAGTGAGAATTTTATCTGGACAGGTCATCTGCGACTGAGTGCGTGCGCCCGCTGCAGTACAGGACGCGAATATTGTACTCTTGGATCCACGGTAACCCATGGGCTAGGTGACCAGCGAGAACATTAACTGGACAGGGCGCTGCGTCTGAGTGTGTGCGCCCGCTGCAGTGTAGGACGCGAATATTGTACCCTTGGATGCGCAGAGACCAACGGGCTAGGGGGCCAGTGAGAACTTTAACTGGACAGGGCATCTGCGACTGATTGTGTGCGCCCGCTGCAGTATAGGACGCGAATATTGTACTTTTGGAGGCACAGTCACCAACGGGCTAGGCGGCCAGTGAGAACGTTAACAGGACAGGGCGTCTGCGTCTGAGTGTGTGCGCCCGCTGCAGTATAGGACACGAATATTGTACTCTTGGATGCCAATGGGCTAGGTGGCCAGTGAGAACTATAACTGGACAGGGCGTCTGCGTCTGAGTGTGTGCGCCCGCTGCACTATAGGACGAGAATATTGTACTCTTGGATCCACAGTGACCACCGGGCTAGGCGCCCAGCGAGATCTTTAACTGGACAGGGCATCTGCGACTGAGTGTGTGTGCCTGCAGCAGTATAGGACGCGAATATTGTACTCTTCGATGCACAGTGACCAATGGGCTAGGGGGCCAGTGAGAACTCTAACTGGACAGGGCATCTGCGACTGTGTGTGTGTGCCCGCTGCAGTATAGGACGCGAATATTGTACTCTTGAATGCAAAGGGACCAATGGGATAGGCGGCCAGTGAGAACTTTACTTGATCGGACATCTGCGACTGAGTGTGTGCGCTCGCTGCAGTATAGGAGGCGAATATTGTACTCTTGGATCCACAGTGACCAATGGGCTAGGCGGTCAGTGAGAACTTAATTTGGACAGGGCATCTGCGACTGAGTGTGTGCGCCTGCTTGAGTATAGGACGAGAATATTTTACTCTTGGATCCACAGTAACCAACGGGCTAGGCGGCCAGTGAGGACTTTACCTGGACAAGGCGTCTGCGTCTGAGTGTGTGCGCCCGCTGCAGTATAGGACGCGAATATTGTACTCTTGGATGCAAAGGGACCAATGGGCTAGGCGGCCAGTGAGAACATTACTGGACCGGACTTCTGCGACTGAGTGTGTGCGCCCACTGCACTATAGGACGCGAATATTGTACGCTTAGAGGCACAGTGACCAGGGGGCTAGGCGGCCAGGGAGAACTTTAACTGGACAGGGCGCCTGCCTCTGAGTGTGTGCGCCCGCTGCAGTACAGGACGCGAATATTGTACTCTTGGATGCGCAGAGACCAACGGGCTAGGCGGCGAGGGAGAACTTTAATTGGACAGGGCATTTGCGACTGAGTGTGTGCGCCCGCTGCAGTATAGGACGCGAATATTGTACTCTTGGATGCACAGTGACCAACGCGCTAGGCGGCCAGTGAGAACTTTAAGTGGACAGGTCGTCTGCGTCTGAGTGTGTGCGCCCGCTGCAGTATAGGACGCGAATATTGTACTCTTGAATGCAAAGGGACCAATGGGCTAGGGGGCCAGTGAGAACATTAAGTGGACAGGTCGTCTGCGTCTGAGTGTGTGCGCCCGCTGCAGTATAGGACGCGAATATTGTACTCTTGGATGCACAGTGACCAACGGGCTAGGCGGCCAGTGAGAGCTTTATCTGGACAGGGCATCTGCGACTGAGTGAGTGCGCCCGCTGCAGTATAGGACCCGAATATTGTACACTATGATGCACACTGACCAACGGGCTAGGCGGCCAGCGAGAACTTTATCTGGACCGGGCATCTACGACTGAGTGTGTGCGCCCGCTGCATTATAGGACGCGAATATTGTACTCTTGGATGCACAGTGACCAATGGGCTAGGCGGACAGTGAGAACTTTAAGTGGACAGGCGTCTGCGTCTGAGTGTGTGCGCCCGCTGCAGAATAGCCCGCGAATATTGTACTCTTGAATGCAAAGGGACCAATGGGCTAGGCGTCCAGTGAGAACTTTACTGGACCGGACATCTGCGACTGAGTCTGTGCGCCCGCTGCACTATAGGACGCGAATATTGTACTCTCGGATGCAAAGTGCCCAACGGGCTAGGCGGATAGTGAGAACTTTAATTGGACAAGGCGTCTGCGATAGAGTGTGTGCGCCCGCTGCAGTATAGGACGCGAATATTGTACTCTTGGATGAAAAGTGACCAACGGGCTAGGCGGCCAGGGAGCACTTTACTGGACCGTACATGTGCGACTGAGTGTATGCGCCCGCTGCAGTATCGGACGCGAATATTGTACTCTTGCATGCAAAGTGACCAACGGGCTAGGCGACCAGCGAGAACTTTAACTGGACAGGGCATCTGCGACTGAGTGTGTGCGCCCGCTGCAGTACAGGACGCGAATATTGTACTCTTGGATCCACAGTGACCAACGGGCTAGGCGGCCAGTGAGAACTTCAATTGGACAGGGCATCTGCGACTGAGTGAGTGTGCCTGCTTGAGTACAGGACGCGAATATTGTACTCTTGGATCCACAGTGACCCACGGGCTAGGCGGCCAGTGAGAACTTTAACTGGACAGGGCATCTGCGACTAAGTGTGTGCGCCCGCTGCAGTAGAGGACGAGAATATTGTACTTTTCGAGGCACAGTCACCAACGGGCTAGGCGGCCAGTGAGAACGTTAACAGGATAGGGCGTCTGCGTCTGAGTGTGTGCGCCGCTGCAGTATAGGACATGAATATTGTACTCTTGCAAGCCAATGGGCTAGGTGGCCAGTGAGAACTATAACTGGACAGGGCGTCTGCGTCTGAGCGTGTGCGCCCGCTGCAGTATAGGACGAGAATATTGTACTCTTGGATGCACAGTGACCAACGGGCTAGGGGGCCAGCGAGATCTTTAACTGGACAGGGCATCTGCGACTGAGTGTGTGTGCCTGCTGCAGTATAGGACGCGAATATTGTACTCTTCGATGCACAGTGACCAATGGGCTAGGGGGCCAGTGAGAACTCTAACTGGACAGGGCATCTGCGACTGTGTGTGTGTGCCCGCTGCAGTATAGGACGCGAATATTGTACTCTTGAATGCAAAAGGACCAATGGGATAGGCGGCCAGTGAGAACTTTACTTGATCGGACATCTGCGACTGAGTGTGTGCGCCCGCTGCAGTATAGGAGGCGAATATTGTACTCTTGGATCCACAGTGACCAATGGGCTAGGCGGTCAGTGAGAACTTTATTTGGACAGGGCATCTGCGACTGAGTGTGTGCGCCTGCTTGAGTATAGGACGAGAATATTTTACTCTTGGATCCACAGTAACCAACGGGCTAGGCGGCCAGTGAGGACTTTACCTGGACAAGGCGTCTGCGTCTGAGTGTGTGCGCCCGCTGCAGTATAGGACGCGAATATTGTACTCTTGGATGCAAAGGGACCAATGGGCTAGGCGGCCAGTGAGAACATTACTGGACCGGACATCTGCGACTGAGTGTGTGCGCCCACTGCACTATAGGACGCGAACATTGTACTCTTGGATCCACAGTGACCAATGCGCCAGGCGGCCAGCGAGAACTTTAACTGGACAGGGCGTCTCGTCTGAGTGTGTGCGCCCGCTGCAGTATAGGACGCGAATATTGTAATCTTGGATGCACAGTGACCAACAGGTTAGGGGGCCAAGGAGAACTTTAACTGGACAGGGCATCTGCGACTGAGTGTGTGCGCCCGCTGCATTATAGGACGCGAATATTGTACTCTTGGATGCACAGTGACCAACGGGCTAGGCGGCTAGGGAGAACATTAATTGGACAGGGCATCTGCGACTGAGTGTGTGCGCCCGCTGCAGTATAGGACACGAATATTGTACACTTGGATTCACAGTGACCAAAGGGCTAGGCGGCCAGTGAGCACTTTGATTGGACAATGTGTCTGCGACTGAGTGTGTGCGCCCGCTGCAGTGTAGGACGCGAATATTGTACTCTTGGATCCACAGTGACCAATGGGCCAGGCGGCCAGCGAGAACTTTAACTGGACAGGGCGTCTCGTCTGAGTGTGTGCGCCCGCTGCAGTATAGGGCGCGAATATTGTAATCTTGGATGCACAGTGACCAACAGGTTAGGGGGCCAATGAGAACTTTAACTGGACAGGGCATCTGCGACTGAGTGTGTGCGCCCGCTGCAGTATAGGACGCGAATATTGTACTCTTGGATGCACAGTGACCAACGTGCTAGGGGGCCAGTGAGAACTTTAACTGGACAGGGCATCTGCGACTGAGTGTGTGCGCCCGCTGCAGTATAGGACGCAAATATTGTACTCTTGGAGGCACACTCACCAACGGGCTAGGTGGCCAGTGAGAACGTTAACAGGACTGGGCGTCTGCGTCTAAGTGTGTGCGCCCGCTGCAGTGTAGGACGCGAATATTGTACTCTTGGATGCCAATGGGCTAGGTGGCCAGTAAGAACTATAACTGGACAGGGCGTCTGCGTCTGAGTGTGTGCGCCCGCTGCAGTATAGGACGAGAATATTGTACTCTTGGATCCACAGTGACCAACGGGCTAGGCGGCCAGTGAGATCTTTAACTGGACAGGGCATCTGCGACTGAGTGTGTGCGCCTGCCGCAGTATAGGACGCGAATATTGTACTCTTGGATCCACAGTGACCAATGGGCTAGGCGGCTAGGGATAACTTTAATTGGACAGGGCATCTGCGACTGAGTGTGTGCGCCCGCTGCAGTATAGGACACGAATATTGTACACTTGGATTCACAGTGACCAAAGGGCTAGGCGGCCAGTGAGCACTTTAAATGGACAGGTCGTCTGCGTCTCAGTGTGTGCGCCCGCTGTAGTATAGGACGCGAATATTGTACCCTTGAATGCAAAGGGACCAGTGGGCTAGGCGGCCAGTGAGAACTTTACTGGACCGTGCAACTGCGACTGAGTGTGTGTGCCCGCTGCAGTATAGGACGCGAATATTGTACCCTTGGATGCAAATTGACCAACGGGCTAAGCGGCCAGGGAGAACTTTAACTGGACAGGGCATCTGCGACTCATTGTGTGCGCCCGCTGCAGTACAGGACGCGAATATTGTACTCTTGGATCCACAGTGACCAACGGGCTAGGTGGCCAGTGAGAACATTAATTGGACAGGGCACCTGCGACTGAGTGTGCGCGCCTGCTTGAGTATAGGACGAGAATATTGTACTCTTGGATCCACAGTAACCAACGGGCTAGGCGGCTAGGGAGAACTTTAATTGGACAGGGCATCTGCGACTGAGTGTGTGCGCCCGCTGCAGTACAGGACGCGAATATTGTACTCTTGGATCCACAGTGACCAATGGGCTAGGCGGCTAGGGAGAACTTTAATTGGACAGGGCATATGCGACTGAGTGTGTGTGCCCGCTGCACTATAGGATGCGAATATTGTACTCTTGGATGCAAAGTGCCCAATCGGCTAGGCAGCCAGTGAGAACTTTGATTGGACAAGGTGTCTGCGACTGAGTATGTGCGCCCGCTGCAGTGTAGGACGCGAATATTGTACTCTTGGATCCACAGTGACCAATGGGCCAGGCGGCCAGCGAGAACTTTAACTGGACAGGGCATCTCGTCTGAGTGTGTGCGCCCGCTGCAGTATAGGGCGCGAATATTGTAATCTTGGATGCCCAGTGACCAACAGGTTAGGGGGCCAATGAGAACTTTAACTGGACAGGGCATCTGCGACTGAGTGTGTGCGCCCGCTGCAGTATAGGACGCGAATATTGTACTCTTGGATGCACAGTGACCAACGGGCTAGGGGGCCAGTGAGAACGTTAACAGGACAGGGCGTCTGCGTCTAAGTGTGTGCGCCCGCTGCAGTGTAGGACGCGAATATTGTACTCTTGGATGCCAATGGGCTAGGTGGCCAGTAAGAACTATAACTGGACAGGGCGTCTGCGTCTGAGTGTGTGCGCCCGCTGCAGTATAGGACGAGAATATTGTACTCTTAGATCCACAGTGACCAACGGGCTAGGCGGTCAGTGAGATCTTTAACTGGACAGGGCATCTGCGACTGAGTGTGTGCGCCTGCCGCAGTATAGGACGCGAATATTGTACTCTTGGATCCACAGTGACCAATGGGCTAGGCGGCTAGGGAGAACTTTAATTGGACAGGGCATCTGCGACTGAGTGTGTGCGCCCGCTGCAGTATAGGACACGAATATTGTACTCTTGGATCCACAGTCACCAACGGGCTTGGCGGCCAGTGAGAACTTTAATTGGACAGGGCACCTGCGACTGAGTGTGTGTGCCCGCTGCACTATAGGACGCGAATATTGTACTCTTGGATGCAAAGTGCCCAATGGCCTAGGCAGTCAGTGAGAACTTTGGTTGGACAAGGTGTCTGCGACTGAGAGTGTGCGCCCGCTGCAGTGTAGGACGCGAATATTGTACTCTTGGATGCAAAGTGACCAACGGGCTAGGCGGCCAGTAAGAACTTTAATTGGACAGGTCGTCTGCGTCTTAGTGTGTGCGCCCGCTGCAGTATAGGACGCGAATATTAAACTCTTGAATGCAAAGGGACCAATGGGCTAGGCGGCCAGTGAAACATTTACTGGACCGGACATCTGCGACTGAGTGTGTGCGCCCGCTGCACTATAGGACGCGAATATTGTACTCATGGATGCACAGTGACCAACGGGCTAGGCAGCCAGTGAGAACATTAAGTGGACAGTTCGTCTGCGTCTTAGTGTGTGCGCCAGCTGCAGTATAGGACGCGAATATTGTACTCTTGGATCCACAGTGACCAATGGGCCAGGCGGCTAGCGAGAACTTTAACTGGACAGGGCATCTGCGTCTGAGTGTGTGCGCCCGCTGCAGTATAGGACGCGAATATTGTAATCTTGGATGCACAGTGACCAACAGGTTAGGGGGCCAATGAGAACTTTAACTGGACAGGGCATCTGCGACTGAGTGTGTGCGCCTGCTTGAGTATAGGACGCAAATATTGTACTCTTGGAGGCACACCCACCAACGGGCTAGGTGGCCAGTGAGAACGTTAACAGGACAGGGCGTCTGCGTCTAAGTGTGTGCGCCCGCTGCAGTGTAGGACGCGAATATTGTACTCTTGGATGCCAATGGGCTAGGTGGCCAGTGAGAACTATAACTGGACAGGGCGTCTGCGTCTGAGTGTGTGCGCCCGCTGCAGTATAGGACGAGAATATTGTACTCTTGGATCCACAGTGACCAACGGGCTAAGCGGCCAGTGAGATCTTTAACTGGACAGGGCATCTGCGACTCAGTGTATGCGCCCGCTGCAGTATAGGACACGAATATTGTACTCTTGGATTCACAGTGACCAAAGGGCTAGGCGGCCAGTGAGCACTTTAAGTGGACAGGTCGTCTGCGTCTCAGTGTGTGCGCCCGCTGTAGTATAGGACGCGAATATTGTACCCTTGAATGCAAAGGGACCAGTGGGCTTGGCGGCCAGTGAGAACTTTACTGGACCGTACAACTGCGACTGAGTGTGTGTGCCCACTGCAGTATAGGACGCGAATATTGTACTCTTGGATGCAAATTGACCAACGGGCTAGGCGGCCAGGGAGAACTTTAACTGGACAGAGCATCTGCGACTCAGTGTGTGCGCCCGCTGCAGTACAGGACGCGAATATTGTACTCTTGGATCCACAGTGACCAACGGGCTAGGCGGCCAGTGAGAACTTTAATTGGACAGGGCACCTGCGACTGAGTGTGCGCGCCTGCTTGAGTATAGGACGAGAATATTGTACTCTTGGATCCACAGTAACCAACGGGCTAGGCGGCTAGGGAGAACTTTAATTGGACAGAGCATCTGCGACTGAGTGTGTGCGCCCGCTGCAGTACAGGACGCGAATATTGTACTCTTGGATCCACAGTGACCAATGGGCTAGGCGGCTAGGGAGAACTTTTATTGGACAGGGCAAATGCGACTGAGTGTGTGTGCCCGCTGCACTATAGGACGCGAATATTGTACTCTTGGATGCAAAGTGCCCAATCGGCTAGGCAGCCAGTGAGAACTTTGATTGGACAATGTGTCTGCGACTGAGTGTGTGCGCCCGCTGCAGTGTAGGACGCGAATATTGTACTCTTGGATCCACAGTGACCAATGGGCCAGGCGGCCAGCGAGAACTTTAACTGGACAGGGCGTCTCGTCTGAGTGTGTGCGCCCGCTGCAGTATAGGACGCGAATATTGTAATCTTGGATGCACAGTGACCAACAGGTTAGGGGGCCAATGAGAACTTTAACTGGACAGGGCATCTGCGACTGAGTGTGTGCGCCCGCTGCAGTATAGGACGCGAATATTGTACTCTTGGATGCACAGTGACCAACGGGCTAGGGGGCCAGTGAGAACGTTAACAGGACAGGGCGTCTGCGTCTAAGTGTGTGCGCCCGCTGCAGTGTAGGACGCGAATATTGTACTCTTGGATGCCAATGGGCTAGGTGGCCAGTAAGAACTATAACTGGACAGGGCGTCTGCGTCTGAGTGTGTGCGCCCGCTGCAGTATAGGACGAGAATATTGTACTCTTAGATCCACAGTGACCAACGGGCTAGGCGGCCAGTGAGATCTTTAACTGGACAGGGCATCTGCGACTGAGTGTGTGCGCCTGCCGCAGTATAGGACGCGAATATTGTACTCTTGGATCCACAGTGACCAATGGGCTAGGCGGCTAGGGAGAACTTTAATTGGACAGGGCATCTGCGACTGAGTGTGTGCGCCCGCTGCAGTATAGGACACGAATATTGTACTCTTGGATCCACAGTCACCAACGGGCTTGGCGGCCAGTGAGAACTTTAATTGGACAGGGCACCTGCGACTGAGTGTGTGTGCCCGCTGCACTATAGGACGCGAATATTGTACTCTTGGATGCAAAGTGCCCAATGGCCTAGGCAGTCAGTGAGAACTTTGGTTGGACAAGGTGTCTGCGACTGAGAGTGTGCGCCCGCTGCAGTGTAGGACGCGAATATTGTACTCTTGGATGCAAAGTGACCAACGGGCTAGGCGGCCAGTAAGAACTTTAATTGGACAGGTCGTCTGCGTCTTAGTGTGTGCGCCCGCTGCAGTATAGGACGCGAATATTAAACTCTTGAATGCAAAGGGACCAATGGGCTAGGCGGCCAGTGAAACATTTACTGGACCGGACATCTGCGACTGAGTGTGTGCGCCCGCTGCACTATAGGACGCGAATATTGTACTCATGGATGCACAGTGACCAACGGGCTAGGCAGCCAGTGAGAACATTAAGTGGACAGTTCGTCTGCGTCTGAGTGTGTGCGCCAGCTGCAGTATAGGACGCGAATATTGTACTCTTGGATCCACAGTGACCAATGGGCCAGGCGGCTAGCGAGAACTTTAACTGGACAGGGCATCTGCGTCTGAGTGTGTGCGCCCGCTGCAGTATAGGACGCGAATATTGTAATCTTGGATGCACAGTGACCAACAGGTTAGGGGGCCAATGAGAACTTTAACTGGACAGGGCATCTGCGACTGAGTGTGTGCGCCTGCTTGAGTATAGGACGCAAATATTGTACTCTTGGAGGCACACCCACCAACGGGCTAGGTGGCCAGTGAGAACGTTAACAGGACAGGGCGTCTGCGTCTAAGTGTGTGCGCCCGCTGCAGTGTAGGACGCGAATATTGTACTCTTGGATGCCAATGGGCTAGGTGGCCAGTGAGAACTATAACTGGACAGGGCGTCTGCGTCTGAGTGTGTGCGCCCGCTGCAGTATAGGACGAGAATATTGTACTCTTGGATCCACAGTGACCAACGGGCTAAGCGGCCAGTGAGATCTTTAACTGGACAGGGCATCTGCGACTCAGTGTGTGCGCCCGCTGCAGTATAGGACACGAATATTGTACTCTTGGATTCACAGTGACCAAAGGGCTAGGCGGCCAGTGAGCACTTTAGGTGGACAGGTCGTCTGCGTCTCAGTGTGTGCGCCCGCTGTAGTATAGGACGCGAATATTGTACCCTTGAATGCAAAGGGACCAGTGGGCTTGGCGGCCAGTGAGAACTTTACTGGACCGTACAACTGCGACTGAGTGTGTGTGCCCACTGCAGTATAGGACGCGAATATTGTACTCTTGGATGCAAATTGACCAACGGGCTAGGCGGCCAGGGAGAACTTTAACTGGACAGGGCATCTGCGACTCAGTGTGTGCGCCCGCTACAGTACAGGACGCGAATATTGTACTCTTGGATCCACAGTGACCAACGGGCTAGGCGGCCAGTGAGAACTTTAATTGGACAGGGCACCTGCGACTGAGTGTGTGCGCCTGCTTGAGTATTGGACGAGAATATTGTACTCTTGGATCCACAGTAACCAACGGGCTAGGCGGCTAGGGAGAACTTTAATTGGACAGAGCATCTGCGACTGAGTGTGTGCGCCCGCTGCAGTACAGGACGCGAATATTGTACTCTTGGATCCACAGTGACCAATGGGCTAGGCGGCTAGGGAGAACTATTATTGGACAGGGCATATGCGACTGAGTGTGTGTGCCCGCTGCACTATAGGACGCGAATATTGTACTCTTGGATGCAAAGTGCCCAATCGGCTAGGCAGCCAGTGAGAACTTTGATTGGACAATGTGTCTGCGACTGAGTGTGTGCGCCCGCTGCAGTGTAGGACGCGAATAGTGTACTCTTGGATCCACAGTGACCAATGGGCCAGGCGGCCAGCGAGAACTTTAACTGGACAGGGCGTCTCGTCTGAGTGTGTGCGCCCGCTGCAGTATAGGGCGCGAATATTGTAATCTTGGATGCACAGTGACCAACAGGTTAGGGGGCCAATGAGAACTTTAACTGGACAGGGCATCTGCGACTGAGTGTGTGCGCCCGCTGCAGTATAGGACGCGAATATTGTACTCTTGGATGCACAGTGACCAACGGGCTAGGGGGCCAGTGAGAACTTTAACTGGACAGGGCATCTGCGACTGAGTGTGTGCGCCCGCTGCAGTATAGGACGCAAATATTGTACTCTTGGAGGCACACTCACCAACGGGCTAGGTGGCCAGTGAGAACGTTAACAGGACAGGGCGTCTGCGTCTAAGTGTGTGCGCCCGCTGCAGTGTAGGACGCGAATATTGTACTCTTGGATGCCAATGGGCTAGGTGGCCAGTAAGAACTATAACTGGACAGGGCGTCTGCGTCTGAGTGTGTGCGCCCGCTGCAGTATAGGACGAGAATATTGTACTCTTGGATCCACAGTGACCAACGGGCTAGGCGGCCAGTGAGATCTTTAACTGGACAGGGCATCTGCGACTGAGTGTGTGCGCCTGCCGCAGTATAGGACGCGAATATTGTACTCTTGGATCCACAGTGACCAATGGGCTAGGCGGCTAGGGAGAACTTTAATTGGACAGGGCATCTGCGACTGAGTGTGTGCGCCCGCTGCAGTATAGGACACGAATATTGTACTCTTGGATCCACAGTCACCAACGGGCTTGGCGGCCAGTGAGAACTTTAATTGGACAGGGCACCTGCGACTGAGTGTGTGTGCCCGCTGCACTATAGGACGCGAATATTGTACTCTTGGATGCAAAGTGCCCAATGGCCTAGGCAGTCAGTGAGAACTTTGGTTGGACAAGGTGTCTGCGACTGAGAGTGTGCGCCCGCTGCAGTGTAGGACGCGAATATTGTACTCTTGGATGCAAAGTGACCAACGGGCTAGGCGGCCAGTAAGAACTTTAATTGGACAGGTCGTCTGCGTCTTAGTGTGTGCGCCCGCTGCAGTATAGGACGCGAATATTAAACTCTTGAATGCAAAGGGACCAATGGGCTAGGCGGCCAGTGAAACATTTACTGGACCGGACATCTGCGACTGAGTGTGTGCGCCCGCTGCACTATAGGACGCGAATATTGTACTCATGGATGCACAGTGACCAACGGGCTAGGCAGCCAGTGAGAACATTAAGTGGACAGTTCGTCTGCGTCTGAGTGTGTGCGCCAGCTGCAGTATAGGACGCGAATATTGTACTCTTGGATCCACAGTGACCAATGGGCCAGGCGGCTAGCGAGAACTTTAACTGGACAGGGCATCTGCGACTGAGTGTGTGCGCCCGCTGCAGTATAGGACGCGAATATTGTAATCTTGGATGCACAGTGACCAACAGGTTAGGGGGCCAATGAGAACTTTAACTGGACAGGGCATCTGCGACTGAGTGTGTGCGCCTGCTTGAGTATAGGACGCAAATATTGTACTCTTGGAGGCACACCCACCAACGGGCTAGGTGGCCAGTGAGAACGTTAACAGGACAGGGCGTCTGCGTCTAAGTGTGTGCGCCCGCTGCAGTGTAGGACGCGAATATTGTACTCTTGGATGCCAATGGGCTAGGTGGCCAGTGAGAACTATAACTGGACAGGGCGTCTGCGTCTGAGTGTGTGCGCCCGCTGCAGTATAGGACGAGAATATTGTACTCTTGGATCCACAGTGACCAACGGGCTAAGCGGCCAGTGAGATCTTTAACTGGACAGGGCATCTGCGACTCATTGTGTGCGCCCGCTGCAGTATAGGACACGAATATTGTACTCTTGGATTCACAGTGACCAAAGGGCTAGGCGGCCAGTGAGCACTTTAAGTGGACAGGTCGTCTGCGTCTCAGTGTGTGCGCCCGCTGTAGTATAGGACGCGAATATTGTACCCTTGAATGCAAAGGGACCAGTGGGCTTGGCGGCCAGTGAGAACTTTACTGGACCGTACAACTGCGACTGAGTGTGTGTGCCCACTGCAGTATAGGACGCGAATATTGTACTCTTGGATGCAAATTGACCAACGGGCTAGGCGGCCAGGGAGAACTTTAACTGGACAGGGCATCTGCGACTCAGTGTGTGCGCCCGCTACAGTACAGGACGCGAATATTGTACTCTTGGATCCACAGTGACCAACGGGCTAGGCGGCCAGTGAGAACTTTAATTGGACAGGGCACCTGCGACTGAGTGTGTGCGCCTGCTTGAGTATTGGACGAGAATATTGTACTCTTGGATCCACAGTAACCAACGGGCTAGGCGGCTAGGGAGAACTTTAATTGGACAGAGCATCTGCGACTGAGTGTGTGCGCCCGCTGCAGTACAGGACGCGAATATTGTACTCTTGGATCCACAGTGACCAATGGGCTAGGCGGCTAGGGAGAACTATTATTGGACAGGGCATATGCGACTGAGTGTGTGTGCCCGCTGCACTATAGGACGCGAATATTGTACTCTTGGATGCAAAGTGCCCAATCGGCTAGGCAGCCAGTGAGAACTTTGATTGGACAATGTGTCTGCGACTGAGTGTGTGCGCCCGCTGCAGTGTAGGACGCGAATATTGTACTCTTGGATCCACAGTGACCAATGGGCCAGGCGGCCAGCGAGAACTTTAACTGGACAGGGCGTCTCGTCTGAGTGTGTGCGCCCGCTGCAGTATAGGGCGCGAATATTGTAATCTTGGATGCACAGTGACCAACAGGTTAGGGGGCCAATGAGAACTTTAACTGGACAGGGCATCTGCGACTGAGTGTGTGCGCCCGCTGCAGTATAGGACGCGAATATTGTACTCTTGGATGCACAGTGACCAACGGGCTAGGGGGCCAGTGAGAACTTTAACTGGACAGGGCATCTGCGACTGAGTGTGTGCGCCCGCTGCAGTATAGGACGCAAATATTGTACTCTTGGAGGCACACTCACCAACGGGCTAGGTGGCCAGTGAGAACGTTAATAGGACAGGGCGTCTGCGTCTAAGTGTGTGCGCCCGCTGCAGTGTAGGACGCGAATATTGTACTCTTGGATGCCAATGGGCTAGGTGGCCAGTAAGAACTATAACTGGACAGGGCGTCTGCGTCTGAGTGTGTGCGCCCGCTGCAGTATAGGACGAGAATATTGTACTCTTGGATCCACAGTGACCAACGGGCTAGGCGGCCAGTGAGATCTTTAACTGGACAGGGCATCTGCGACTGAGTGTGTGCGCCTGCCGCAGTATAGGACGCGAATATTGTACTCTTGGATCCACAGTGACCAATGGGCTAGGCGGCTAGGGAGAACTTTAATTGGACAGGGCATCTGCGACTGAGTGTGTGCGCCCGCTGCAGTATAGGACACGAATATTGTACACTTGGATTCACAGTGACCAAAGGGCTAGGCGGCCAGTGAGCACTTTAAATGGACAGGTCGTCTGCGTCTCAGTGTGTGCGCCCGCTGTAGTATAGGACGCGAATATTGTACCCTTGAATGCAAAGGGACCAGTGGGCTAGGCGGCCAGTGAGAACTTTACTGGACCGTGCAACTGCGACTGAGTGTGTGTGCCCGCTGCAGTATAGGACGCGAATATTGTACTCTTGGATGCAAATTGACCAACGGGCTAAGCGGCCAGGGAGAACTTTAACTGGACAGGGCGTCTGCGACTCAGTGTGTGCGCCCGCTGCAGTACAGGACGCGAATATTGTACTCTTGGATCCACAGTGACCAACGGGCTTGGCGGCCAGTGAGAACTTTAATTGGACAGGGCACCTGCGACTGAGTGTGTGTGCCCGCTGCACTATAGGACGCGAATATTGTACTCTTGGATGCAAAGTGCCCAATGGCCTAGGCAGTCAGTGAGAACTTTGGTTGGACAAGGTGTCTGCGACTGAGAGTGTGCGCCCGCTGCAGTGTAGGACGCGAATATTGTACTCTTGGATGCAAAGTGACCAACGGGCTAGGCGGCCAGTAAGAACTTTAATTGGACAGGTCGTCTGCGTCTTAGTGTGTGCGCCCGCTGCAGTATAGGACGCGAATATTAAACTCTTGAATGCAAAGGGACCAATGGGCTAGGCGGCCAGTGAAACATTTACTGGACCGGACATCTGCGACTGAGTGTGTGCGCCCGCTGCACTATAGGACGCGAATATTGTACTCATGGATGCACAGTGACCAACGGGCTAGGCAGCCAGTGAGAACATTAAGTGGACAGTTCGTCTGCGTCTGAGTGTGTGCGCCAGCTGCAGTATAGGACGCGAATATTGTACTCTTGGATCCACAGTGACCAATGGGCCAGGCGGCTAGCGAGAACTTTAACTGGACAGGGCATCTGCGTCTGAGTGTGTGCGCCCTCTGCAGTATAGGACGCGAATATTGTAATCTTGGATGCACAGTGACCAACAGGTTAGGGGGCCAATGAGAACTTTAACTGGACAGGGCATCTGCGACTGAGTGTGTGCGTCCGCTGCACTATAGGACGCGAATATTGTACTCTTCGATCCACAGTGACCAATGGGCCAGGCGGCCAGCAAGAACTTTAACTGGACAGGGCGTCTGCGTGTGAGTGTGTGCGCCCGCTGCAGTAAAGGACGCTAATATTGTAATCTTGGATGCACAGTGACGAACAGGTTAGGGGGCCAATGAGAACTCTAAATGCACAGGGCACCTGCGTCTGAGTGTGTACGCCCGCTGCCGTATAGGACGCGAATATTGTACACTTGGATCCCCAGTGACCAATGGGCCAGGCGGCCAGTGAGAACTCTAATTGGACTGGACATCTGTGACTGAGTGTGTGCGCCCGCTGCCCTATAGTACTCGAATATTGTACTCATGGATGCACATTGACCAACGGGCTAGGCGGCCAGTGAGAACTTTACCTGGACAGGGCATCTGCGAGTGAGTGTGTGCGCCCGCTGCAGTATAGGACGCAAATATTGTACTATTAGAAGCACACTGAACAACGAGTTAAGCGTCCAGAGACAACTTTACCTGCACATTTCGTCTGCGACTGAGTGTGTGCGCCCGCTGCACTATAGGACGCGAATATTGTACACTTGATTGCAAAGTGGTCAACGGGCTAGGCGGCCAGGGAGAACTTTAACTGGACAGAGCATCTGCTACTGAGTGTGTGCGCCCGCTGCAGTACAGGACGCGAATATTGTACTCTTGGATCCACAGTGACCAACGGGCTAGGCGGCCAGCGAGAACTTTAACTGGACAGGGCGTCTGCGTCTGAGTGTGTGCGCCCGCTGCATTGTAGGACGCGAATATTGTACTCTTGGATGCACAGTGACCAACGGGCTAGGGGGCCAGTGAGAACTTTAACTGGACAGGGTATCTGCGAATGAGTGTGTGCGCCCGCTGCAGTATAGGACGCGAATATTGTACTCTTGGATGCACAGCCACCAACGGGCTAGGTGGCCAGTGAGAACGTTAACAGGGCAGGGCATCTGCGTCTGAGTGTGTGCGCCCGCTGCAGTATAGGACACAAATATTGTACTCTTGTATGCACAGTGACCAACGGGCTTGGCGGCCAGTGAGAACTTTAAGTGGACAGGTTGTCTGCGTCCGAGTGTGTGCGCCCGCTGCAGCATAGGACGCGAATATTGTACTCTTGAATCCACAGTGACCAATGGGCCAGGCGACTAGCGAGAACTTTAACTGGACAGGGCGTCTGCGTCTGAGTGTGTGCGCCCGCTGCAGTATAGGACGCGAATATTGTGCTCTTGGATGCACACTGACCAACGGGCTAGGCGGCCAGTGAGATTTTAACTGGACAGGGCATCTGCGACTGAGTGTGTGCGCCCACTGCAGTATAGGACGCGAATATTGTAGTCTTGGATGCACAGTGACCAACGGGCTAGGCGGCCAGTGAGAACTTTAACTGGAGAGAGCATCTGCGACTGAGTGTGTGCGCCCGCTGCAGTGTAGGACACGAATATTGTAGTCTTTGCACAGTGACCAACGGGCTAGGCGGCCAGTGAGAACTTTAAGTGGACAGGTCGTCTGCGACTGAGTGTGTGCGCCGGCTGCAGTATAGGACGCGAATATTGTACTCTTGGATGCACAGTGACAAACGGGCTTGGCGGCCAGTGAGAACTTTAGTGGACAGGTCGTCTGCGTCTGAGTGTGTGCGCCCGCTGCAGTATAGGACGCGAATATTGTACGCTTGGATGCACAGTCACCAACGGGCTAGGCGGCCAGGGAGAACTTTAACTGGCGTCTGCGTCTGAGTGTGTGCGCCCGCTGCAGTACAGGACGCGAATATTGTACTCTTGGATCCACAGTGACCAACAGGCTAGGCGGCCAGCGAGATCTTTAACTGGACAGGGCGTCTGCGTCTGAGTGTGTGCGCCCGCTGCTGTATAGGACGCGAATATTGTACTCTTGATTGCAAAGTGGTCAACGGGCTAGGCGGCCAGGGAGAACTTTAACTGGACAGAGCATCTGCTACTGAGTGTGTGCGCCCGCTGCAGTACAGGACGCGAATATTGTACTCTTGGATCCACGGTGACCAACGGGCTAGGCGGCCAGCGAGAACTTTAACTGGACAGGGCGTCTGCGTCTGAGTGTGTGCACCCGCTGGATTATAGGACGCGAATATTGTACTCTTGGATGCACAGTGACCAACGGGCTAGGGGGCCAGTGAGAACTTTAACTGGACAGGGTATCAGCGAATGAGTGTGTGCGCCCGCTGCAGTATAGGACGCGAATATTGTACTTTTGGAGGCAAAGTCACCAACGGGCTAGGCGGCCAGTGAGAACGTTAACAGGCCAGGGCGTCTGCGTCTGAGTGTGTGCGCCGGCTGCAGTATAGGACACGAATATTGTACGCTTGGAGGCACAGTCACCAACGGGCTAGTCGGCCAGGGAGAACTTTAACTGGACAGGGCGTCTGCGTCTGAGTGTGTGCGCCCGCTGCAGTACAGGACGCGAATATTGCACTCTTGGATGCACAGTGACCAACAGGCTTCGCGGCCAGCGAGATCTTTACCTGGACAGGGCGTCTGCGTCTGAGTGTGTGCGCCCGCTGCAGTATAGGACGCGAATATTGTACTCTTGGATGCACAGTGACCAACGGGCTAGGGGGCCAGTGAGAACGTTAACAGGGCACGACGTCTGCGTCTGCGTGTGTGCGCCCGCTGCAGTATAGGACACGAATATTGTACTCTTGTATGCACAGTGACCAACGGGCTAGGGGGCCAGTGAGAACTTTAACTGGACAAGGCATCTGCGACTGAGTTTGTGCGCCCGCTGCAGTATAGGACGCGAATATTGTACACTTGGATGCACAGTGACCAACGGACTAGGCGGCCAGTGAGAACTTTAACTGGACAGGGCATCTGCGACTGAGTGAGTGCGCCCGCTGCAGTATAGGACGCGAATATTGTACTCTTGTATGCACACTGACCAACGGGCTAGGCGGCCAGTGAGAACTTTAACTGGACAGGGCATCTGCGACTGAGTGTGTGCGCCCGCTGCAGTATAGGAGACGAATATTGTACTCTTGGATGCACAGTGACCAACGGGCTAGGCGGCCAATGAGAACTTTAAGTGGACAGGTCGTCTGCGACTGAGTGTGTGCGGCCGCTGCAGCATAGGACGCAAATATTGTACCCTTGATTGCAAAGGGGTCAACGGGCTAGGCGGCTATTGAGAACTTAAATTGGACAAGGCACCTGCGACTGAGTGTGTGCGCCCAATGCAGTATAGGACGCGAATATTGTACTCTAGGATGCAAAGTGACCAACGGGCTAGGCAGCCAGGGAGCACTTTACCTGGACAGAGCATCTTAGTCTGAGTGTGTTCACCCGCTGGATTATAGGACGCGAAAGTTGTACTCTTGGATGCACAGTGACCAACGGGCTAGGGGGCCAGTGAGAACTTTAACTGGACAGGGTATCTGCGAATGAGTGTGTGCGCCCGCTGCAGTATAGGACGCGAATATTGTACTTTTGGAGGCAAAGTCACCAACGGGCTAGGCGGCCAGTGAGAACGTTAACAGGCCAGGGCGTCTGCGTCTGAGTGTGTGCGCCGGCTGCAGTATAGGACACGAATATTGTACTCTTGGATGCACAGCCACCAACGGGCTAGGTGGCCAGTGAGAACGTTAACAGGGCAGGGCATCTGCGTCTGAGTGTGTGCGCCCGCTGCAGTATAGGACACAAATATTGTACTCTTGTATGCACAGTGACAAACGGGCTTGGCGGCCAGTGAGAACTTTAAGTGGACAGGTCGTCTGCGTCTGAGTGTGTGCGCCCGCTGCAGTATAGGACGCGAATATTGTACGCTTGGAGGCACAGTCACCAACGGGCTAGTCGGCCAGGGAGAACTTTAACTGGACAGGGCGTCTGCGTCTGAGTGTGTGCGCCCGCTGCAGTACAGGACGCAAATATTGCACTCTTGGATGCACAGTGACCAACAGGCTTGGCGGCCAGCGAGATCTTTAACTGGACAGGGCGTCTGCGTCTGAATGTGTGCGCCCGCTGCAGTATAGGACGCGAATATTGTACTCTTGGATGCACAGTGATCAACGGGCTAGGGGGCCAGTGAGAACGTTAACAGGGCACGACGTCTGCGTCTGCGTGTGTGCGCCCGCTGCAGTATAGGACACGAATATTGTACTCTTGTATGCACAGTGACCAACGGGCTAGCGGGCCAGTGAGAACTTTAACTGGACAAGGCATCTGCGACTGAGTTTGTGCGCCCGCTGCAGTATAGGACGCGAATATTGTACACTTGGATGCACAGTGACCAACGGAATAGGCGGCCAGTGAGAACTTTAACTGGACAGGGCATCTGCGACTGAGTGAGTGCGCCCGCTGCAGTATAGGACGCGAATATTGTACTCTTGTATGCACACTGACCAACGGGCTAGGCGGCCAGTGAGAACTTTAACTGGACAGGGCATCTGCGACTGAGTGTGTGCGCCCGCTGCAGTATAGGAGACGAATATTGTACTCTTGGATGCACAGTGACCAACGGGCTAGGCGGCCAATGAGAACTTTAAGTGGACAGGTCGTCTGCGACTGAGTGTGTGCGGCCGCTGCAGCATAGGACGCGAATATTGTACCCTTGATTGCAAAGGGGTCAACGGGCTAGGCGGCTATTGAGAACTTAAATTGGACAAGGCACCTGCGACTGAGTGTGTGCGCCCAATGCAGTATAGGACGCGAATATTGTACTCTAGGATGCAAAGTGACCAACGGGCTAGGCGGCCAGGGAGAACTTTAACTGGACAGAGCATCTGCGACTGAGTGTGTGCGCCCGCTGCAATACAGGACGCGAATATTGTACTCTTGGATCCCCAGTGACCATCGGGCTAGGCGGCCAGAGAGAACTTTAACTGGACAGGGCGTCTGCGTCTCAGTGTGTGCGCCCGCTGCATTGTAGGACGCGAATATTGTACTCTTGGATGCACAGTGACCAACGGGCTAGGGGGCCAGTGAGAACTTAAACTGGACAGGGCATCTGCGACTGAGTGTGGGCGCCCGCTGCCGTATTGGATGCGAATATTGTACCTTTGGGGGCACAGTCACCAATGGGCTAGGCGGCCAGTGAGAACGTTAACAGGCCAGGGCGTCTGCGTCTGAGTGTGTGCGCCCGCTGCAATATAGGACACGAATATTGTACTCTTGGATGCGCAGTGACCAACGGGCTAGGGGGCCAGTGAGAACTTTAACTGGACAAAGCATCTGCGACTGAGTTTGTGCGCCCGCTGCAGTATCGGACGCGAATATTTTACACTTGGACGCACAGTGACCAACGGACTAAGCGGCCAGTGAGAACTTTAACTGGACAGGGCATCTGCGACTGAGTGAGTGCGCCCGCTGCAGTATAGGAGGCGAATATTGTACTCTTGGATGCACACTGACCAACGGGCTAGGCGGCCAGTGAGAACTATACCTGGAGAGGGCATCTGCGACTGATTGTGTGCGCCCGCTGCAGTATAGGACACGAATATTGTACTCTTGGATGGACAGTGACCAATGGGCTTGGCGGCCAGTGAGAACTTTAAGTGGACAGGTCGTCTGCGACTGAGTGTGTGTGCCCGCTGCAGTATAGGACGCGAATATTGTACTCTTGTTTGCAAAGTGCCCAACGGGCTAGGCGGCTAGTGAGAACTTTAATTGGACAAGGCACCTGCGACTGAGTGTGTGCGCCTGCTGCAGTATAGGACGCGAATATTGTACTCTTGGATGCAAAGTGACCAACGGGCTAGGCGGTCAGGGAGAACTTTAACTGGACAGAGCATCTGCGACTGAGTGTGTGCGCCCGCTGCAGTACAGGACGCGAATATTGTACTCTTGGATCGACAGTGACTAACGGGCTAGGCGGCCAGCGAGAATTTTAACTGGACAGGGCGTCTGCGTCTGAGTGTGTGCGCCAGCTGCATTGTAGGACGCGAATATTGTACTTTTGGAGGCACTGCCACCCACGGGCTAGGCGGCCAGTGAGAACGTTAACAGGCCAGGGCATCTGCGTCTGAGTGTGTGCGCCCGCTGCAGTATATGAATCGAATATTGTACTCTTGGATGCACAGTCACCAACGGGCTAGGTGGCCATTGAGAACGTTAACAGGGCAGGGCGTCTGCGTCTGAGTGTGTGAGCCCGCTGCAGTATAGGACACGAATATTGTACTCTTGGATGCACAGTGACCAACGAGTTAAGCGTCCAGAGAGAACTTTACCTGCACATGGCGTCTGCGTCTGAGTGTGTGCGCCCGCTGCAGTATAGGACGCGAATATTGTACACTTGGATGCACAGTGACCAACGGGCTAGGCGGCCACTGAAAACTTTAACTGGACAGGGCATCTACGTCTGAGTGTGTGCGCTCGCTGCTGTATACGACCCGAATATTGTACACTTGGACGCACACTGACCCAGGGGCTGGGCGGCCAGTGAGAACTTTATCTGGACAGGGCATCTGCGACTGAGTGTGTGCGCCCGCTGCAGTATAGGACGCGAATATTGTACTCTTGGATGCACAGTGACCAACGGGCTAGGCGGCCAGTGAGAACTTTAAGTGGACAGGTCGTCTGCGTCTGAGTGTGTGCGCCCGCTGCAGTATAGGACGCGAATATTGTACTCTTGGATCCACAGTGACCAATGGGCCAGGCGGCCAGCGAGAACTTTAACTGGACAGGGCGTCTGCGTCTGAGTGTGTGCGCCCGCTGCAGTATAGGACGCGAATATTGTACTCTCGGATACACAGTGACCAACGGGTTAGGGGGCCAGTGAGAACTTTAACTGGACAGGGCATCTGCGACTGAGTGTGTGCGCCCGCTACAGTATAGGACGCGAATATTGTACTCTTGGATGCACCGTGACCAAAGGGCTAGGCGGCCAGTGAGAATTTTATCTGGACAGGTCATCTGCGACTGAGTGCGTGCGCCCGCTGCAGTACAGGACGCGAATATTGTACTCTTGGATCCACAGTGACCCACGGGCTAGGTGACCAGCGAGAACATTAACTGGACAGGGCGCTGCGTCTGAGTGTGTGCGCCCGCTGCAGTGTAGGACGCGAATATTGTACCCTTGGATGCGCAGAGACCAACGGGCTAGGGGGCCAGTGAGAACTTTAACTGGACAGGGCATCTGCGACTGATTGTGTGCGCCCGCTGCAGTATAGGACGCGAATATTGTACTTTTGGAGGCACAGTCACCAACGGGCTAGGCGGCCAGTGAGAACGTTAACAGGACAGGGCGTCTGCGTCTGAGTGTGTGCGCCCGCTGCAGTATAGGACACGAATATTGTACTCTTGGATGCCAATGGGCTAGGTGGCCAGTGAGAACTATAACTGGACAGGGCGTCTGCGTCTGAGTGTGTACGCCCGCTGCACTATAGGACGAGAATATTGTACTCTTGGATCCACAGTGACCACCGGGCTAGGCGGCCAGCGAGATCTTTAACTGGACAGGGCATCTGCGACTGAGTGTGCGTGCCTGCTGCAGTATAGGACGCGAATATTGTACTCTTCGATGCACAGTGACCAATGGGCTAGGGTCCAGTGAGAACTCTAACTGGACAGGGCATCTGCGACTGTGTGTGTGTGCCCGCTGCAGTATAGGACGCGAATATTGTACTCTTGAATGCAAAGGGACCAATGGGATAGGCGGCCAGTGAGAACTTTACTTGATCGGACATCTGCGACTGAGTGTGTGCGCCCGCTGCAGTATAGGAGGCGACCAATGGGCTAGGCGGTCAGTGAGAACTTTATTTGGACAGGGCATCTGCGACTGAGTGTGTGCGCCTGCTTGAGTATAGGACGAGAATATTTTACTCTTGGATCCACAGTAACCAACGGGCTAGGCGGCCAGTGAGGACTTTACCTGGACAAGGCGTCTGCGTCTGAGTGTGTGCGCCCGCTGCAGTATAGGACGCGAATATTGTACTCTTGGATGCAAAGGGACCAATGGGCTCGGCGGCCAGTGAGAACATTACTGGACCGGACATCTGCGACTGAGTGTGTGCGCCCACTGCACTATAGGACGCGAATATTGTACGCTTGGAGGCACAGTGACCAGGGGGCTAGGCGGCCAGGGAGAACTTTAACTGGACAGGGCGCCTGCCTCTGAGTGTGTGCGCCCGCTGCAGTACAGGACGCGAATATTGTACTCTTGGATCCTCATTGACCAACGGGCTAGGCGGCGAGGGAGAACTTTAATTGGACAGGGCATTTGCGACTGAGTGTGTGCGCCCGCTGCAGTATAGGACGCGAATATTGTACTCTTGGATGCACAGTGACCAACGCGCTAGGCGGCCAGTGAGAACTTTAAGTGGACAGGTCGTCTGCGTCTGAGTGTGTGCGCCCGCTGCAGTATAGGACGCGAATATTGTACTCTTGAATGCAAAGGGACCAATGGGCTAGGGGGCCAGTGAGAACATTAAGTGGACAGGTCGTCTGCGTCTGAGTGTGTGCGCCCGCTGCAGTATAGGACGCGAATATTGTACTCTTGGATTCGCAGTGACCAATGGGCCAGGCGGCCAGCGAGAACATTAACTGGACAGGGCATCTGCGACTAAGTGCGTGCGCTTGCTGCAGTATAGGACGCGAATATTGTACTCTTGGATGCACAGTGACCAACGGGCTAGGCTGCCAGTGAGAGCTTTATCTGGACAGGGCATCTGCGACTAAGTGCGGCCGCTGCAGTATAGGACCCGAATATTGTACACTTTGATGCACACTGACCAACGGGCTAGGCGGCCAGCGAGAACTTTATCTCGACCGGGCATCTACGACTGAGTGTGTGCGCCCGCTGCATTATAGGACGCGAATATTGTACTCTTGGATGCACAGTGACCAATGGGCTAGGCGGACAGTGAGAACTTTAAGTGGACAGGCGTCTGCGTCTGAGTGTGTGCGCCCGCTGCAGAATAGCCCGCGAATATTGTGCTCTTGAATGCAAAGGGACCAATGGGCTAGGCATCCAGTGAGAACTTTACTGGACCGGACATCTGCGACTGAGTGTGTGCGCCCGCTGCACTATAGGACGCGAATATTGTACTCTTGGATGCAAAGTGCCCAACGGGCTAGGCGGATAGTGAGATCTTTAATTGGACAAGGCATCTGCGATAGAGTGTGTGCGCCCGCTGCAGTAGAGGACGAGAATATTGTACTTTTCGAGGCACAGTCACCAACGGGCTAGGCGGCCAGTGAGAACGTTAACAGGACAGGGCGTCTGCGTCTGAGTGTGTGCGCCCGCTGCAGTATAGGACATGAATATTGTACTCTTGCATGCCAATGGGCTAGGTGGCCAGTGAGAACTATAACTGGACAGGGCGTCTGCGTCTGAGCGTGTGCGCCCGCTGCAGTATAGGACGCGAATATTGTACTCTTGGATCCACAGTGACCAATGGGCCAGGCGGCCAGCGAGAACTTTAAATGGACAGGGCGTCTGCGACTTTGTGTGTGTACCCGCTGCAGTATAGGACGCGAATATTGTACTCTTGAAAGCAAAGGGACCAATGGGCTAGGCGGCCAGTGAGAACTTTACTTGACCGGACATCTGCGACTAAGTGTGTGCGCCCGCTGCAGTATAGGACGTGAATATTGTACTCTTGGATCCACAGTGACCAATGGGCTAGGCGGTCAGTGAGAACTTTATTTGGACAGGGCATCTGCGACTGAGTGTGTGCGCCTGCTTGAGTATAGGAGGAGAATATTTTACTCTTGGATCCACAGTAACCAACGGGCTAGGCGGCCAGTGAGGATTTTAACTGGAAAGGGCGTCTGCGTCTGAGTGTGTGCGGCTGCTGCAGTATAGGACGCGAATATTGTACTCTTGGATGCAAAGGGACCAATGGGCTAGGCGGCCAGTGAGAACATTAACTGGACAGGGCATCTGCGACTGAGTGAGTGCGCCCGCTGCAGTATAGGACGCGAATATTGTACTCTTGGATGCACACTGACCAACGGACTAGGCGGCCAGTGAGAACTTTAACTGGACAGGGCATCTGCGACTGAGTGTGTGCGCCCGCTGCAGTATAGGAGGCGAATATTTTACTCTTGGATGCCAATGGGCTAGGTGTCCAGTGAGAACTATAACTGGACAGGGCGTCTGCGTCTAAGTGTGTGCGCCCGCTTCAGTATAGGACGAGAATATTGTACTCTTGGATCCACAGTGACCAACGGGCTAGGCGGCCAGTGAGAACTTTAACAGGACAGGGCGCCTGCCTCTGAGTGTGTGCGCCCGCTGCAGTACAGGACGCGAATATTGTACTCTTGGATCCGCAGTTACCATCGGGCTAGGCGACTAGTGAGACCATTAATTGGACAGGGCATCTGCGACTGAGTGTGTGCGCCTGCTGCAGTATGGGACGAGAATATTGTACTCTTGGAGGCACAGTCACCAACCGGCTAGGCGGCCAGTGAGAACTTTAACTGGACAGGGCATCTGCGACTGTGTGTGTGCGCCCGCTGCAGTATAGGACACGAATATTGTAGTCTTGGATGCACAGTGACCAACGGGCTAGGCGGACAGTGAGAACTTTAGGTGGACAGGTCGTCTGCGTCTGAGTGTGTGCGCCCGCTGCAGTTTTGGACGCGAATATTAAACTCTTGAATGCAAAGGGACCAATGGGCTAGGCGGCCAGTGAGAACATTACTGGACCGGACATCTGCGACTGAGTGTGTGCGCCCGCTGCACTATAGGACGCGAATATTGTACTCTTGGATGCAAAGTGCCCAACGGGCTAGGCGGCTAGTGAGAACTTTAATGGGACAAGGCATCTGCGACTGAGTGTTTGCGCCCACTGCAGTATAGGACGCGAATATTGTGCTCTTGGATGCAAAGTGACCAACGGGCTAGGCGGCCAGGGAGAACTTTAACTGGACAGAGCATCTGCGACTGAGTGTGTGCGCCCGCTGCACTATAGGACGCGAATATTGTACTCATGGATGCACACTGACCAACGGACTAGGCGGCCAGTGAGAACTTTAACTGGACAGGGCATCTGCGACTGAGTGTGTGCGCCCGCTGCAGTATAGGAGGCGAATATTTTACTCTTGGATGCCAATGGGCTAGGTGTCCAGTGAGAACTATAACTGGACAGGGCGTCTGCGTCTAAGTGTGTGCGCCCGCTTCAGTATAGGACGAGAATATTGTACTCTTGGATCCACAGTGACCAACGGGCTAGGCGGCCAGTGAGAACTTTAACAGGACAGGGCGCCTGCCTCTGAGTGTGTGCGCCCGCTGCAGTACAGGACGCGAATATTGTACTCTTGGATCCGCAGTTACCATCGGGCTAGGCGACTAGTGAGACCATTAATTGGACAGGGCATCTGCGACTGAGTGTGTGCGCCTGCTGCAGTATGGGACGAGAATATTGTACTCTTGGAGGCACAGTCACCAACGGGCTAGGCGACCAGGGAGAACTTTAACTGGACAAGGCGTCTGCGTCTGAGAGTGGGCGCCCGCTGCAGTACAGTACGCGAATATTGTACTCTTGGATCCACAGTGACCAACGGGCTAGGCGGCTAGTGAGAACTTTAATTGGACACGGCATCTGCGACTGAGTGTGTGCGCCTGCTGCAGTAAAGGACGAGAATATTGTACTCTTGGATGCACAGTGACCAACGGGCAAGGGGGCCAGTGAGAACTTTAACTGGACAGGGCGTCTGCGACTGAGTGAGTGCGCCCGCTGCAGTATAGGACGTGAATATTGTACTCTTGGATCCACAGTGACCAACGGGCTAGGCGGCCAGCGAGAACTTTAACTGGACAGGGCGTCTGCGTCTGAGTGAGTGCGCCCGCTGCAGTATAGGACGTGAATATTGTACTCTTGGATGCACCGTGACCAAAGGGCTAGGCGGCCAGTGAGAATTTTATCTGGACAGGTCATCTGCGACTGAGTGCGTGCGCCCGCTGCAGTACAGGACGCGAATATTGTACTCTTGGATCCACAGTGACCCACGGGCTAGGTGACCAGCGAGAACATTAACTGGACAGGGCGCTGCGTCTGAGTGTGTGCGCCCGCTGCAGTGTAGGACGCGAATATTGTACCCTTGGATGCGCAGAGACCAACGGGCTAGGGGGCCAGTGAGAACTTTAACTGGACAGGGCATCTGCGACTGATTGTGTGCGCCCGCTGCAGTATAGGACGCGAATATTGTACTTTTGGAGGCACAGTCACCAACGGGCTAGGCGGCCAGTGAGAACGTTAACAGGACAGGGCGTCTGCGTCTGAGTGTGTGCGCCCGCTGCAGTATAGGACACGAATATTGTACTCTTGGATGCCAATGGGCTAGGTGGCCAGTGAGAACTATAACTGGACAGGGCGTCTGCGTCTGAGTGTGTGCGCCCGCTGCACTATAGGACGAGAATATTGTACTCTTGGATCCACAGTGACCACCGGGCTAGGCGGCCAGCGAGATCTTTAACTGGACAGGGCATCTGCGACTGAGTGTGCGTGCCTGCTGCAGTATAGGACGCGAATATTGTACTCTTCGATGCACAGTGACCAATGGGCTAGGGGGCCAGTGAGAACTCTAACTGGACAGGGCATCTGCGACTGTGTGTGTGTGCCCGCTGCAGTATAGGACGCGAATATTGTACTCTTGAATGCAAAGGGACCAATGGGATAGGCGGCCAGTGAGAACTTTATTTGGACAGGGCATCTGCGACTGAGTGTGTGCGCCTGCTTGAGTATAGGACGAGAATATTTTACTCTTGGATCCACAGTAACCAACGGGCTAGGCGGCCAGTGAGGACTTTACCTGGACAAGGCGTCTGCGTCTGAGTGTGTGCGCCCGCTGCAGTATATGACGCGAATATTGTACTCTTGGATGCAAAGGGACCAATGGGCTATGCGGCCAGTGAGAACATTACTGGACCGGACATCTGCGACTGAGTGTGTGCGCCCACTGCACTATAGGACGCGAACATTGTACGCTTGGAGGCACAGTGACCAGGGGGCTAGGCGGCCAGGGAGAACTTTAACTGGACAGGGCGCCTGCCTCTGAGTGTGTGCGCCCGCTGCAGTACAGGACGCGAATATTGTACTCTTGGATCCTCATTGACCAACGGGCTAGGCGGCGAGGGAGAACTTTATTTGGACAGGGCATTTGCGACTGAGTGTGTGCGCACGCTGCAGTATAGGACGCGAATATTGTACTCTTGGATGCACAGTGACCAACGCGCTAGGCGGCCAGTGAGAACTTTAAGTGGACAGGTCGTCTGCGTCTGAGTGTGTGCGCCCGCTGCAGTATAGGACGCGAATATTGTACTCTTGAATGCAAAGGGACCAATGGGCTAGGGGGCCAGTGAGAACATTAAGTGGACAGGTCGTCTGCGTCTGAGTGTGTGCACCCGCTGCAGTATAGGACGCGAATATTGTACTCTTGGATTCGCAGTGACCAATGGGCCAGGCGGACAGCGAGAACTTTAATTGGACAGGGCATCTGCGACTAAGTGCGTGCGCTTGCTGCAGTATAGGACGCGAATATTGTACTCTTGGATGCACAGTGACCAACGGGCTAGGCGGCCAGTGAGAGCTTTATCTGGACAGGGCATCTGCGTCTGAGTGAGTGCGCCCGCTGCAGTATAGGACCCGAATATTGTACACTTTGATGCACACTGAGCAACGGGCTAGGCGGCCAGCGAGAACTTTATCTGGACCGGGCATCTACGACTGAGTGTGTGCGCCCGCTGCATTGTAGGACGCGAATATTGTACTCTTGGATGCACAGTGACCAACGGGTTAGGGGGCCAGTGAGAACTTAATCTGGACAGGGCATCTGCGACTGAGTGCGTGCGCCCGCTGCAGTATAGGACGCGAATATTGTACTCTTGGATGCACAGTGACCAACGGGCTAGGCGGCCAGTGAGAACTTTATCTAGACAGGGCATCTGCGACTGAGTGAGTGCGCCCGCTGCAGTATAGGACCCGAATATTGTACACTTTGATGCACACTGACCAACGGGCTAGGCGGCGAGTGAGAACTTTAAGTGGACAGGCGTCTGCGTCTGAGTGTGTGCGCCCGCTGCAGTATAGGACGCGAATATTGTGCTCTTGAATGCAAAGGGACCAATGCGCTTGGCGGCCAGTGAGAACTTTAATGGACCGGACATCTGCGACTGAGTGTGTGTGCCCGCTGCACTATAGGACGCGAATATTGTACTCTTGGATGCAAAGTGCCCAACGGGCTAGGCGGCTAGTGAGAACTTTAATTGGACAAGGCATCTGCGACAGAGTGTGTGCGCCCGCTGCCGTATAGGACGCGAATATTGTACTCTTGCATGAAAAGTGACCAAGGGGCTAGGCGGCCAGGGAGAACTTTAACTCGACAGGGCATCTGCGACTGAGTGTGTGCGCCCGCTGCAGTACAGGACGCGAATATTGTACTCTTGGATCCACAGTGACCCACGGGCTAGGTGGCCAGCGAGAACATTAACTGGACAGGGCGCTGCGTCTGAGTGTGTGCGCCCGCTGCAGTGTAGGACGCGAATATTGTACCCTTGGATGCGCAGAGACCAACGGGCTAGGGGGCCAGTGAGAACTTTAACTGCACAGGGCATCTGCGACTGAGTGTTTGCGCCCGCTGCAGTATAGGACGCGAATATTGTACTTTTGGAGGCACAGTCACCAACGGGTTAGGCGGCCAGTGAGAACGTTAACAGGACAGGGCGTCTGCGTCTGAGTGTGTGCGCCCGCTGCAGTATAGGACACGAATATTGTACTCTTGGATGCCAATGGGCTAGGTGGCCAGTCAGAACTATAACTGGACAGGGCGTCTGCGCCTGAGTGTGTGCGCCCGCTGCACTATAGGACGAGAATATTGTACTCTTGGATCCACAGTGACCACCGGGCTAGGCGGCCACCGAGATCTTTAACTGGACAGGGCATCTGCGACTGAGTGTGTGTGCCTGCTGCAGTATAGGACGCGAATATTGTACTCTTCGATGCACAGTGACCAATGGGCTAGGGGGCCAGTGAGAACTTTAACTGGACAGGGCATCTGCGACTGTGTGTGTGTGCCCGCTGCAGTATAGGACGCGAATATTGTACTCTTGAATGCAAAGGGACCAATGGGATAGGCGGCCAGTGAGAACTTTACTTGATCGGACATCTGCGACTGAGTGTGTGCGCCCGCTGCAGTATAGGAGGCGAATATTGTACTCTTGGATCCACAGTGACCAATGGGCTAGGCGGTCAGTGAGAACTTTATTTGGACAGGGCATCTGCGACTGAGTGTGTGCGCCTGCTTGAGTATAGGACGAGAATATTTTACTCTTGGATCCACAGTAACCAACGGGCTAGGCGGCCAGTGAGGACTTTACCTGGACAAGGCGTCTGCGTCTGAGTGTGTGCGCCCGCTGCAGTATAGGACGCGAATATTGTACTCTTGGATGCAAAGGGACCAATGGGCAAGGCGGCCAGTGAGAACATTACTGGACCGGACATCTGCGACTGAGTGTGTGCGCCCACTGCACTATAGGACGCGAATATTGTACGCTTGGAGGCACAGTGACCAATGGGCTAGGCGGACAGTGAGAACTTTAAGTGGACAGGCGTCTGCGTCTGAGTGTGTGCGCCCGCTGCAGAATAGCCCGCGAATATTGTGCTCTTGAATGCAAAGGGACCAATGGGCTAGGCGTCCAGTGAGAACTTTACTGGACCGGACATCTGCGACTGAGTGTGTGCGCCCGCTGCACTATAGGACGCGAATATTGTACTCTTGGATGCAAAGTGCCCAACGGGCTAGGCGGATAGTGAGATCTTTAATTGGACAAGGCATCTGCGATAGAGTGTGTGCGCCCGCTGCAGTATAGGACGCGAATATTGTACTCTTGGATGAAAAGTGACCAACGGGCTAGGCGGCCAGGGAGCACTTTACTGGACCGTACATCTGCGACTGAGTGTGTGCGCCCGCTGCAGTATCGGACGCGAATATTGTACTCTTGCATGCAAAGTGACCAACGGGCTAGGCGACCAGCGAGAACTTTAACTGGACAGGGCATCTGCGACTGAGTGTGTGCGCCCGCTGCAGTACAGGACGCGAATATTGTACTCTTGGATCCACAGTGACCAACGGGCTAGGCGGCCAGTGAGAACTTTAATTGGACAGGGCATCTGCGACTGAGTGTGTGCGCCTGCTTGAGTACAGGACGCGAATATTGTACTCTTGGATCCACAGTGACCCACGGGCTAGGCGGCCAGTGAGAACTTTAACTGGACAGGGCATCTGCGACTGAGTGTGTGCGCCCGCTGCAGTAGAGGACGAGAATATAGTACTTTTCGAGGCACAGTCACCAACGGGCTAGGCGGCCAGTGAGAACGTTAACAGGACAGGGCGTCTGCGTCTAAGTGTGTGCGCCCGCTGCAGTATAGGACATGAATATTGTACTCTTGCATGCCAATGGGCTAGGTGGCCAGTGAGAACTATAGCTGGACAGGGCGTCTGCGTCTGAGCGTGTGCGCCCGCTGCAGTATAGGACGAGAATATTGTACTCTTGGATCCACAGTGACCAACGGGCTAGGCGGCCAGCGAGATCTTTAACTGGACAGGGCATCTGCGACTGAGTGTGGGCGCCTGCTTCAGTATAGGACGAGAATATTGTACTCTTGGATCCACAGTGACCAATGGGCCAGGCGGCCAGCGAGAACTTTAAATGGACAGGGCGTCTGCGACTGTGTGTGTGTACCCGCTGCAGTATAGGACGCGAATATTGTACTCTTGAAAGCAAAGGGACCAATGGGCTAGGCGGCCAGTGAGAACTTTACTTGACCGGACATCTGCGACTGAGTGTGTGCGCCCGCTGCAGTATAGGACGCGAATATTGTACTCTTGGATCCACAGTGACCAATGGGCTAGGCGGTCAGTGAGAACTTTATTTGGACAGGGCATCTGCGACTGAGTGTGTGCGCCTGCTTGAGTATAGGAGGAGAATATTTTACTCTTGGATCCACAGTAACCTACGGGCTAGGCGGCCAGTGAGGACTTTAACTGGAAAGGGCGTCTGCGTCTGAGTGTGTGTGCCTGCTGCAGTATAGGACGCGAATATTGTACTCTTGGATGCAAAGGGACCAATGGGCTAGGCGGCCAGTGAGAACTTTACTGGATCGGACATCTGCGACTGAGTGTGTGCGCCCACTGCACTATAGGACGCGAATATTGTACGCTTGGAGGCACAGTGACCAGGGGGCTAGGCGGCCAGGGAGAACTTTAACTGGACAGGGCGCCTGCCTCTGAGTGTGTGCGCCAGCTGTAGTACAGGACGCGAATATTATACTCTTGGATGCACACTGACCAACGGGCTAGGGGGCCAGTGAGAACTTTAATTGGACAGGGCATTTGCGACTGAGTGTGTGCGCCCGCTGCAGTATAGGACGCGAATATTGTACTCTTGGATGCACAGTGACCAACAGGCTAGGGGGCCAGTGAGAACTTTAACTGGACAGAGCATCTGCGACTGAGTGTGTGCGCCCGCTGCACTATAGGACGCGAATATTGTACTCTTGAATGCAAATTGCCCAATGGGCTAGGCAGCCAGTGAGAACTTTATTGGACAGGGCATCTGCGACTGAGTGTGTGCGCCCGCTACAGTATAGGACGAGAATGTTGTACTCTTGGATCCACAGTGACCAAGGGGCTACTCGGCCAGTGAGAACATTAACTGGACAGGGCATCTGCGACTGAGTGAGTGCGCCCGCTGCAGTATAGGACGCGAATATTGTACTCTTGGATGCACACTGACCAACGGACTAGGCGGCCAGTGAGAACTTTAACTGGACAGGGCATCTGCGACTGAGTGTGTGCGCCCGCTGCACTATAGGACGCGAATATTGTACTCTTGAATGCAAATTGCCCAATGGGCTAGGCAGCCAGCGAGAACTTTAACTGGACAGGGCGTCTGCGTCTGAGTGTGTGCGCCCGCTGCAGTATAGGACGCGAATATTGTACTCTTGGATGCACAGTGACCAAGGGGCTACTCGGCCAGTGAGAACATTAACTGGACAGGGCATCTGCGACTGAGTGAGTGCGCCCGCTGCAGTATAGGACGCGAATATTGTACTCTTGGATGCACACTGACCAACGGACTAGGCGGCCAGTGAGAACTTTAACTGGACAGGGCATCTGCGACTGAGTGTGTGCGCCCGCTGCAGTATAGGAGGCGAATATTTTACTCTTGGATGCCAATGGGCTAGGTGTCCAGTGAGAACTATAACTGGACAGGGCGTCTGCGTCTAAGTGTGTGCGCCCGCTTCAGTATAGGACGAGAATATTGTACTCTTGGATCCACAGTGACCAACGGGCTAGGCGGCCAGTGAGAACTTTAACAGGACAGGGCGTCTGCCTCTGAGTGTGTGCGCCCGCTGCAGTACAGGACGCGAATATTGTACTCTTGGATCCGCAGTTACCATCGGGCTATGCGGCTAGTGAGACCATTAATCGGACAGGGCATCTGCGACTGAGTGTGTGCGCCTGCTGCAGTATAGGACGAGAATATTGTACTCTTGGAGGCACAGTCACCAACAGGCTAGGCGGCCAGGGAGAACTTTAACTGGACAAGGTGTCTGCGTCTGAGAGTGTGCGCCCGCTGCAGTACAGTACGCGAATATTGTACTCTTGGATCCACAGTGACCAACGGGCTAGGCGGCTAGTGAGAACTTTAATTGGACACGGCATCTGCGACTGAGTGTGTGCGCCTGCTGCAGTAAAGGACGAGAATATTGTACTCTTGGATGCACAGTGACCAACGGGCAAGGGGGCCAGTGAGAACTTTAACTGGACAGGGCATCTGCGACTGAGTGTGTGCGCCTGCTGCAGTATAGGACGAGAATATTGTACTCTTGGATCCACAGTGACCAACGGGCTAGGCGGCCAGCGAGAACTTTAACTGGACAGGGCGTCTGCGTCTGAGTGAGTGCGCCCGCTGCAGTAAAGGACGTGAATATTGTACTTTTGGATCCACAGTGACCAACGGGCTAGGCGGCCAGTGAGAACTTTAATTGGGCAGGGCATCTGCGACTGAGTGTGTGCGCCTCCTTGAATATAGGACGAGAATATTGTTCTCTTGGATCCACAGTGACCAACGGGCTAGGCGGCTAGGGAGAACTTTAATTGCACAGGGCATCTGCGACTGAATGTGTGCGCCCGCTGCACTATAGGACGCGAATATTGTACTCTTGGATGCAAAGTGCCCAATGGGCTAGGCAGCCAGTGAGAACCTTATTTTACAAGGTGTCTGCGACTTAGTGTGTGCGCCCGCTGCAGTGTAGGACGCGAATATTGTACTCTTGGATGCAAAGTGACCAACGGGCTAGGCGGCCAGGGAGAATTTTAACTGGACAGGGCATCTGCGACTGAGTGTGTGCGCCCGCTGCAGTATAGGACGAGAATATTGTACTCTTGGATCCACAGTGACCAACGGGCTAGGTGGCCAGGGAGAACTTTAACTGGACAGGGCATCTGCGTCTGAGTGTGTGCGCCCGCTGCAGTACAGAACGCGAATATTGTACTCTTGGATCCACAGTGACCAACGGGCTAGGCGGCTAGGGAGAACTTTAATTGGACAGGGCATCTGCGACTGAATGTGTGCGCCCGCTGCTGTATAGGCCGCGAATATTGTACTCTTGGATGCACAGTGACCAACGGGCTAGGCGGCCAGTGAGCACTTTAGGTGGACAGGTCGTCTGCGTGTGAGTGTGTGCGCCCGCTGCAGTATAGGACGCCAATATTGTACTCTAGAATGCAAAGGGACCAATGGGCTAGGCGGCCAGTGAGAACTTTACTGGACCGTACGTCTGCGACGGATTGTGTGCGCCCGCTGCAGTATAGGACGCGAATATTGTACTCTTGGATGCAAAGTGACCAACGGGCTAGGCGGCCAGGGAGAACTTTAACTGGACAGGGAATCCGACTGAGTGCGTGCGCCCGCTGCAGTACAGGACGCGAATATTGTACTCTTGGATCCACAGTGACCAACCGGCTAGGCGGCCAGTGAGAACTTTAACTGGACAGGGCATCTGCGACTGTGTGTGTGCGCCCGCTGCAGTATAGGACACGAATATTGTCACGTGGTAGTGACGGTGAAGAACGAAGCAATACGGTGGAATACAAAACTAGCTTTTATTGGGCGAACCTGTGCCCACAAAAACAGGCTACACTTATAGCACAACGATAGCGGCGAACACAGTCGGCGATCGTCGGAAATCTGATCAGCGGGTCAAGCGCATCGGCTTTTATAGAGCAGTCGTCGAACGTTCCAGACTAATCGTTCGGACACGCGTGCCTTCCACAAAGTTCTACACCATTCGCGTCACGCGATGAATTCAGATAACAACGTTCGGCGACAACAGACAGCCGGGTAGAAGCATCGATAACTTTCCAGAAACTTCGGATACATGCAGGCGCGTCCCGCGCTGCGCGACTACATTTGTTAGGCGGCGAAGCGTGGTCGCCCGATAAAGATAAGTACACGTGTCAATACCCCCCTCTTAAAAAGCATCGACCCGATGCTGTAAACAAACTGAGGTAATAAACAAAAGCACTCGTAGCAAAGAAAAGAACAAAAATGACGAAGTTCGTCAGCGTCCGTAAAAGGGTTTAAGGCGCACCACGTGGACCACTTCAGATCGTGCGCGGCGCCGCTGTGAATGCGAAATGCCGTCTGGCACGACCTCATAGTCCAGAGCGCCAATACGTCGGATGACCTTGTAGGGTCCGAAATAGCGTCGGAGTAGTTTCTCACTGAGTCCTCGTCGGCGTATCGGGGTCCAAACCCAAACACGGTCGCCGGGCTGGTACTCAACAAAGCGTCGTCGGAGGTTGTAGTGTCGGCTGTCGGTCCTCTGTTGGTTCTTAATCCGTAGGCGGGCGAGCTGTCGGGCTTCTTCGGCGCGCTGGAGATAGCTAGCGACGTCAACATTCTCTTCGTCAGTGACGTGGGGCAGCATGGCGTCGAGCGTCGTCGTCGGGTTCCTGCCGTAAACCAGCTTAAACGGCGTGATCTGTGTTGTTTCTTGCACCGCCGTGTTGTAAGCGAAGGTGACATACGGCAGGACCGCGTCCCACGTCTTGTGCTCGACGTCGACGTACATTGCTAGCATGTCGGCGAGGGTCTTGTTCAGGCGCTCCGTGAGACCATTCGTCTGTGGGTGGTAGGGTAAGTCCGGTCATGAATGGTTATTCTTGCCGTGCAGATTCCACTCGGCGTGATGAGGTGTCCTCCAGCGGTCCGAATTAGCGGGCCTTCCCATGCAGTCTTAACTTTCTTCAGTTGGGCTGCGATGGGCCCACTCATTACGGAGTAATCGGCTCCTGTGTCTACTAAGGCGGTAACTGCGTGGCCGTCGAGAAGCACGTCGAGGTCGGTGGTTCTTTGTCTTGCGTTACAGTTAGGCCTCGGCGTCGGATCACGGCTGCGTCGAGTTGACCTGTGGTTGGTACGTGGCGTCGTCAGGTGGTCTTTCGTCGGCGTGTTCTTTCCTGCCAGACTTCGTCGGGACGGCGGTGTGACGTCGTTGTTATGTCGTCGAGGTAGTCTTTTCGGCGTTTTCGTCGGCGGCGGAGGATCTTCGTCAGTTCGACGAACAGCAACCGCACCTCCATCGGTTGCTGCTTTTAGTTTTCCGGATATGGGCTCGCAGAGCGGCCCCGTGCTGGGCCGGTGTATGGTCGGCGCTGCGGGGACAGGTAGCGGCCTGGTGACGGCGAACGGGACGGTCGTCGGGAGTTCCACTGAGTGGCGGCTAGGTAATCGGCGATGTCACGTGGGCGCTCCCCAAGCTGTGGACGCGGCGCGTTCACGGCGAAACCTCGCAGTCCCATCTCCCGGTATGGACATCGTCGGTAGACATGACCCGCTTCTCCGCAGTGGTAGCAGAGCGGGCGGTGGTCAGGAGCGCGCCAAATGTCCGTCTTCCTCGCGTAGGTGCGCTGGGCGACGGGTGGTCGTGTTGGCGGTGGCGGCGGCGGACGACGGAACTGCGGCGTGACAGGGCCCTGGCGCGGTCGCGGAGGGGGACCTTGACGGCGTGCGACGGCGGCGTAGGTCATCGCTTGCGGCTCAGGCTGGGGCGATACAGGGGCTACTCCAAGTTGTTGTTGGAGCTCCTCACGCACGGCGTCGGCAATCGAAGCCACTTGTGGCTGTGATGGTGGGAACAGCTTTTGTAGCTCCTCCCGCACGACCGCTCGGATAGTCTCGCGCAGGTCGTCGGTGGCCAGTGATTGAACCCCGGCGTAATTTGTCGAGTTCGTGCGGCGGTCGAATTGCCGGTTTCGCATCTCGAGTGTCTTCTCGATGCTGGTGGCCTCGCGAAGAAACTCGTCGACGGTCTGCGGTGGGCTTCGTACCATTCCGGCAAAGAGTTCCTCCTTCACACCACGCATCAGCAGGCGGACTTTCTTCTCCTCGGGCATTTCAGGGTCGGCGTGGCGGAAGAGGCGGCTCATTTCTTCCGTGTAGATCGCGGTCGTCTCATTAGGTAGCTGCACCCGGGTTTCTAGTAGCGCTTGGGCTCGTTCTCGGCGTACGACGCTTGCGAATGTCTGTAGGAAGCCGGTTCGGAAAAGTTCCCAGGTCGTTAAGGTGGCTTCTCGGTTCTCGAACCACGTCCTGGCCGCGTCTTCCAAAGCGAAGAACACATATCGCAGTTTGTCGTCGCTGTTCCAGTTGTTAAAGGTAGCGACTCTCTCGTACGTCTCAAGCCAGCTTTCCGGGTCCTCGAAAGTTGAACCGCGGAACGTCGGAGGCTCCCTGGGCTGCTGCAGCACGACGGGTGACGCTGGTGCTGCCATTGGGGTGGACTTGGTGGCCATCCTCCTAGTCGTCTCGGGCAAAAGTCCGTGCTCCGGGGGCAGTCCTTGCAGCCTGCGGCTACCTCGCTGGTTCTTGGCGACGTTGGTATCTTCCGAGTGAGGGCTTGGGTCACGGCTTTGTGGGGGCGTTCGTTGCATGAACGCACTAGCACCTCCACCAGATGTCACGTGGTAGTGACGGTGAAGAACGAAGCAATACGGTGGAATACAAAACTAGCTTTTATTGGGCGAACCTGTGCCCACAAAAACAGGCTACACTTATAGCACAACGATAGCGGCGAACACAGTCGGCGATCGTCGGAAATCTGATCAGCGGGTCAAGCGCATCGGCTTTTATAGAGCAGTCGTCGAACGTTCCAGACTAATCGTTCGGACACGCGTGCCTTCCACAAAGTTCTACACCATTCGCGTCACGCGATGAATTCAGATAACAACGTTCGGCGACAACAGACAGCCGGGTAGAAGCATCGATAACTTTCCAGAAACTTCGGATACATGCAGGCGCGTCCCGCGCTGCGCGACTACATTTGTTAGGCGGCGAAGCGTGGTCGCCCGATAAAGATAAGTACACGTGTCAATATTGTAGTCTTGGATGCACAGTGACCAACGGGCTAGGCGGACAGTGAGAACTTTAAGTGGACAGGTCGTCTGCGTCTGAGTGTGTGCGCCCGCTGCAGTATTGGACGCGAATATTAAACTCTTGAATGCAAAGGGACCAATGGGCTAGGCGGCCAGTGAGAACTTTACTGGACCGGACATCTGCGACTGAGTGTGTGCGCCCGCTGCAGTATAGGACGCGAATATTGTACTCTTGGATCCACAGTGACCAATGGGCTAGGCGGTCAGTGAGAACTTTATTTGGACAGGGCATCTGCGACTGAGTGTGTGCGCCTGCTTGAGTATAGGAGGAGAATATTTTACTCTTGGATCCACAGTAACCAACGGGCTAGGCGGCCAGTGAGGACTTTAACTGGAAAGGGCGTCTGCGTCTGAGTGTGTGCGCCTGCTGCAGTATAGGACGCGAATATTGTACTCTTGGATGCAAAGGGACCAATGGGCTAGGCGGCCAGTGAGAACTTTACTGGACTGGGCATCTGCGACCGAGTGTGTGCGCCTGCTTGAGTATAGGACGCAAATATTGTACTCTTGGAGGTCCACTCACCAACGGGCTAGGTGGCCAGTGAAAACGTTAACAGGACAGGGAGTCTGCGTCTAAGTGTGTGTGCCCGCTGCAGTGTAGGACGCGAATATTTTACTCTTGGATGCCAGTGGGCTAGGCGGCCAGCGAGAACTTTAACTGGACAGGGCGTCTGCGTCTGAGTGAGTGCGCCCGCTGCAGTATAGGACGCGAATATTGTACTCTTGGATCCACAGTGACCAAAGGGCTAGGCGGCCAGTGAGCACTTTAAAAGGACAGGTCGTCTGCGTCTCAGTGTGTGAGCCCGCTGTAGTATAGGACACGAATATTGTACCCTTGAATGCAAAGGGTCCAATGGGCTAGGCGGCCAGTGAAACATTTACTGGACCGGACATCTGCGACTGAGTGTGTGCGCCCGCTGCACTATAGGACGCGAATATTGTACTCATGGATGCACAGTGACCAACGGGCTAGGCAGCCAGTGAGAACATTAAGTGGACAGTTCGTCTGCGTCTGAGTGTGTGCGCCAGCTGCAGTATAGGACGCGAATATTGTACTCTTGGATCCACAGTGACCAATGGGCCAGGCGGCTAGCGAGAACTTTAACTGGACAGGGCATCTGCGTCTGAGTGTGTGCGCCCGCTGCAGTATAGGACGCGAATATTGTAATCTTGGATGCACAGTGACCAACAGGTTAGGGGGCCAATGAGAACTTTAACTGGACAGGGCATCTGCGACTGAGTGTGTGCGCCTGCTTGAGTATAGGACGCAAATATTGTACTCTTGGAGGCACACCCACCAACGGGCTAGGTGGCCAGTGAGAACGTTAACAGGACAGGGCGTCTGCGTCTAAGTGTGTGCGCCCGCTGCAGTGTAGGACGCGAATATTGTACTCTTGGATGCCAATGGGCTAGGTGGCCAGTGAGAACTATAACTGGACAGGGCGTCTGCGTCTGAGTGTGTGCGCCCGCTGCAGTATAGGACGCGAATATTGTACTCTTGGATGCAAATTGACCAACGGGCTAGGCGGCCAGGGAGAACTTTAACTGGACAGGGCATCTGCGACTCAGTGTGTGCGCCCGCTGCAGTACAGGACGCGAATATTGTACTCTTGGATCCACAGTGACCACCGGGCTAGGCGGCCAGTGAGAACTTTAATTGGACAGGGCACCTGCGACTGAGTGTGCGCGCCTGCTTGAGTATAGGACGAGAATATTGTACTCTTGGATCCACAGTAACCAACGGGCTAGGCGGCTAGGAAGAACTTTAATTGGACAGAGCATCTGCGACTGAGTGTGTGCGCCCGCTGCAGTACAGGACGCGAATATTGTACTCTTGGATCCACAGTGACCAATGGGCTAGGCGGCTAGGGAGAACTTTTATTGGACAGGGCATATGCGACTGAGTGTGTGTGCCCGCTGCACTATAGGACGCGAATATTGTACTCTTGGATGCAAAGTGCCCAATCGGCTAGGCAGCCAGTGAGAACTTTGATTGGACAATGTGTCTGCGACTGGGTGTGTGCGCCCGCTGCAGTGTAGGACGCGAATATTGTACTCTTGGATCCACACTGACCAATGGGCCAGGCGGCCAGCGAGAACTTTAACTGGACAGGGCGTCTCGTCTGAGTGTGTGCGCCCGCTGCAGTATAGGACGCGAATATTGTAATCTTGGATGCACAGTGACCAACAGGTTAGGGGGCCAATGAGAACTTTAACTGGACAGGGCATCTGCGACTGAGTGTGTGCGCCTGCTTGAGTATAGGACGCAAATATTGTACTCTTGGAGGCACACCCACCAACGGGCTAGGTGGCCAGTGAGAACGTTAACAGGACAGGGCGTCTGCGTCTAAGTGTGTGCGCCCGCTGCAGTGTAGGACGCGAATATTGTACTCTTGGATGCCAATGGGCTAGGTGGCCAGTGAGAACTATAACTGGACAGGGCGTCTGCGTCTGAGTGTGTGCGCCCTCTGCAGTATAGGACGCGAATATTGTACTCTTGGATGCAAATTGACCAACGGGCTAGGCGGCCAGGGAGAACTTTAACTGGACAGGGCATCTGCGACTCAGTGTGTGCGCCCGCTGCAGTACAGGACGCGAATATTGTACTCTTGGATCCACAGTGACCACCGGGCTAGGCGGCCAGTGAGAACTTTAATTGGACAGGGCACCTGCGACTGAGTGTGCGCGCCTGCTTGAGTATAGGACGAGAATATTGTACTCTTGGATCCACAGTAACCAACGGGCTAGGCGGCTAGGAAGAACTTTAATTGGACAGAGCATCTGCGACTGAGTGTGTGCGCCCGCTGCAGTACAGGACGCGAATATTGTACTCTTGGATCCACAGTGACCAATGGGCTAGGCGGCTAGGGAGAACTTTTATTGGACAGGGCATATGCGACTGAGTGTGTGTGCCCGCTGCACTATAGGACGCGAATATTGTACTCTTGGATGCAAAGTGCCCAATCGGCTAGGCAGCCAGTGAGAACTTTGATTGGACAATGTGTCTGCGACTGGGTGTGTGCGCCCGCTGCAGTGTAGGACGCGAATATTGTACTCTTGGATCCACAGTGACCAATGGGCCAGGCGGCCAGCGAGAACTTTAACTGGACAGGGCGTCTCGTCTGAGTGTGTGCGCCCGCTGCAGTATAGGACGCGAATATTGTAATCTTGGATGCACAGTGACCAACAGGTTAGGGGGCCAATGAGAACTTTAACTGGACAGGGCATCTGCGACAGAGTGTGTGCGCCCGCTGCAGTATAGGACGCGAATATTGTACTCTTGGATGCACAGTGACCAACGGGCTAGGGGGCCACTGAGAACTTTAACTGGACAGGGCATCTGCGACTGAGTGTGTGCGCCCGCTGCAGTATAGGACGCAAATATTGTACTCTTGGAGGCACACTCACCAACGGGCTAGGTGGCCAGTGAGAACGTTAACAGGACAGGGCGTCTGCGCCTAAGTGTGTGCGCCCGCTGCAGTGTAGGACGCGAATATTGTACTCTTGGATGCCAATGGGCTAGGTGGCCAGTGAGAACTATAACTGGACAGGGCATCTGCGGCTGAGTGTGTGCGCCCGCTGCAGTATAGGACGCGAATATTGTACGCTTGGAGGCACAGTCACCAACGGGCTAGGCGGCCAGGGAGAACTTTCACTGAACAGGGCATCTGCGACTGAGTGTGTGCGCCCGCTGCAGTATAGGACACGAATATTGTACTCTTGGATTCACAGTGACCAAAGGGCTAGGCGGCCAGTGAGCACTTTAAGTGGACAGGTCGTCTGCGTCTCAGTGTGTGCGCCCGCTGCAGTATAGGACGCGAATATTGTACCCTTGAATGCAAAGGGACCAATGGGCTAGGCGGCCAGTGAGAACTTTACTGGACCGTACATCTGCGACTGAGTGTGTGCGCCCGCTGCAGTATAGGACGCGAATATTGTACTCTTGGATGCAAAGTGACCAACGGGCTAGGCGGCCAGGGAGAACATTAACTGGACAGGGCATCTGCGACTGAGTGTGTTCGCCCTCTGCAGTACAGGACGCGAATATTGTACTCTTGGATCCACAGTGACCAACGGGCTAGGCGGCGAGTGAGAACTTTAATTGGACAGGGCACCTGCGACTGAGTGTGTGCACCTGCTTGAGTATAGGACGAGAATATTGTACTCTTGGATCCACAGTAACCAACGGGCTAGGCGGCTAGGGAGAACTTTAATTGGACAGAGCATCTGCGACTGAGTGTGTGCGCCCGCTGCAGTACAGGACGCGAATATTGTACTCTTGGATCCACAGTGACCAATGGGCTAGGCGGCTAGGGAGAACTTTTATTGGACAGGGCATATGCGACTGAGTGTGTGTGCCCGCTGCACTATAGGACGCGAATATTGTACTCTTGGATGCAAAGTGCCCAATCGGCTAGGCAGCCAGTGAGAACTTTGATTGGACAATGTGTCTGCGACTGGGTGTGTGCGCCCGCTGCAGTGTAGGACGCGAATATTGTACTCTTGGATCCACACTGACCAATGGGCCAGGCGGCCAGCGAGAACTTTAACTGGACAGGGCGTCTCGTCTGAGTGTGTGCGCCCGCTGCAGTATAGGACGCGAATATTGTAATCTTGGATGCACAGTGACCAACAGGTTAGGGGGCCAATGAGAACTTTAACTGGACAGGGCATCTGCGACTGAGTGTGTGCGCCTGCTTGAGTATAGGACGCAAATATTGTACTCTTGGAGGCACACCCACCAACGGGCTAGGTGGCCAGTGAGAACGTTAACAGGACAGGGCGTCTGCGTCTAAGTGTGTGCGCCCGCTGCAGTGTAGGACGCGAATATTGTACTCTTGGATGCCAATGGGCTAGGTGGCCAGTGAGAACTATAACTGGACAGGGCGTCTGCGTGTGAGTGTGTGCGCCCGCTGCAGTAAAGGACGCGAATATTGTAATCTTGGATGCACAGTGACGAACAGGTTAGGGGGCCAATGAGAACTCTAACTGCACAGGGCACCTGCGTCTGAGTGTGTACGCCCGCTGCCGTATAGGACGCGAATATTGTACACTTGGATCCCCAGTGACCAATGGGCCAGGCGGCCAGTGAGAACTCTAATTGGACTGGGCATCTGCGACTGAGTGTGTGCGCCCGCTGCCCTATAGTACGCGAATATTGTACTCATGGATGCACAGTGACCAACGGGCTAGGCGGCCAGTGAGAAGTTTAAGTGGACAGGTCGTCTGCGTCTGAGTGTGTACGCCCGCTGCAGTATAGGACGCGAATATTGTACTCTTGTATGCACAGTGACCAACGGGCTAGGCGGCCAGTGAGAACATTAACTGGACAGGCCATCTCCGACTGAGTGAGTGCGCCCGCTGCAGTATAGGACGCGAATATTGTACTCTTGGATGCACATTGACCAACGGGCTAGGCGGCCAGTGAGAACTTTACCTGGACAGGGCATCTGCGAGTGAGTGTGTGCGCCCGCTGCAGTATAGGACGCAAATATTGTACTATTAGAAGCACACTGAACAACGAGTTAAGCGTCCAGAGACAACTTTACCTGCACATTTCGTCTGCGACTGAGTGTGTGCGCCCGCTGCACTATAGGACGCGAATATTGTACTCTTGATTGCAAAGTGGTCAACGGGCTAGGCGGCCAGGGAGAACTTTAACTGAACAGAGCATCTGCTACTGAGTGTGTGCGCCCGCTGCAGTACAGGACGCGAATATTGTACTCTTGGATCCACAGTGACCAACGGGCTAGGCGGCCAGCGAGAACTTTAACTGGACAGGGCGTCTGCGTCTGAGTGTGTGCGCCCGCTGCATTGTAGGACGCGAATATTGTACTCTTGGATGCACAGTGACCAACGGGCTAGGGGGCCAGTGAGAACTTTAACTGGACAGGGTATCTGCGAATGAGTGTGTGCGCCCGCTGCAGTATAGGACGCGAATATTGTACTTTTGGATGCACAGCCACCAACGGGCTAGGTGGCCAGTGAGAACGTTAACAGGGCAGGGCATCTGCGTCTGAGTGTGTGCGCCCGCTGCAGTATAGGACACAAATATTGTACTCTTGTATGCACAGTGACCAACTGGCTTGGCGGCCAGTGAGAACTTTAAGTGGACAGGTTGTCTGCGTCTGAGTGTGTGCGCCCGCTGCAGCATAGGACGCGAATATTGTACTCTTGAATCCACAGTGACCAATGGGCCAGGCGACTAGCGAGAACTTTAACTGGACAGGGCGTCTGCGTCTGAGTGTGTGCGCCCGCTGCAGTATAGGACGCGAATATTGTGCTCTTGGATGCACACTGACCAACGGGCTAGGCGGCCAGTGAGATTTTAACTGGACAGGGCATCTGCGACTGAGTGTGTGCGCCCACTGCAGTATAGGACGCGAATATTGTAGTCTTGGATGCACAGTGACCAACGGGCTAGGCGGCCAGTGAGAACTTTAACTGGAGAGAGCATCTGCGACTGAGTGTGTGCGCCCGCTGCATTGTAGGACACGAATATTGTAGTCTTTGATGCACAGTGACCAACGGGCTAGGCGGCCAGTGAGAACTTTAAGTGGACAGGTCGTCTGCGACTGAGTGTGTGCGCCGGCTGCAGTATAGGACGCGAATATTGTACTCTTGGATGCACAGTGACAAACGGGCTTGGCGGCCAGTGAGAACTTTAAGTGGACAGGTCGTCTGCGTCTGAGTGTGTGCGCCCGCTGCAGTATAGGACGCGAATATTGTACGCTTGGATGCACAGTCACCAACGGGCTAGGCGGCCAGGGAGAACTTTAACTGGCGTCTGCGTCTGAGTGTGTGCGCCCGCTGCAGTACAGGACGCGAATATTGTACTCTTGGATCCACAGTGACCAACAGGCTAGGCGGCCAGCGAGATCTTTAACTGGACAGGGCGTCTGCGTCTGAGTGTGTGCGCCCGCTGCTGTATAGGACGCGAATATTGTACTCTTGATTGCAAAGTGGTCAACGGGCTAGGTGGCCAGGGAGAATTTTAACTGGACAGAGCATCTGCTACTGAGTGTGTGCGCCCGCTGCAGTACTGGACGCGAATATTGTACTCTTGGATCCACGGTGACCAACGGGCTAGGCGGCCAGCGAGAACTTTAACTGGACAGGGCGTCTGCGTCTGAGTGTGTGCACCCGCTGGATTATAGGACGCGAATATTGTACTCTTGGATGCACAGTGACCAACGGGCTAGGGTGCCAGTGAGAACTTTAACTGGACAGGGTATCTGCGAATGAGTGTGTGCGCCCGCTGCAGTATAGGACGCGAATATTGTACTCTTGGATGCACAGTGACCAACGGGCTAGGGGGCCAGTGAGAACGTTAACAGGGCACGACGTCTGCGTCTGCGTGTGTGCGCCCGCTGCAGTATTGGACACGAATATTGTACTCTTGTATGCACAGTGACCAACGGGCTAGGGGGCCAGTGAGAACTTTAACTGGACAAGGCATCTGCGACTGAGTGTGTGCGCCCGCTGCAGTATAGGAGACGAATATTGTACTCTTGGATGCACAGTGACCAACGGGCTAGGCGGCCAATGAGAACTTTAAGTGGACAGGTCGTCTGCGACTGAGTGTGTGCGGCCGCTGCAGCATAGGACGCGAATATTGTACCCTTGATTGCAAAGGGGTCAACGGGCTAGGCGGCTATTGAGAACTTAAATTGGACAAGGCACCTGCGACTGAGTGTGTGCGCCCAATGCAGTATAGGACGCGAATATTGTACTCTAGGATGCAAAGTGACCAACGGGCTAGGCGGCCAGGGAGAACTTTAACTGGACAGAGCACCTGCGACTGAGTGTGTGCGCCCGCTGCAATACAGGACGCGAATATTGTACTCTTGGATCCCCAGTGACCATCGGGCTAGGCGGCCAGAGAGAACTTTAACTGGACAGGGCGTCTGCGTCTCAGTGTGTGCGCCCGCTGCATTGTAGGACGCGAATATTGTACTCTTGGATCCACAGTGACCAACGGGCTAGGGGGACAGTGAGAACTATAACTGGACAGGGCATCTGCGACTGAGTGAGTGCGCCCGCTGCAGTATAGGAGGCGTATATTGTACTCTTGGATGCACACTGACCAACGGGCTAGGCGGCCAGTGAGAACTATAACTGGAGAGGGCATCTGCGACTGATTGTGTGCGCCCGCTGCAGTATAGGACACGAATATTGTACTCTTGGATGGACAGTGACCAATGGGCTAGGCGGCCAGTGAGAACTTTAAGTGGACAGGTCGTCTGCGACTGAGTGTGTGCGCCCGCTGCAGTATAGGACGCGAATATTGTACTCTTGTTTGCAAAGTGCCCAACGGGCTAGGCGGCTAGTGAGAACTTTAATTGGACAAGGCACCTGCGGCTGAGTGTGTGCGCCTGCTGCAGTATAGGACGCGAATATTGTACTCTTGGATGCTAAGTGACCAACGGGCTAGGCGGCCAGGGAGAACTTTAACTGGACAGAGCATCTGCGACTGAGTGTGTGCGCCCGCTGCAGTACAGGACGCGAATATTGTACTCTTGGATCCACAGTGACTAACGGGCTAGGCGGCCAGCGAGAACTTTAACTGGACAGGGCGTCTGCGTCTGAGTGTGTGCGCCAGCTGCATTGTAGGACGCGAATATTGTACTTTTGGAGGCACTGCCACCCACGGGCTAGGCGGCCAGTGAGAACGTTATCAGGCCAGGGCATCTGCGTCTGAGTGTGTGCGCCCACTGCAGTATATGAATCGAATATTGTATTCTTGGATGCACAGTCACCAACGGGCTAGGTGGCCATTGAGAACGTTAACAGGGCAGGGCGTCTGCGTCTGAGTGTGTGAGCCCGCTGCAGTATAGGACACGAATATTGTACTCTTGGATGCACAGTGACCAACGAGTTAAGCGTCCAGAGAGAACTTTACCTGCACATGGCGTCTGCATCTGAGTGTGTGCGCCCGCTGCAGTATAGGACGCGAATATTGTACACTTGGATGCACAGTGACCAACGGGCTAGGCGGCCACTGAAAACTTTAACTGGACAGGGCATCTGCGACTGAGTGAGTGCTCCCGCTGCAGTATAGGACACGAATATTGTACTCTTGGATGCACAGTGACCAACCGGCTAGGCGGCCAGTGTGAACTTTATCTGGACAGGGCATCTGCGACTGAGTGCGCCCGCTGCAGTATACGACCCGAATATTGTACACTTGGATGCACACTGACCAACGGGCTAGGCGGCCAGTGAGAACTTTATCTGGACAGGGCATCTGCGACTGAGTGTGTGCGCCCGCTGCAGTATAGGGACGCGAATGTTGTACTCTTGGATGCACAGTGACCAACGGGCTAGTCGGCCAGTGAGAACTTTAAGTGGACAGGTCGTCTACGTCTGAGTGTGTGCGCTCGCTGCTGTATACGACCCGAATATTGTACACTTGGATGCACACTGACCCAGGGGCTGGGCGGCCAGTGAGAACTTTATCTGGACAGGGCATCTGCGACTGAGTGTGTGCGCCCGCTGCAGTATAGGACGCGAATATTGTACTCTTGGATGCACAGTGACCAACGGGCTAGGCGGCCAGTGAGAACTTTAAGTGGACAGGTCGTCTGCGTCTGAGTGTGTGCGCGCGCTGCAGTATAGGACGCGAATATTGTACTCTTGGATCCACAGTGACCAATGGGCCAGGCGGCCAGCGAGAACTTTAACTGGACAGGGCGTCTGCGTCTGAGTGTGTGCGCCCGCTGCAGTATAGGACGCGAATATTGTACTCTCGGATACACAGTGACCAACGGGTTAGGGGGCCATTGAGAACTTTAACTGGACAGGGCATCTGCGACTGAGTGTGTGCGCCCGCTACAGTATAGGACGCGAATATTGTACTCTTGGATGCACCGTGACCAAAGGGCTAGGCGGCCAGTGAGAATTTTATCTGGACAGGTCATCTGCGACTGAGTGCGTGCGCCCGCTGCAGTACAGGACGCGAATATTGTACTCTTGGATCCACAGTGACCCACGGGCTAGGTGACCAGCGAGAACATTAACTGGACAGGGCGCAGCGTCTGAGTGTGTGCGCCCGCTGCAGTGTAGGACGCGAATATTGTACCCTTGGATGCGCAGAGACCAACGGGCTAGGGGGCCAGTGAGAACTTTAACTGGACAGGGCATCTGCGACTGATTGTGTGCGCCCGCTGCAGTATAGGACGCGAATATTGTACTTTTGGAGGCACAGTCACCAACGGGCTAGGCGGCCAGTGAGAACGTTAACAGGACAGGGCGTCTGCGTCTGAGTGTGTGCGCCCGCTGCAGTATAGGACACGAATATTGTACTCTTGGATCCTCATTGACCAACGGGCTAGGCGGCGAGGGAGAACTTTATTTGGACAGGGCATTTGCGACTGAGTGTGTGCGCACGCTGCAGTATAGGACGCGAATATTGTACTCTTGGATGCACAGTGACCAACGCGCTAGGCGGCCAGTGAGAACTTTAAGTGGACAGGTCGTCTGCGTCTGAGTGTGTGCGCCCGCTGCAGTATAGGACGCGAATATTGTACTCTTGAATGCAAAGGGACCAATGGGCTAGGGGGCCAGTGAGAACATTAAGTGGACAGGTCGTCTGCGTCTGAGTGTGTGCACCCGCTGCAGTATAGGACGCGAATATTGTACTCTTGGATTCGCAGTGACCAATGGGCCAGGCGGACAGCGAGAACTTTAATTGGACAGGGCATCTGCGACTAAGTGCGTGCGCTTGCTGCAGTATAGGACGCGAATATTGTACTCTTGGATGCACAGTGACCAACGGGCTAGGCGGCCAGTGAGAGCTTTATCTGGACAGGGCATCTGCGTCTGAGTGAGTGCGCCCGCTGCAGTATAGGACCCGAATATTGTACACTTTGATGCACACTGACCAACGGGCTAGGCGGCCAGCGAGAACTTTATCTGGACCGGGCATCTACGACTGAGTGTGTGCGCCCGCTGCATTGTAGGACGCGAATATTGTACTCTTGGATGCACAGTGACCAACGGGTTAGTTGGCCAGTGAGAACTTAATCTGGACAGGGCATCTGCGACTGAGTGCGTGCGCCCGCTGCAGTATAGGACGCGAATATTGTACTCTTGGATGCACAGTGACCAACGGGCTAGGCGGCCAGTGAGAACTTTATCTGGACAGGGCATCTGCGACTGAGTGAGTGCGCCCGCTGCAGTATAGGACCCGAATATTGTACACTTTGATGCACACTGACCAACGGGCTAGGCGGCCAGTGAGAACTTTAAGTGGACAGGCGTCTGCGTCTGAGTGTGTGCGCCCGCTGCAGTATAGGACGCGAATATTGTGCTCTTGAATGCAAAGGGACCAATGCGCTTGGCGGCCAGTGAGAACTTTACTGGACCGGACATCTGCGACTGAGTGTGTGTGCCCGCTGCACTATAGGACGCGAATATTGTACTCTTGGATGCAAAGTGCCCAACGGGCTAGGCGGCTAGTGAGAACTTTAATTGGACAAGGCATCTGCGACAGAGTGTGTGCGCCCGCTGCCGTATAGGACGCGAATATTGTACTCTTGCATGAAAAGTGACCAAGGGGCTAGGCGGCCAGGGAGAACATTAACTGGACAGGGCGCTGCGTCTGAGTGTGTGCGCCCGCTGCAGTGTAGGACGCGAATATTGTACCCTTGGATGCGCAGAGACCAACGGGCTAGGGGGCCAGTGAGAACTTTAACTGCACAGGGCATCTGCGACTGAGTGTTTGCGCCCGCTGCAGTATAGGACGCGAATATTGTACTTTTGGAGGCACAGTCACCAACGGGCTAGGCGGCCAGTGAGAACGTTAACAGGACAGGGCGTCTGCGTCTGAGTGTGTGCGCCCGCTGCAGTATAGGACACGAATATTGTACTCTTGGATGCCAATGGGCTAGGTGGCCAGTCAGAACTATAACTAGACAGGGCGTCTGCGTCTGAGTGTGTGCGCCCGCTGCACTGTAGGACGAGAATATTGTACTCTTGGATCCACAGTGACCACCGGGCTAGGCGGCCACCGAGATCTTTAACTGGACAGGGCATCTGCGACTGAGTGTGTGTGCCTGCTGCAGTATAGGACGCGAATATTGTACTCTTCGATGCACAGTGACCAATGGGCTAGGGGGCCAGTGAGAACTTTAACTGGACAGGGCATCTGCGACTGTGTGTGTGTGCCCGCTGCAGTATAGGACGCGAATATTGTACTCTTGAATGCAAAGGGACCAATGGGATAGGCGGCCAGTGAGAACATTACTGGACCGGACATCTGCGACTGAGTGTGTGCGCCCACTGCACTATAGGACGCGAATATTGTACGCTTGGAGGCACAGTGACCAGGGGGCTAGGCGGCCAGGGAGAACTTTAACTGGACAGGGCGCCTGCCTCTGAGTGTGTGCGCCCGCTGCAGTACAGGACGCGAATATTGTACTCTTGGATCCTCATTGACCAACGGGCTAGGCGGCGAGGGAGAACTTTAATTGGACAGGGCATTTGCGACTGAGTGTGTGCGCCCGCTGCAGTATAGGACGCGAATATTGTACTCTTGGATGCACAGTGACCAACGCGCTAGGCGGCCAGTGAGAACTTTAAGTGGACAGGTCGTCTGCGTCTGAATGTGTGCGCCCGCTGCAGTATAGGACGCGAATATTGTACTCTTGAATGCAAAGGGACCAATGGGCTAGGGGGCCAGTGAGAACATTAAGTGGACAGGTCGTCTGCGTCTGAGTGTGTGCGCCCGCTGCAGTATAGGACGCGAATATTGTACTCTTGGATTCGCAGTGACCAATGGGCCAGGCGGCCAGCGAGAACATTAACTGGACAGGGCATCTGCGACTAAGTGCGTGCGCTTGCTGCAGTATAGGACGCGAATATTGTACTCTTGGATGCACAGTGACCAACGGGCTAGGCTGCCAGTGAGAGCTTTATCTGGACAGGGCATCTGCGACTGAGTGAGTGCGCCCGCTGCAGTATAGGACCCGAATATTCTACACTTTGATGCACACTGACCAACGGGCTAGGCGGCCAGCGAGAACTTTATCTGGACCGGGCATCTACGACTGAGTGTGTGCGCCCGCTGCATTATAGGACGCGAATATTGTACTCTTGGATGCACAGTGACCAACGCGCTAGGCGGCCAGTGAGAACTTTAAGTGGACAGGTCGTCTGCGTCTGAGTGTGTGCGCCCGCTGCAGTATAGGACGCGAATATTGTACTCTTGAATGCAAAGGGACCAATGGGCTAGGGGGCCAGTGAGAACATTAAGTGGACAGGTCGTCTGCGTCTGAGTGTGTGCGCCCGCTGCAGTATAGGACGCGAATATTGTACTCTTGGATTCGCAGTGACCAATGGGCCTGGCGGCCAGCGAGAACATTAACTGGACAGGGCATCTGCGACTAAGTGCGTGCGCTTGCTGCAGTATAGGACGCGAATATTGTACTCTTGGATGCACAGTGACCAACGGGCTAGGCTGCCAGTGAGAGCTTTATCTGGACAGGGTATCTGCGACTGAGTGAGTGCGCCCGCTGCAGTATAGGACCAGAATATTGTACACTTTGATGCACACTGACCAACGGGCTAGGCGGCCAGCGAGAACTTTATCTGGACCGGGCATCTACGACTGAGTTTGTGCGCCCGCTGCATTATAGGACGCGAATATTGTACTCTTGGATGCACAGTGACCAATGGGCTAGGCGGACAGTGAGAACTTTAAGTGGACAGGCGTCTGCGTCTGAGTGTGTGCGCCCGCTGCAGAATAGCCCGCGAATATTGTGCTCTTGAATGCAAAGGGACCAATGGGCTAGGCGTCCAGTGAGAACTTTACTGGACCGGACATCTGCGACTGAGTGTGTGCGCCCGCTGCACTATAGGACGCGAATATTGTACTCTTGGATGCAAAGTGCCCAACGGGCTAGGCGGATAGTGAGATCTTTAATTGGACAAGGCATCTGCGATAGAGTGTGTGCGCCCGCTGCAGTATAGGACGCGAATATTGTACTCTTGGATGAAAAGTGACCAACGGGCTAGGCGGCCAGGGAGCACTTTACTGGACCGTACATCTGCGACTGAGTGTGTGCGCCCGCTGCAGTATCGGACGCGAATATTGTACTCTTGCATGCAAAGTGACCAACGGGCTAGGCGACCAGCGAGAACTTTAACTGGACAGGGCATCTGCGACTGAGTGTGTGCGCCCGCTGCAGTACAGGACGCGAATATTGTACTCTTGGATCCACAGTGACCAACGGGCTAGGCGGCCAGTGAGAACTTTAATTGGACAGGGCATCTGCGACTGAGTGTGTGCGCCTGCTTGAGTACAGGACGCGAATATTGTACCCTTGGATCCATAGTGACCCACGGGCTAGGCGGCCAGTGAGAACTTTAACTGGACAGGGCATCTGCGACTGAGTGTGTGCGCCCGCTGCAGTAGAGGACGAGAATATTGTACTTTTCGAGGCACAGTCACCAACGGGCTAGGCGGCCAGTGAGAACGTTAACAGGACAGGGCGTCTGCGTCTGAGTGTGTGCGCCCGCTGCAGTATAGGACATGAATTTTGTACTCTTGCATGCCAATGGGCTAGGTGGCCAGTGAGAACTATAGCTGGACAGGGCGTCTGCGTCTGAGCGTGTGCGCCCGCTGCAGTATAGGACGCGAATATTGTACTCTTGGATCCACAGTGACCAATGGGCTAGGCGGTCAGTGAGAACTTTATTTGGACAGGGCATCTGCGACTGAGTGTTTGCGCCTGCTTGAGTATAGGAGGAGAATATTTTACTCTTGGATCCACAGTAACCAACGGGCTAGGCGGCCAGTGAGGACTTTAACTGGAAAGGGCGTCTGCGTCTGAGTGTGTGCGCCTGCTGCAGTATAGGACGCGAATATTGTACTCTTGGATGCAAAGGGACCAATGGGCTAGGCGGCCAGTGAGAACTTTACTGGACCGTACATCTGCGACTGAGTGTGTGCGCCCACTGCACTATAGGACGCGAATATTGTACGCTTGGAGGCACAGTGACCAGGGGGCTAGGCGGCCAGGGAGAACTTTAACTGGACAGGGCGCCTGCCTCTGAGTGTGTGCGCCCGCTGTAGTACAGGACGCGAATATTATACTCTTGGATGCACAGTGACCAACGGGCTAGGGGGCCAGTGAGAACTTTAATTGGACAGGGCATTTGCGACTGAGTGTGTGCGCCCGCTGCAGTATAGGACGCGAATATTATACTCTTGGATGCACAGTGACTAACAGGCTAGGGGGCCAGTGAGAACTTTAACTGGACAGAGCATCTGCGACTGAGTGTGTGCGCCCGCTGCACTATAGGACGCGAATATTGTACTCTTGGATGCAAATTGCCCAATGGGCTAGGCAGCCAGTGAGAACTTTATTGGACAGGGCATCTGCGACTGAGTGTGTGCGCCCGCTACAGTATAGGACGAGAATGTTGTACTCTTGGATCCACAGTGACCAACGGGCTAGGCGGCCAGTGAGAACTTTAACAGGACAGGGCGTCTGCCTCTGAGTGTGTGCGCCCGCTGCAGTACAGGACGCGAATATTGTACTCTTGGATCCGCAGTTACCATCGGGCTATGCGGCTAGTGAGACCATTAATCGGACAGGGCATCTGCGACTGAGTGTGTGCGCCTGCTGCAGTATAGGACGAGAATATTGTACTCTTGGAGGCACAGTAACCAACGGGCTAGGCGGCCAGGGAGAACTTTAACTGGACAAGGCGTCTGCGTCTGAGAGTGTGCGCCCGCTGCAGTACAGTACGCGAATATTGTACTCTTGGATCCACAGTGACCAACGGGCTAGGCGGCTAGTGAGAACTTTAATTGGACACGGCATCTGCGACTGAGTGTGTGCGCCTGCTGCAGTAAAGGACGAGAATATTGTACTCTTGGATGCACAGTGACCAACGGGCAAGGGGGCCAGTGAGAACTTTAACTGGACAGGGCATCTGCGACTGAGTGTGTGCGCCTGCTGCAGTATAGGACGAGAGTATTGTACTCTTGGATCCACAGTGACCAACGGGCTAGGCGGCCAGCGAGAACTTTAACTGGACAGGGCGTCTGCGTCTGAGTGAGTGCGCCCGCTGCAGTAAAGGACGTGAATATTGTACTCTTGGATCCACAGTGACCAACGGGCTAGGCGGCCAGTGAAAACTTTAATTGGGCAGGGCATCTGCGACTGAGTGTGTGCGCCCGCTGCACTATAGGACGCGAATATTGTACTCTTGGATGCAAAGTGCCCAATGGGCTAGGCAGCCAGTGAGAACCTTATTTTACAAGGTGTCTGCGACTTAGTGTGTGCGCCCGCTGCAGTGTAGGACGCGAATATTGTACTCTTGGATGCAAAGTGACCAACGGGCTAGGCGGCCAGGGAGAATTTTAACTGGACAGGGCATCTGCGACTGAGTGTGTGCGCCCGCTGCAGTATAGGACGAGAATATTGTACTCTTGGATCCACAGTGACCAACGGGCTAGGTGGCCAGGGAGAACTTTAACTGGACAGGGCATCTGCGTCTGAGTGTGTGCGCCCGCTGCAGTACAGGACGCGAATATTGTACTCTTGGATCCACAGTGACCAACGGGCTAGGCGGCTAGGGAGAACTTTAATTGGACAGGGCATCTGCGACTGAATGTGTGCGACCGCTGCAGTATAGGCCGCGAATATTGTACTCTTGGATGCACAGTGACCAACGGGCTAGGCGGCCAGTGAGCACTTTAAGTGGACAGGTCGTCTGCGTGTGAGTGTGTGCGCCCGCTGCAGTATAGGACGCCAATATTGTACTCTAGAATGCAAAGGGACCAATGGGCTAGGCGGCCAGTGAGAACTTTACTGGACCGTACGTCTGCGACTGATTGTGTGCGCCCGCTGCAGTATAGGACGCGAATATTGTACTCTTGGATGCAAAGTGACCAACGGGCTAGGCGGCCAGGGAGAACTTTAACTGGACAGGGAATCCGACTGAGTGCGTGCGCCCGCTGCAGTACAGGACGCGAATATTGTACTCTTGGATCCACAGTGACCAACCGGCTAGGCGGCCAGTGAGAACTTTAACTGGACAGGGCATCTGCGACTGTGTGTGTGCGCCCGCTGCAGTATAGGACACGAATATTGTAGTCTTGGATGCACAGTGACCAACGGGCTAGGCGGACAGTGAGAACTTTAAGTGGACAGGTCGTCTGCGTCTGAGTGTGTGCGCCCGCTGCAGTATTGGACGCGAATATTAAACTCTTGAATGCAAAGGGACCAATGGGCTAGGCGGCCAGTGAGAACTTTACTGGACCGGACATCTGCGACTGAGTGTGTGCGCCCGCTGCAGTATAGGACGCGAATATTGTACTCTTGGATCCACAGTGACCAATGGGCTAGGCGGTCAGTGAGAACTTTATTTGGACAGGGCATCTGCGACTGAGTGTGTGCGCCTGCTTGAGTATAGGAGGAGAATATTTTACTCTTGGATCCACAGTAACCAACGGGCTAGGCGGCCAGTGAGGACTTTAACTGGAAAGGGCGTCTGCGTCTGAGTGTGTGCGCCTGCTGCAGTATAGGACGCGAATATTGTACTCTTGGATGCAAAGGGACCAATGCGCTAGGCGGCCAGTGAGAACTTTACTGGACCGGACATCTGCGACTGAGTGTGTGCGCCCACTGCACTATAGGACGCGAATATTGTACGCTTGGAGGCACAGTGACCAGGGGGCTAGGCGGCCAGGGAGAATTTTAACTGGACAGGGCATCTGCGACTGTGTGTGTGCGCCCGCTGTAGTACAGGACGCGTATGTTATACTCTTGGATGCACAGTGACCAACGGGCTAGGGGGCCAGTGAGAACTTTAATTGGACAGGGCATTTGCGACTGAGTGTGTGCGCCCGCTGCAGTATAGGACGCGAATATTGTACTCTTGGATGCACAGTGACCAACAGGCTAGGGGGCCAGTGAGAACTTTAACTGGACAGAGCATCTGCGACTGAGTGTGTGCGCCCGCTGCACTATAGGACGCGAATATTGTACTCTTGGATGCAAATTGCCCAATGGGCTAGGCAGCCAGTGAGAACTTTATTGGACAGGGCATCTGCGACTGAGTGTGTGCGCCCGCTACAGTATAGGACGAGAATGTTGTACTCTTGGATCCACAGTGACCAACGGGCTAGGCGGCCAGCGAGAACTTTAACTGGACAGGGCGTCTGCGTCTGAGTGTGTGCGCCCGCTGCAGTATAGGACGCGAATATTGTACTCTTGGATGCACAGTGACCAAGGGGCTAGGCGGCCAGTGAGAACATTAACTGGACAGGGCATCTGCGACTGAGTGAGTGCGCCCGCTGCAGTATAGGACGCGAATATTGTACTCTTGGATGCACACTGACCAACGGACTAGGCGGCCAGTGAGAACTTTAACTGGACAGGGCATCTGCGACTGAGTGTGTGCGCCCGCTGCAGTATAGGAGGCGAATATTTTACTCTTGGATGCCAATGGGCTAGGTGTCCAGTGAGAACTATAACTGGACAGGGCGTCTGCGTCTAAGTGTGTGCGCCCGCTTCAGTATAGGACGAGAATATTGTACTCTTGGATCCACAGTGACCAACGGGCTAGGCGGCCAGTGAGAACTTTAACAGGACAGGGCGTCTGCCTCTGAGTGTGTGCGCCCGCTGCAGTACAGGACGCGAATATTGTACTCTTGGATCCGCAGTTACCATCGGGCTATGCGGCTAGTGAGACCATTAATTGGACAGGGCATCTGCGACTGAGTGTGTGCGCCTGCTGCAGTATAGGACGAGAATATTGTACTCTTGGAGGCACAGTCACCAACGGGCTAGGCGGCCAGGGAGAACTTTAACTGGACAAGGCGTCTGCGTCTGAGAGTGTGCGCCCGCTGCAGTACAGTACGCGAATATTGTACTCTTGGATCCACAGTGACCAACGGGCTAGGCGGCTAGTGAGAACTTTAATTGGACACGGCATCTGCGACTGAGTGTGCGCGCCTGCTGCAGTAAAGGACGAGAATATTGTACTCTTGGATGCACAGTGACCAACGGGCAAGGGGGCCAGTGAGAACTTTAACTGGACAGGGCATCTGCGACTGAGTGTGTGCGCCTGCTGCAGTATAGGACGAGAATATTGTACTCTTGGATCCACAGTGACCAACGGGCTAGGCGGCCAGCGAGAACTTTAACTGGACAGGGCGTCTGCGTCTGAGTGAGTGCGCCCGCTGCAGTAAAGGACGTGAATATTGTACTCTTGGATCCACAGTGACCAACGGGCTAGGCGGCCAGTGAGAACTTTAATTGGGCAGGGCATCTGCGACTGAGTGTGTGCGCCTCCTTGAATATAGGACGAGAATATTGTTCTCTTGGATCCACAGTGACCAACGGGCTAGGCGGCTAGGGAGAACTTTAATTGCACAGGGCATCTGCGACTGAGTGTGTGCGCCCGCTGCACTATAGGACGCGAATATTGTACTCTTGGATGCAAAGTGCCCAATGGGCTAGGCAGCCAGTGAGAACCTTATTTTACAAGGTGTCTGCGACTTAGTGTGTGCGCCCGCTGCAGTGTAGGACGCGAATATTGTACTCTTGGATGCAAAGTGACCAACGGGCTAGGCGGCCAGGGAGAATTTTAACTGGACAGGGCATCTGCGACTGAGTGTGTGCGCCCGCTGCAGTATAGGACGAGAATATTGTACTCTTGGATCCACAGTGACCTACGGGCTAGGTGGCCAGGGAGAACTTCAACTGGACAGGGCATCTGCGTCTGAGTGTGTGCGCCCGCTGCAGTATAGGAGGAAAATATTGTACTCTTGGATCCACAGTGACCAACGGGCTATGCGGCCAGTGACAACTTTAATTGGACAGGGCATCTGCGACTGAGTGTGTGCGCCTGCTTGAGTATAGGACGAGAATATTGTACTCTTGGATCCACAGTAACCAACGGGCTAGGCGGCAAGCGAGAACTTTAACTGGACAGGGCGTCTGCGTCTGAGTGTGTGCGCCCGCTGCAGTATAGGACGCGAATATGGTACTCGTCGATGCACAGTGACCAACAGGCTAGGAGGCCAGTGAGAACTTTAACTGGACAGGGCATCTGCGACTGAGTGTGTGCGCCCGCTGCAGTATAGGGCGAGAATATTGTACTCTTGGATCCACAGTGACCAACGGGCTAGGCGGCCAGCGCGAACTTTAACTGGACAGGGCATCTGCGACTGAGTGTGTGCGCCCGCTGCACTATAGGACGCGAATATTGTACTCTTGGATGCAAAGTGCCCAATGGGCTAGGCAGCCAGTGAGAACTTTATTTTACAAGGTGTCTGCGACTGAGTGTGTGCGCCCGCTACAGTGTAGGACGCGAATATTGTACTCTTGGATGCAAAGTGACCAACGGGCTAGGCGGCCAGGGAGAACTTTAACTGGACAGGGCATCTGCGACTGAGTGTGTGCGCCCGCTGCACTATAGGACGAGAATATTGTACTCTTGGATCCACAGTGACCAACGGGCTAGGCGGCCAGGGAGAACTTTAACTGGACAGGGCATCTGCGTCTGAGTGTGTGCGCCCGTTGCAGTACAGGACGCGAATATTGTACTCTTGCATGCAAAGGGACCAATGGGCTAGGCGGCCAGTGAGAACTTTACTGGAGCGGACATCTGCGACTGAGTGTGTGCGCCCATTACACTATAGGACGCGAATATTGTACGCTTGGAGGCACAGTGACCAGGGGGCTAGGCGGCCAGGGAGAACTTTAACTGGACAGGGCGCCTGCCTCTGAGTGTGTGCGCCCGCTGTAGTACAGGACGCGAATATTGTACTCTTGGATGCAAAGTGCCCAACGGGCTAGGCGGCTAGTGAGAACTTTAATGGGACAAGGCATCTGCGACTGAGTGTTTGCGCCCACTGCAGTATAGGACGCGAATATTGTGCTCTTGGATGCAAAGTGACCAACGGGCTAGGCGGCCAGGGAGAACTTTAACTGGACAGAGCATCTGCGACTGAGTGTGTGCGCCCGCTGCACTATAGGACGCGAATATTGTACTCATGGATGCACAGTGACCAACGGGCTAGGCGGCCAGTGAGAACTTTAAGTGGACTGGGCATCTGCGACCGAGTGTGTGCGCCTGCTTGAGTATAGGACGCAAATATTGTACTCTTGGAGGCACACTCACCAACGGGCTAGGTGGCCAGTGAAAACGTTAACAGGACAGGGCGTCTGCGTCCAAGTGTTTGTGCCCGCTGCAGTGTAGGACGCGAATATTGTACTCTTGGATGCCAATGGGCTAGGCGGCCAGTGAGAACTATAACTGGACAGGGCGTCTGCGTCTGAGTGTGTGCGCCCGCTGCAGTATAGGACGCGAATATTGTACTCTTGGATGCAAAGTGACCAACGGGCTAGGCGGCCAGGGAGAACTTTAACTGGACAGGGCATCTGCGACTGAGTGTGTGCGCCCGCTGCACTATAGGACGAGAATATTGTACTCTTGGATCCACAGTGACCAACGGGCTAGGCGGCCAGGGAGAACTTTAACTGGACAGGGCATCTGCGTCTGAGTGTGTGCGCCCGTTGCAGTACAGGACGCGAATATTGTACTCTTGCATGCAAAGGGACCAATGGGCTAGGCGGCCAGTGAGAACTTTACTGGAGCGGACATCTGCGACTGAGTGTGTGCGCCCACTACACTATAGGACGCGAATATTGTACGCTTGGAGGCACAGTGACCAGGGGGCTAGGCGGCCAGGGAGAACTTTAACTGGACAGGGCGCCTGCCTCTGAGTGTGTGCGCCCGCTGTAGTACAGGACGCGAATATTGTACTCTTGGATGCACAGTGACCAACGGGCTAGGGGGCCAGTGAGAACTTTAATTGGACAGGGCATTTGCGACTGAGTGTGTGGGCCCGCTGCAGTATAGGACGCGAATATTGTACTCTTGGATGCGCAGTGACCAACGGGCTAGGGGGCCAGTGAGAACTTTAACTGGACAGAGCATCTGCGACTGAGTGTGTGCGCCCGCTGCACTATAGGACGCGAATATTGTACTCTTGGATGCAAATTGCCCAATGGGCTAGGCAGCCAGTGAGAACTTTATTGGACAGGGCATCTGCGACTGAGTGTGTGCGCCCGCTTCAGTATAGGACGAGAATGTTGTACTCTTGGATCCACAGTGACCAACGGGCTAGGCGGCCAGGGAGAACTTTAACTGGACAGGGCATCTGCGACTGAGTGTGTCCGCCCGCTGCAGTATAGGACGAGAATATTGTACTCTTGGATCCACAGTGACCAACGGGCTAGGTGGCCAGGGAGAACTTTAACTGGACAGGGCATCTGCGTCTGAGTGTGTGCGCCCGCTGCAGTACAGGACGCGAATATTGTACTCTTGGATCCACAGTGACCAACGGGCTAGGCGGCTAGGGAGAACTTTAATTGGACAGGGCATCTGCGACTGAGTGTGTCCGCCCGCTGCAGTATAGGACGAGAATATTGTACTCTTGGATCCACAGTGACCAACGGGCTAGGTGGCCAGGGAGAACTTTAACTGGACAGGGCATCTGCGTCTGAGTGTGTGCGCCCGCTGCAGTACAGGACGCGAATGTTGTACTCTTGGATGCAAAGTGACCAACGGGCTAGGCGGCCAGGTAGAACTTTAACTGGACAGGGAATCCGACTGAGTGCGTGCGCCCGCTGCAGTACAGGACGCGAATATTGTACTCTTGGATCCACAGTGACCAACCGGCTAGGCGGTCAGTGAGAACTTTAACTGGACAGGGCATCTGCGACTGTGTGTGTGCGCCCGCTGCAGTATAGGACACGAATATTGTAGTCTTGGATGCACAGTGACCAACGGGCTAGGCGGACAGTGAGAACTTTAAGTGGACAGGTCGTCTGCGTCTGCGTGTGTGCGCCCGCTGCAGTATTGGACGCGAATATTAAACTCTTGAATGCAAAGGGACCAATGGGCTAGGCGGCCAGTGAGAACTTTACTGGACCGGACATCTGCGACTGAGTGTGTGCGCCCACTGCACTATAGGACGCGAATATTGTACTCTTGGATGCAAAGTGCCCAACGGGCTAGGCGGCTAGTGAGAACTTTAATGGGACAAGGCATCTGCGACTGAGTGTTTGCGCCCACTGCAGTATAGGACGCGAATATTGTGCTCTTGGATGCAAAGTGACCAACGGGCTAGGCGGCCAGGGAGAACTTTAACTGGACAGAGCATCTGCGACTGAGTGTGTGCGCCCGCTGCACTATAGGACGCGAATATTGTACTCATGGATGCACAGTGACCAACGGGCTAGGCGGCCAGTGAGAACTTTAAGTGGACTGGGCATCTGCGACCGAGTGTGTGCGCCTGCTTGAGTATAGGACGCAAATATTGTACTCTTGGAGGCACACTCACCAACGGGCTAGGTGGCCAGTGAAAACGTTAACAGGACAGGGCGTCTGCGTCTAAGTGTTTGTGCCCGCTGCAGTGTAGGACGCGAATATTGTACTCTTGGATGCCAATGGGCTAGGCGGCCAGTGAGAACTATAACTGGACAGGGCGTCTGCGTCTGAGTGTGTGCGCCCGCTGCAGTATAGGACGAGAATATTGTGCTCTTGGATCCACAGTGACCAACGGGCTAGGCGGCCAGCGAGAACTTTAACTGGACAGGGCGTCTGCGTCTGAGTGAGTGCGCCCGCTGCAGTATAGGACGCGAATATTGTACTCTTGGATCCACAGTGACCAACGGGCTATGCGGCCAGTGACAACTTTAATTGGACAGGGCATCTGCGACTGAGTGTGTGCGCCTGCTTGAGTATAGGACGACAATATTGTACTCTTGGATCCACAGTAACCAACGGGCTAGGCGGCCAGCGAGAACTTTAACTGGACAGGGCGTCTGCGTCTGAGTGTGTGCGCCCGCTGCAGTATAGGACGCGAATATGGTACTCGTCGATGCACAGTGACCAACAGGCTAGGGGGCCAGTGAGAACTTTAACTGGACAGGGCATCGGCGACAGGGTGTGTGCGCCCGCTGCAGTATAGGACGAGAATATTGTACTCTTGGATCCACAGTGACCAACGGGCTAGGCGGCCAGCGCGAACTTTAACTGGACAGGGCATCTGCGACTGAGTGTGTGCGCCCGCTGCACTATAGGACGCGAATATTGTACTCTTGGATGCAAAGTGCCCAATGGGCTAGGCAGCCAGTGAGAACTTTATTTTACAAGGTGTCTGCGACTGAGTGTGTGCGCCCGCTGCAGTGTAGGACGCGAATATTGTACTCTTGGATGCAAAGTGACCAACGGGCTAGGCGGCCAGGGAGAACTTTAACTGGACAGCGCATCTGCGACTGAGTGTGTGCGCCCGCTGCACTATAGGACGAGAATATTGTACTCTTGGATGCAAAGTGCCGAATGGGCTAGGCAGCCAGTGAGAACTTTATTTTACAAGGTGTCTGCGACTGAGTGTGTGCGCCCGCTGCAGTGTAGGACGCGAATATTGTACTCTTGGATGCAAAGTGACCAACGGGCTAGGCGGCCAGGGAGAACTTTAACTGGACAGGGCATCTGCGACTGAGTGTGTGCGCCCGCTGCACTATAGGACGAGAATATTGTACTCTTGGATCCACAGTGACCAACGGGCTAGGCGGCCAGGAAGAACTTTAACTGGACAGGGCATCTGCGTCTGAGTGTGTGCGCCCGCTGCAGTACAGGACGCGAATATTGTACTCTTGGATGCAAAGGGACCAATGGGCTAGGCGGCCAGTGAGAACTTTACTGGACCGGACATCTGCGACTGAGTGTGTGCGCCCACTGCACTATAGGACGCGAATATTGTACGCTTGGAGGCACAGTGACCAGGGGGCTAGGCGGCCAGGGAGAACTTTAACTGGACAGGGCGCCTGCCTCTGAGTGTGGGCGCCCGCTGTAGTACAGGACGCGAATATTGTACTCTTGAATGCACAGTGACCAACGGGCTAGGCGGCCAGAGAGAACTTTAACTGGACAGGGCGCCTGCCTCTGAGTGTGGGCGGCCGCTGTAGTACATGACGCGAATATTGTACTCTTGAATGCACAGTGACCAACGGGCTAGGGGGCCAGTGAGAACTTTAATTGGACAGGGCATCTGCGACTGAGTGTGTGCGCCCGCTACAGTATGGGACGAGAATGTTGTACTCTTGGATCCACAGTGACCAACGGGCTAGGCGGCCAGCGAGAACTTTACCTGTACAGGGCGTCTGCGTCTGAGTGTGTGCGCCCAGTGCAGTATAGGACGCGAATATTGTACTCTTGGTTGCACAGTGACCAACGGGCTACGGGGCCAGTGAGAACTTTAACTGGACAAGGCATCTGCGACTGAGTTTGTGCGCCCGCTGCAGTATAGGACGCGAATATTGTACTCTTGGATGCACAGTGACCAAGGGGCTAGGCGGCCAGTGAGAACATTAACTGGACGGGGCATCTGCGACTGAGTGAGTGCGCCCGCTGCAGTATAGGACGCGAATATTGTACTCTTGGATGCACACTGACCAACGGACTAGGCGGCCAGTGAGAACTTTAACTGGACAGGGCATCTGCGACTGAGTGTGTGCGCCCGCTGCAGTATAGGAGGCGAATATTGTACTCTTGGATCCACAGTGACCAACGGGCTAGGCGGCTAGTGAGACCATTAATTGGACAGGGCATCTGCGACTGAGTGTGTGCGCCTGCTGCAGTATAGGACGAGAATATTGTAGTCTTGGAGGCACAGTCACCAACGGGCTAGGCGGCCAGGGAGAACTTTACCTGGACAAGGCGTCTGCGTCTGAGTGTGTGCGCCCGCTGCAGTACAGTACGCGAATATTGTACTCTTGGATCCACAGTGACCAACGGGCTAGGCGGCTAGTGAGAACTTTAATTGGACACAGCATCTGCGACTGAGTGTGTGCGCCTGCTGCAGTAAAGGACGAGAATATTGTACTCTTGGATGCACAGTGACCAACGGGCTAGGGGGCCAGTGAGAACTTTAACTGGACAGGGCATCTGCGACTGAGTGTGTGCGCCTGCTGCAGTATAGGACGAGAATATTGTACTCTTGGATCCATAGTGACCAACGGGCTAGGCGGCCAGCGAGAACTTTAACTGGACAGGGCGTCTGCGACTGAGTGAGTGCGCCCGCTGCAGTATAGGACGTGAATATTGTACTCTTGGATCCACAGTGACCAACGGGCTAGGCGGCCAGTGAGAACTTTAATTGGACAGGGCATCTGCGACTGAGTGTGTGCGCCTGCTTGAATATAGGACAAGAATATTGTTCTCTTGGATCCACAGTGACCAACGGGCTAGGCGGCTAGGGAGAACTTTAATTGCACAGCGCATCTGCGACTGAGTGTGTGCGCCCGCTTCACTATAGGACGCGAATATTGTACTCTTGGATGCAAAGTGCTCAATGGGCTAGGCAGCCAGTGAGAATTTTATTTTACAAGGTGTCTGCGACTTAGTGTGTGCGCCCGCTGCACTATAGGACGAGAATATTACTCTTGGATCCACAGTGACCAACGGGCTAGGCGGCCAGGAAGAACTTTAACTGGACAGGGCATCTGCGTCTAAGTGTGTGCGCCCGCTGCAGTACAGGACGCGAATATTGTACTCTTGTATACGCAGTTAACATCGGGCTAGGCGGCTAGTGAGACCATTAATTGGACAGGGCATCTGCGACTGAGTGTGTGCGCCTGCTGCAGTATAGGACGAGAATATTGTACTCTTGGAGGCACAGTCACCAACGGGCTAGGCGGCCAGGGAGAACTTTAACTGGACAAGGCGTCTGCGTCTGAGTGTGTGCGCCCGCTGCAGTACAGTACGCGAATATTGTACTCTTGTATCCACAGTGACCAACGGGCTGGGCGGCTAGTGAGAACTTTAATTGGACACGGCATCTGCGACTGAGTGTGTGCGCCTGCTGCAGTAAAGGACGAGAATATTGTACTCTTGGATGCACAGTGACCAACGGGCTAGGGGGCCAGTGAGAACTTTAACTGGACAGGGCATCTGCGACTGAGTGTGTGCGCCTGCTGCAGTATAGGACGAGAATATTGTACTCTTGGATCCACAGTGACCAACGGGCTAGGCGGCCAGCGAGAACTTTAACTGGACAGGGCGTCTGCGACTGAGTGAGTGCGCCCGCTGCAGTATAGGACGTGAATATTGTACTCTTGGATCCACAGTGACCAACGGGCTAGGCGGCCAGTGAGAACTTTAATTGGACAGGGCATTTGCGACTGAGTGTGTGCGCCTGCTTGAATATAGGACGAGAATATTGTTCTCTTGGATCCACAGTGACCAACGGGCTAGGCGGCTAGGGAGAACTTTAATTGCACAGGGCATCTGCGACTGAGTGTGTGCGCCCGCTGCACTATAGGACGCGAATATTGTACTCTTGGATGCAAAGTGCCCAATGGGTTAGGCAACCAGTGAGAACTTTATTTTACAAGGTGTCTGCGACTTAGTGTGTGCGCCCGCTGCAGTGTAGGACGCGAACATTGTATTCTTGGATGCAAAGTGACCAACGGGCTAGGCGGCCAGGGAGAACTTTAACTGGACAGGGCATCTGCGTCTGAGTGTGTGCGCCCGCTGCAGTACAGGACGCGAATATTGTACTCTTGGATCCACAGTGACCAACGGGCTAGGCGGCTAGGGAGAACTTTAATTGGACAGGGCATCTGCGACTGAATGTGTGCGCCCGCTGCAGTATAGGCCGCGAATATTGTACTCTTGGATGCACAGTGACCAACGGGCTAGGCGGCCAGTGAGCACTTTAAGTGGACAGGTCGTCTGCGTCTGAGTGTGTGCGCCCGCTGCAGTATAGGACGCCAATATTGTACTCTAGAATGCAAAGGGACCAATGGGCTAGGCGGCCAGTGAGAACTTTACTGGACCGTACGTCTGCGACTGATTGTGTGCGCCCGCTGCAGTATAGGACGCAAATATTGTACCCTTGGAGGCACACTCACCAACGGGCTAGGTAGCCAGTGAAAACGTTAACAGGACAGGGCGTCTGCGTCTAAGTGTGTGTGCCCGCTGCAGTGTAGCTCGCGAATATTGTACTCTTGGATGCCAATGGGCTAGGCGGCCAGTGAGAACTATAACTGGACAGGGCGTCTGCGTCTGAGTGTGTGCGCCCGCTGCAGTATAGGACGAGAATATTGTACTCTTGGATCCACAGTGACCAACGGGCTAGGCGGCCAGCGAGAACTTTAACTGGACAGGGCGTCTGCGTCTGAGTGAGTGCGCCCGCTGCAGTATAGGACGCGAATATTGTACTCTTGGATCCACAGTGACCAACGGGCTATGCGGCCAGTGACAACTTTAATTGGACAGGGCATCTGCGACTGAGTGTGTGCGCCTGCTTGAGTATAGGACGAGAATATCGTACTCTTGGATCCACAGTAACCAACGGGCTAGGGGGCCAGCGAGAACTTTAACTGGACAGGGCGTCTGTATATGAGTGTGTGCGCCCGCTGCAGTATAGGACGCGAATATGGTACTCGTCGATGCACAGTGACCAACAGGCTAGGGGGCCAGTGAGAACTTTAACTGGACAGGGCATCTGCGACTGAGTGTGTGCGCCCGCTGCAGTATAGGACGAGAATATTGTACTCTTGGATCCACAGTGACCAACGGGCTAGGCGGCCAGTGAGAACTTTATTTTACAAGGTGTCTGCGACTGAGTGTGTGCGCCCGCTGCAGTGTAGGACGCGAATATTGTACTCTTGGATGCAAAGTGACCAGCGGGCTAGGCGGCCAAGGAGAACTTTAACTGGACAGGGCATCTGCGACTGAGTGTGTGCGCCCGCTGCACTATAGGACGAGAATATTGTACTCTTGGATCCACAGTGACCAACGGGCTAGGCGGCCAGGGAGAACTTTAACTGGACAGGGCATCTGCGTCTGAGTGTGTGCGCCCGCTGCAGTACAGGACGCGAATATTGTACTCTTGGATGCAAAGGGACCAATGGGCTAGGCGGCCAGTGAGAACTTTACTGGACCGGACATCTGCGACTGAGTGTGTGCGCCCACTGCACTATAGGACGCGGATATTGTACGCTTGGAGGCACGTGACCAGGGGGCTAGGCGGCCAGGGAGAACTTTAACTGGACAGGGCGCCTGCCTCTGAGTGTGTGCGCCCGCTGTAGTACAGGACGCGAATATTGTACTCTTGGATGCACAGTGACCAACGGGCTAGGGGGCAAGTGAGAACTTTAATTGGACAGGGCATTTGCGACTGAGTGTGTGCGCCCGCTGCAGTATAGGACGCGAATATTGTACTCTTGGATGCACAGTGACCAACGGGCTAGGGGGCCAGTGAGAACTTTAACTGCACAGAGCATCTGCGACTGAGTGTTTGCGCCAGCTGCACTATAGGACGTGAATATTGTACTCTTGGATGCAAATTGTCCAATGCGCTAGGCAGCCAGTGAGAACTTTATTGGACAGGGCATCTGCGACTGAGTGTGTGCGCCTGCTGCAGTATAGGACGCGAATATGGTACTCGTCGATGCACAGTGACCAACAGGCTAGGGGGCTAGTGAGAACTTTAATTGGACACGGCATCTGCGACTGAGTTTGTGCGCCTGCTGCAGTAAAGGACGAGAATATTGTACTCTTGGATGCACAGTGACCAACGGGCTAGGGGGCCAGTGAGAACTTTAACTGGACAGGGCATCTGCGACTGAGTGTGTGCGCCTGCTGCAGTATAGGACGAGAATATTGTACTCTTGGATCCACAGTGACCAACGGGCTAGGCGGCCAGCGAGAACTTTAACTGGACAGGGCGTCTGCGACTGAGTGAGTGCGCCCGCTGCAGTATAGGACGTGAATATTGTACTCTTGGATCCACAGTGACCAACGGGCTAGGCGGCCAGCGAGAACTTTAACTGGACAGGGCGTCTGCGTCTGAGTGAGTGTGCCCGCTGCAGTATAGGACGTGAATATTGTACTCTTGGATCCACAGTGACCAACGGGCTAGGCGGCCAGTGAGAACTTTAATTGGACAGGGCATCTGCGACTGAGTGTGTGCGCCTGCTTGAATATAGGACAAGAATATTGTTCTCTTGGATCCACAGTGACCAACGGGCTAGGCGGCTAGGGAGAACTTTAATTGCACAGGGCATCTGCGACTGAGTGTGTGCGCCCGCTGCACTATAGGACGAGAATATTGTACTCTTGGATCCACAGTGAGCAACGGGCTAGGCGGCCAGGAAGAACTTTAACTGGACAGGGCATCTGCGTCTTAGTGTGTGCGCCCGCTGCAGTACAGGACGCGAATATTGTACTCTTGGATGCAAAGGGACCAATGGGCTAGGCGGCCAGTGAGAACTTTACTGGACCGGACATCTGCGACTGAGTGTGTGCGCCCGCTGCACTAAAGGACGCGAATATTGTACGCTTGGAGGCACAGTGACCAGGGGGCTAGGCGGCCAGGAAGAACTTTAACTGGACAGGGCGCCTGCCTCTGAGTGTGGGCGCCCGCTGTAGCACAGGACGCGAATATTGTACTCTTGGATGCACAGTGACCAACGGGCTAGGGGGCCAGTGAGATCTTTAGTTGGACAGGGCATTTGCGACTGAGTGTGTGCGCCCGCTGCAGTATAGGACGCGAATATTGTACTCTTGGATGCACAGTGACCAACGGGCTAGGGGGCCAGTGAGAACTTTAACTGGACAGAACATCTGCGACTGAGTGTGTGCGCCCGCTGCACTATAGGACGCGAATATTGTACTCTTGGATGCAAATTGCCCAATGGGCTAGGCAGCCAGTGAGAACTTTATTGGACAGGGCATCTGCGACTAAGAGTGTGCGCCCGCTACAGTATGGGACGAGAATGTTGTACTCTTGGATCCACAGTGACCAACGGGCTAGGCGGCCAGCGAGAACTTTACTGGACAGGGCGTCTGCGTCTGAGTGTGTGCGCCCACTGCAGTATAGGACGCGAATATTGTACGCTTGGAGGCACAGTGACCAGGGGGCTAGGCGGCCAGGAAGAACTTTAACTGGACAGGGCGCCTGCCTCTGAGTGTGGGCGCCCGCTGTAGCACAGGACGCGAATATTGTACTCTTGGATGCACAGTGACCAACGGGCTAGGGGGCCAGTGAGATCTTTAGTTGGACAGGGCATTTGCGACTGAGTGTGTGCGCCCGCTGCAGTATAGGACGCGAATATTGTACTCTTGGATGCACAGTGACCAAGGGGCTAGGCGGCCAGTGAGAACTTTAACTGGACAGGGCATCTGCGACTGAGTGAGTGCGCCCGCTGCAGTATAGGACGCGAATATTGTACTCTTGGATGCACACTGCCCAACGGACTAGGCGGCCAGTGAGAACTTTAACTGGACAGGGCATCTGCGACTGAGTGTGTGCGCCCGCTGCAGTATAGGAGGCGAATATTTTACTCTTGGATGCCAATGGGCTAGGTGTCCAGTGAGAACTATAACTGGACAGGGCGTCTGCGTCTAAGTGTGTGCGCCCGCTTCAGTATAGGACGAGAATATTGTACTCTTGGATCCACAGTGACCAACGGGCTAGGCGGCCAGTGAGAACTTTAACTGGACAGGGCGTCTGCCTCTGAGTGTGTGCGCCCGCTGCAGTACAGGACGCGAATATTGTACTCTTGTATCCGCAGTTAACATCGGGCTAGGCGGCTAGTGAGACCATTAATTGGACAGGGCATCTGCGACTGAGTGTGTGCGCCTGCTGCAGTATAGGACGAGAATATTGTACTCTTGGAGGCACAGTCACCAACGGGCTAGGCGGCCAGGGAGAACTTTAACTGGACAAGGCGTCTGCGTCTGAGTGTGTGCGCCCGCTGCAGTACAGTACGCGAATATTGTACTCTTGGATCCACAGTGACCAACGGGCTAGGCGGCTAGTGAGAACTTTAATTGGACACGGCATCTGCGACTGAGTGTGTGCGCCTGCTGCAGTAAAGGACGAGAATATTGTACTCTTGGATGCACAGTGACCAACGGGCTAGGGGGCCAGTGAGAACTTTAACTGGACAGGGCATCTGCGACTGAGTGTGTGCGCCTGCTGCAGTATAGGACGAGAATATTGTACTCTTGGATCCACAGTTACCAACGGGCTAGGCGGCCAGCGAGAACTTTAACTGGACAGGGCGTCTGCGACTGAGTGAGTGCGCCCGCTGCAGTATAGGACGTGAATATTGTACTCTTGGATCCACAGTGACCAACGGGCTAGGCGGCCAGTGAGAACTTTAATTGGACAGGGCATCTGCGACTGAGTGTGTGCGCCTGCTTGAATATAGGACGAGAATATTGTTCTCTTGGATCCACAGTGACCAACGGGCTAGGCAGCCAGTGAGGACATTATTTTACAAGGTGTCTGCGACTTAGTGTGTGCGCCCGCTGCAGTGTAGGACGCGAACATTGTACTCTTGGATGCAAAGTGACCAACGGGCTAGGCGGCCAGGGAGAACTTTAACTGGACAGGGCATCTGCGTCTGAGTGTGTGCGCCCGCTGCAGTACAGGACGCGAATATTGTACTCTTGGATCCACAGTGACCAACGGGCTAGGCGGCTAGGGAGAACTTTAATTGGACAGGGCATCTGCGACTGAATGTGTGCGCCCGCTGCAGTATAGGCCGCGAATATTGTACTCTTGGATGCCAATGGGCTAGGTGGCCAGTGAGAACTATAACTGGACAGGGCGTCTGCGTCTGAGTGTGTGCGCCCGCTGCAGTATAGGACGAGAATATTGTACTCTTGGATCCACAGTGACCAACGGGCTAAGCGGCCAGCGAGATCTTTAACTGGACAGGGCATCTGCGACTCAGTGTGTGCGCCCGCTGCAGTATAGGACGCGAATATTGTAATCTTGGATGCACAGTGACCAACAGGTTAGGGGGCCAATGAGAACTTTAACTGGACAGGGCATCTGCGACTGAGTGTGTGCGCCCGCTGCAGTATAGGACGCGAATATTGTACTCTTGGATGCACAGTGACCAACGGGCTAGGGGGCCAGTGAGAACTTTAACTGGACAGGGCATCTGCGACTGAGTGTGTGCGCCCGCTGCAGTATAGGACGCAAATATTGTACTCTTGGAGGCACACTCACCAACGGGCTAGGTGGCCAGTGAGAACGTTAACAGGACAGGGCGTCTGCGTCTAAGTGTGTGCGCCCGCTGCAGTGTAGGACGCGAATATTGTACTCTTGGATGCCAATGGGCTAGGTGGCCAGTGAGAACTATAACTGTACAGGGCGTCTGCGTCTGAGTGTGTGCGCCCGCTGCAGTATAGGACGAGAATATTGTACTCTTGGATCCACAGTGACCAACGGGCTAGGCGGCCAGTGAGATCTTTAACTGGACAGGGCATCTGCGACTGAGTGTGTGCGCCTGCCGCAGTATAGGACGCGAATATTGTACTCTTGGATCCACAGTGACCAATGGGCTAGGCGGCTAGGGAGAACTTTAATTGGACAGGGCATCTGCGACTGAGTGTGTGCGCCCGCTGCAGTATAGGACACGAATATTGTACTCTTGGATTCACAGTGACCAAGGGGCTAGGCGGCCAGTGAGCACTTTAAATGGACAGGTCGTCTGCGTCTCAGTGTGTGCGCCCGCTGTAGTATAGGACGCGAATATTGTACCCTTGAATGCAAAGGGACCAGTGGGCTAGGCGGCCAGTGAGAACTTTACTGGACCGTACAACTGCGACTGAGTGTGTGTGCCCGCTGCAGTATAGGACGCGAATATTGTACTCTTGGATGCAAATTGACCAACGGGCTAAGCGGCCAGGGAGAACTTTAACTGGACAGGGCGTCTGCGACTCAGTGTGTGCGCCCGCTGCAGTATAGGACGCGAATATTGTACTCTTGGATCCACAGTGACCAACGGGCTTGGCGGCCAGTGAGAACTTTAATTGGACAGGGCACTGCGACTGAGTGTGTGTGCCCGCTGCACTATAGGACGCGAATATTGTACTCTTGGATGCAAAGTGCCCAATGGCCTAGGCAATCAGTGAGAACTTTGGTTGGACAAGGTGTCTGCGACTGAGAGTGTGCGCCCGCTGCAATGTAGGACGCGAATATTGTACTCTTGGATGCAAAGTGACCAACGGGCTAGGCGGCCAGTAAGAACTTTAATTGGACAGGTCGTCTGCGTCTTAGTGTGTGCGCCCGCTGCAGTATAGGACGCGAATATTAAACTCTTGAATGCAAAGGGACCAATGGGCTAGGCGGCCGGTGAAACATTTACTGGACCGGACATCTGCGACTGAGTGTGTGCGCCCGCTGCACTATAGGACGCGAATATTGTACTCATGGATGCACAGTGACCAACGGGCTAGGCAGCCAGTGAGAACATTAAGTGGACAGTTCGTCTGCGTCTGAGTGTGTGCGCCAGCTGCAGTATAGGACGCGAATATTGTACTCTTGGATCCACAGTGACCAATGGGCCAGGCGGCTAGCGAGAACTTTAACTGGACAGGGCATCTGCGTCTGAGTGTGTGCGCCCGCTGTAGTGTAGGACGCGAATATTGTAATCTTGGATGCACAGTCATCAACAGGTTAGGGGGCCAATGAGAACTTTAACTGGACAGGGCATCTGCGACTGAGTGTGTGCGCCTGCTTGAGTATAGGACGCAAATATTGTACTCTTGGAGGCACACCCACCAATGGGCTAGGTGGCCAGTGAGAACGTTTACAGGACAGGGCGTCTGCGTCTAAGTGTGTGCGCCCGCTGCAGTGTAGGACGCGAATATTGTACTATTGTATGCCAATGGGCTAGGTGGCCAGTGAGAACTATAACTGGACAGGGCGTCTGCGTCTGAGTGTGTGCGCCCGCTGCAGTATAGGACGAGAATATTGTACTCTTGGATCCACAGTGACCAACGGGCTAAGCGGCCAGCGAGATCTTTAACTGGACAGGGCATCTGCGACTCAGTGTGTGCGCCCGCTGCAGTATAGGACACGAATATTGTACTCTTGGATTCACAGTGACCAAAGGGCTAGGCGGCCAGTGAGCACTTTAAGTGGACAGGTCGTCTGCGTCTCAGTGTGTGCGCCCGCTGTAGTATAGGACGCGAATATTGTACCCTTGAATGCAAAGGGGCCAGTGGGCTTGGCGGCCAGTGAGAACTTTACTGGACCGTACAACTGCGACTGAGTGTGTGTGCCCGCTGCAGTATAGGACGCGGATATTGTACTCTTGGATGCAAATTGACCAACGGGCTAGGCGGCCAGGGAGAACTTTAACTGGACAGGGCATCTACGACTCAGTGTGTGCGCCCGCTGCAGTACAGGACGCGAATATTGTACTCTTGGATCCACAGTGACCAACGGGCTAGGCGGCCAGTGAGAACTTTAATTGGACAGGGCACCTGCGACTGAGTGTGCGCGCCTGCTTGAGTATAGGACGCGAATATTGTACTCTTGGATGCAAAGTGCCCAATCAGCTAGGCAGCCAGTGAGAACTTTGATTGGACAAGGTGTCTGCGACTGAGTGTGTGCGCCCGCTGCAGTGTAGGACGCGAATATTGTACTCTTTTATCCACAGTGACCAATGGGCCAGGCGGCCAGTGAGAACTTTAACTGGACAGGGTGTCTCGTCTGAGTGTGTGCGCCCGCTGCAGTATAGGACGCGAATATTGTAATCTTGGATGCACAGTGACCAACAGGTTAGGGGGCCAATGAGAACTTTAACTGGACAGGGCATCTGCGACAGAGTGTGTGCGCCCGCTGCAGTATAGGACGCGAATATTGTACTCTTGGATGCACAGTGACCAACGGGCTAGGGGGCCAGTGAGAACTTTAACTGGACAGGGCATCTGCGACTGAGTGTGTGCGCCCGCTGCAGTATAGGACGCAAATATTGTACTCTTGGAGGCACACTCACCAACGGGCTAGGTGGCCAGTGAGAACGTTAACAGGACAGGGCGTCTGCGCCTAAGTGTGTGCGCCCGCTGCAGTGTAGGACGCGAATATTGTACTCTTGGATGCCAATGGGCTAGGTGGCCAGTGAGAACTATAACTGGACAGGGCATCTGCGGCTGAGTGTGTGCGCCCGCTGCAGTATAGGACGCGAATATTGTACGCTTGGAGGCACAGTCACCAACGGGCTAGGCGGCCAGGGAGAACTTTCACTGGACAGGGCGTCTGCGTCTGAGTGTGTGCGCCCGCTGCAGTACAGGACGCGAATATTGTACTCTTGGATCCACAGTGACCAACGGGCTAGGCGGCTAGGGAGAACTTTTATTGGACAGGGCATCTGCGACTGAGTGTGTGCGCCCGCTGCAGTATAGGACACGAATATTGTACTCTTGGATTCACAGTGACCAAAGGCTAGGCGGCCAGTGAGCACTTTAAGTGGACAGGTCGTATGCGTCTCAGTGTGTGCGCCCGCTGCAGTATAGGACGCGAATATTGTACCCTTGAATGCAAAGGGACCAATGGGCTAGGCGGCCAGTGAGAACTTTACTGGACCGTACATCTGCGACTGAGTGTGTGCGCCCGCTGCAGTATAGGACGCGAATATTGTACTCTAGGATGCAAAGTGACCAACGGGCTAGGCGGCCAGGTAGAACATTAACTGGACAGGGCATCTGCGACTGAGTGTGTGCGCCCTCTGCAGTACAGGACGCGAATATTGTACTCTTGGATCCACAGTGACCAACGGGCTAGGCAGTGAGTGAGAACTTTGATTGGACAAGGTGTCTGCGACTGAGTGTGTACGCCCGCTGCAGTGTAGGACGCGAATATTGTATTCTTGGATGCAAAGTGACCAACGGGCTAGGCGGCCAGTGAGAACTTTAAGTGGACAGGTCGTCTGCGTCTGAGTGTGTGCGCCCGCTGCAGTATAGGACGCGAATATTAAACTCTTGAATGCAAAGGGACCAATGGGCTAGGCGGCCAGTGAGAACTTTACTGGACCGGACATCTGCGACTGAGTGTGTGTGTCCGCTGCACTATAGGACGCGAATATTGCACTCATGGATGCACAGTGACCAACGGGCTAGGCGGCCAGTGAGAACTTTAAGTGGACAGATCGTCTGCGTCTGAGTGTGCGCGCCCGCTGCAGTATAGGACGCGAATATTGTACTCTTCGATCCACAGTGACCAATGGGCCAGGCGGCCAGCGAGAACTTTAACTGGACAGGGCTTCTTCGTATGAGTGTGTGCGCCCGCTGCAGTAAAGGACGCGAATATTGTAATCTTGGATGCACAGTGACGAACAGGTTAGGGGGCCAACGAGAACTCTAACTGCACAGGGCACCTGCGTCTGAGTGTGTACGCCCGCTGCAGTATAGGACGCGAATATTGTACTCTTGGATCCCCAGTGACCAATGGGCCAGGCGGCTAGTGAGAACTTTAATTGGACTGGGCATCTGCGACTGAGTGTGTGCGCCCGCTGCCCTATAGTACGCGAATATTGTACTCATGGATGCACAATGACCAACGGGCTAGGCGGCCAGTGAGAACTTTAAGTGGACAGGTCGTCTGCGTCTGAGTGTGTACGCCCGCTGCAGTATAGGACGCGAATATTGTACTCTTGGATCCACAGTGACCAATGGGCCAGGCGGCCAGTGAGAACTTTAATTGGAATGGGCATCTGCGACTGAGTGTGTGCGCCTGCTTGAGTATAGGACGAGAATATTGTACTCTTGGATCCACAGTAACCAACGGGCTGGGCGGCCAGCGAGAACTTTAACTGGACAGGGCGTCTTCGTCTGAGTGTGTGCGCCCGCTGCACTATAGGACGCGAATATTGTACTCATGGATTCACAGTGACCAACGGGCTAGGCGGCCAGTGAGAACATTAAGTGGACAGTTCGTCTGCCTCTGAGTGTGTGCGCCAGCTGCAGTATAGGACGCGAATATTGTACTCTTGGATCCACAGTGACCAATGGGCAAGGCGGCCAGCGAGAACTTTAACTGGACATGGCATCTGCGTCTGAGTGTGTGCGCCCGCTGCAGTATAGGACGCGAATATTGTAATCTTGGATGCACAGTGACCAACAGGTTAGGGGGCCAATGAGAACTTTAACTGGACAGGGCATCTGCGACTGAGTGTGTGCGCCCGCTGCAGTATAGGACGCGAATATTGTACTCTTGGATGCACAGTGACCAACGGGCTAGGGGGCCAGTGAGAACTTTAACTGGACAGGGCATCTGTGACTGATTGAGTGCGCCCGCTGCAGTATAGGACGCGAATATTGTACTATTGGATCCACAGTGTCCAGCGGGCTAGGCGGCCAGTGAGAACTTTAATTGGACAGGGCATCTGCGACTGAGTGTGTGCGCCTGCTTGAGTATAGGACGCAAATATTGTACTCTTGGAGGCACACTCACCAACGGGCTAGGTGGCCAGTGAGAACGCTAACAGGACAGGGCGTCTGCGTCTAAGTGTGTGCGCCCGCTGCAGTGTAGGACGCGAATATTGTACTCGTCGATGCACAGTGACCAACAGGCTAGGGGGCCAGTGAGAACTTTAACTGGACAGGGTATCTGCGGCTGAGTGTGTGCGCCCGCTGCAGTATAGGACGCGAATATTGTACGCTTGGATCCACAGTGACCAACGGGCTAGGCGGCCAGTGAGAACTTTAATTGGACAGGGCATCTGCGACTGAGTGTGTGCGCCTGCTTGAGTATAGGACGAGAATATTGTACTCTTGGATCCACAGTAACCAACGGGCTAGGCGGCCAGCGAGAACTTTAACTGGACAGGGCGTTTGCGTCTGAGTGTGTGCGCCCGCTGCAGTATAGGACGCGAATATTGTACTCGTCGATGCACAGTAACCAACGGGCTAGGCGGCTAGGGAGAACTTTAATTGGACAGGGCATCTGCGACTGAGTGTGTGTGCCCGCTGCACTATAGGACGCGAATATTGTACTCTTGGATGCAAAGTGCCCAATGGCCTAGGCAGTCAGTGAGAACTTTGATTGGACAGGGCGTTTGCGTCTGAGTGTGTGCGCCCGCTGCAGTACAGGACGCGAATATTGTACTCTTGGATCTACAGTGACCAACGGGCTCGGCGGCTAGGGAGAACTTTAATTGGACAGGGCATCTGCGACTGAGTGTGTGCGCCCGCTGCAGTATAGGGCACGAATATTGTACTTTTGGATTCACAGTGACCAAAGGGCTAGGCGGCCAGTGAGCACTTTAAGTGGACAGGTCGTCTGCGTCTCAGTGTGTGCGCCCGCTGCAGTATAGGACGCGAATATTGTACCCTTGAATGCAAAGGGACCAATGGGCTAGGCGGCCAGTGAGAACTTTACTGGACCGTACATCTGCGACTGAGTGTGTGCGCCCGCTGCAGTATAGGACGCGAATATTGTACTTTTGGATGCAAAGTGACCCACGTTCTAGGTGGCCAGGGAGAACATTAACTGGACAGGGCATCTGCGAGTGAGTGTGTGCGCCCGCTGCAGTACAGGACGCCAATATTGTACTCTTGGATCCACAGTGACCAACGGGCTAGGCGGCCAGTGAGAACTTTAATTGGACAGGGCACCTGCGACTGAGTGTGTGCGCCTGCTTGAGTATAGGACGAGAATATTGTACTCTTGGATCCACAGTAACCAACGGGCTAGGCGGCTAGGGAGAACTTTAATTGGACAGGGCATCTGCGACTGAGTGTGTGTGCCCGCTGCACTATAGGACGCGAATATTGTACTCTTGGATGCAAAGTGCCCAATGGCCTAGGCAGTCAGTGAGAACTTTGATTGGACAAGGTGTCTGCGACTGAGTGTGTGCGCCCGCTGCAGTGTAGGACGCGAATATTGTACTCTTGGATGCAAAGTGACCAACGGGCTAGGCGGCCAGTGAGAACTTTAAGTGGACAGGTCGTCTGCGTCTGAGTGTGTGCGCACGCTGCAGTATAGGACGCGAATATTAAACTCTTGAATGCAAAGGGACCAATGGGCTAGGCGGCCAGTGAGAACTTCACTGGACCGGACATCTGCGACTGAGTGTGTGCGTCCGCTGCACTATAGGACGCGAATATTGTACTCATGCATGCACAGTGACCAACGGGCTTCCCGGCCAGTGAGAACTTTAAGTGGACAGGTCGTCTGCGTCTGAGTGTGCGCGCCCGCTGCAGTATAGGACGCGAATATTGTACTCTTCGATCCACAGTGACCAATGGGCCAGGCGGCCAGCGAGAACTTTAACTGGACAGGGCGTCTGCGTGTGAGTGTGTGCGCCCGCTGCAGTAAAGGACGCGAATATTGTAATCTTGGATGCACAGTGACCAACCGGTTAGGGGGCCAGTGAGAACTTTAAGTGGACAGGTCGTCTGCGTCTGAGTGTGCGCGCCCGCTGCAGTATAGGACGCGAATATTGTACTCTTCGATCCACAGTGACCAATGGGCCAGGCGGCCAGCGAGAACTTTAACTGGACAGGGCATCTGCGTCTGAGTGTGTACGCCCGCTGCAGTATAGGACGCGAATATTGTACTCTTGGATCCACAGTGACCAATGGGCCAGGCGGGCAGTGAGAACTTTAATTGGACTGGGCATCTGCGACTGAGTGTGTGCGCCCGCTGCCCTATAGGACGCGAATATTGTACTCTTGGATGCAAAGTGCCCAATTGCCTAGGCAGTCAGTGAGAACTTTGATTGGACAAGGCGTCTGCGACTGAGTGTGTGCGCCCGCTGCAGTGTAGGACGCGAATATTCTACTCTTGGATGCAAAGTGACCAACGGGCTAGGCGGCCAGTGAGAACTTTAAGTGGACAGGTCGTCTGCGTCTGAGTGTGTGCGCACGCTGCAGTATAGGACGCGAATATTAAACTCTTGAATGCAAAGGGACCAATGGGCTAGGCGGCCAGTGAGAACTTTACTGGACCGGACATCTGCGACTGAGTGTGTGCGTCCGCTGCACTATAGGACGCGAATATTGTACTCTTCGATCCACAGTGACCAATGGGCCAGGCGGCCAGCGAGAACTTTAACTGGACAGGGCGTCTGCGTGTGAGTGTGTGCGCCCGCTGCAGTAAAGGACGCGAATATTGTAATCTTGGATGCACAGTGACCAACAGGTTAGGGGGCCAATGAGAACTCTAACTGGACAGGGCATCTGCGTCTGAGTGTGTACGCCCGCTGCAGTATAGGACGCGAATATTGTACTCTTGGATCAAGAGTGACCAATGGGCCAGGCGGCCAGTGAGAACTTTAATTGGACTGGGCATCTGTTGACTGAGTGTGTGCGCCCGCTGCCCTATAGGACGCGAATATTGTACTCATGGATGCACAGTGACCAACGGGCTAGGCGGCCAGTGAGAACTTTAAGAGGACATGTCGTCTGCGTCTTAGTGTGTACGCCCGCTGCAGTATAGGACGCGAATATTGTACTCTTGGATCCACAGTGACCAACGGGCTAGGCGGCTAGGGAGAACTTTATTTGGACAGGGCATCTGCGACTGAGTGTGTGCGCCCGCTGCAGTATAGGACACGAATATTGTACTCTTGGATTCACAGTGACCAAAGGGCTAGGCGGCCAGTGAGCACTTTAAGTGGACAGGTCGTCTGCGTCTCAGTGTGTGCGCCCGCTGCAGTATAGGACGCGAATATTGTACCCTTGAATGCAAAGGGACCAATGGGCTAGGCGGCCAGTGAGAACTTTACTGGACCGTACATCTGCGACTGAGTGTGTGCGCCCGCTACAGTATAGGACGCGAATATTGTACTCTTGGATGCAAAGTGACCAACGGGCTTGGCGGCCAGGGAGAACATTAACTGGACAGGGCATCTGCGACTGAGTGTGTGCGCCCTCTGCAGTACAGGACGCGAATATTGTACTCTTGGATCCACAGTGACCAAGGGGCTAGGCGGCCAGAGAGAACTTTAATTGGACAGGGCACCTGCGACTGAGTGTGTGCACATGCTTGAGTATAGGACGAGAATATTGTACTCTTGGATCCACAGTAACCAACGGGCTAGGCGGCTAGGGAGAACTTTAATTGGACAGGGCATCTGCGACTGAGTGTGTGTGCCCGCTGCACTATAGGACTCGAATATTGTAGTCTTGCATGCAAAGTGCCCAATGGCCTAGGCAGTCAGTGAGAACTTTGATTGGACAAGGTGTCTGCGACTGAGTATGTGCGCCCGCTGCAGTGTAGGACGCGAATATTGTACTCTTGGATGCAAAGTGACCAACAGGCTAGGGGGCCAGTGAGAACTTTAACTGGACAGGGCATCTGCGGCTGAGTGTGTGCGCCCGCTGCACTATAGGACTCGAATATTGTAGTCTTGCATGCAAAGTGCCCAATGGCCTAGGCAGTCAGTGAGAACTTTGATTGGACAAGGTGTCTGCGACTGAGTATGTGCGCCCGCTGCAGTGTAGGACGCGAATATTGTACTCTTGGATGCAAAGTGACCAACGGGCTAGGCGGCCAGTCAGAACTTTAAGTGGACAGGTCGTCTGCGTCTGAGTGTGTGCGCCCGCTGCAGTATAGGACGCGAATATTGTACCCTTGAATGCAAAGGGACCAATGGGCTAGGCGGCCAGTGAGAACTTTACTGGACCGGACATCTGCGTCTGAGTGTGCGCGCCCGCTGCAGTATAGGACGCGAATATTGTACTCTTCGATCCACAGTGACCAATGGGCCAGGCGGCCAGCGAGAACTTTAACTGGACAGGGCGTCTGCGTGTGAGTGTGTGCGCCCGCTGCAGTAAAGGACGCGAATATTGTAATCTTGGATGCACAGTGACCAACAGGTTAGGGGGCCAATGAGAACTCTAACTGGACAGGGCATCTGCGTCTGAGTGTGTACGCCCGCTGCAGTATAGGACGCGAATATTGTACTCTTGGATCCACAGTGACCAATGGGCCAGGCGGCCAGTGAGAACTTTAATTGGACTGGGCATCTGCGACTGAGTGTGTGCGCCCGCTGCCCTATAGGACGCGAATATTGTACTCATGGATGCACAGTGACCAACGGGCTAGGCGGCCAGTGAGAACTTTAAGTGGACAGGTCGTCTGCGTCTTAGTGTGTACGCCCGCTGCACTATAGGACGCGAATATTGTACTCTTGGATCCACAGTGACCAATGGGCCAGGCGGCCAGTGAGAACTTTAATTGGACTGGGCATCTGCGACTGAGTGTGTGCGCCTGCTTGAGTATAGGACGAGAATATTGTACTCTTGGATCCACAGTAACCAACGGGCTGGGCGGCCAGCGAGAACTTTAACTGGACAGGGCGTCTGCGTCTGAGTGTGGGCGCCCGCTGCAGTATAGGACGCGAATATGGTACTCGTCGATGCACAGTGACCAACAGGCTAGGGGGCCAGTGAGAACTTTAACTGGACAGGGCGTCTGCGTCTGAGTGTGTGCGCCCGCTGCAGTACAGGACGCGAATATTGTACTCTTGGATCCACAGTGACCAACGGGCTAGGCGGCCAGCGAGAACTTTATTGGACAGGGCATCTTCGACTGAGTGTGTGCGCCCGCTGCACTATAGGACGCGAATATTGTATTCTTAAATGCAAAGTGCCCAATGGGCTAGGCAGCCAGTGAGAAATTTATTTTTCAAGGTGTTTGCGACTGAGTGCGTGCGCCCGCTGCAGTGTAGGACGCGAATATTGTACTCTTGGATGCAAAGTGACCAACAGGCTAGGCGGCCAGGGAGAACTTTAACTGGACAGGGCATCTGCGACTGTGTGTGTGCTCCCGCTGCACTATAGGGCGAGAATATTGTACTCTTGGATCCACAGTGACCAACGGGCAAGGCGGCCAGGGAGAACTTTAACTGGACAGGGCATCTGCGTCTGAGTGGGTGCGCCCGCTGCAGTATAGGACGAGAATACTGTACCCTTGGATCCACAGTGACCAATGGGCTAGGCGGCCAGCGAGAACTTTAACTGGACAGGGCGTCTGCGTCTGAGTGAGTGCGCCCGCTGCAGTATAGGACGCGAATATTGTACTCTTGGATCCACAGTGACCAACGGGCTAGGCGGCCAGTGAGAACTTTAATTGGACAGGGCATCTGCGACTGAGTGTGTGCGCCTGCTTGAGTATAGGACGAGAATATTGTACTCTTGGATCCACAGTAACCAACGGGCTAGGCGGCCAGCGAGAACTTTAACTGGACAGGGCGTCTGCGTCTGAGTGTGTGCGCCCGCTGCAGTATAGGACGCGAATATTATACTCGCCGATGCACAGTGACCAACAGGCTAGGGGGCCAGTGAGAACTTTAACTGGACAGGGCATCTGCGGCTGAGTGTGTGCGCCCGCTGCAGTATAGGACGCGAATATTGTACGCTTGGAGGCACAGTCACCAACGGGCTAGACGGCCAGTGAGAACTTTCACTGGACAGGGCGTCTGCGTCTGAGTGTGTGCGCCCGCTGCAGTACAGGACGCGAATATTGTACTCTTGCATCCACAGTGACCAACGGGCTAGGCGGCTAGGGAGAACTTTAATTGGACAGGGCATCTGCGACTGAGTGTGTGCGCCCACTGCAGTATAGGACACGATATTGTACTCTTGGATTCAGAGTGACCAAAGGGCTAGGCGGCCAGTGAGCACTTTAGGTGGACAGGTCGTCTGCGTCTCAGTGTGTGCGCCCGCTGCAGTATAGGACGCGAATATTGTACCCTTGAATGCAAAGGGACCAATGGGCTAGGCGGCCAGTGAGAACTTTACTGGACCGTACATCTGCGACTGAGTGTGTGCGCCCGCTGCCCTATAGGACGCGAATATCGTACTCATGGATGCACAGTGACCAATGGGCCAGGCGGCCAGTGAGAACTTTAATTGGACTGGGCATCTGCGACTGAGTGTGTGCGCCTGCTTGAGTATAGGACGAGAATATTGTACTCTTGGATCCACAATAACCAACGGGCTGGGCGGCCAGCCAAAACTTTAACTGGACAGGGCGTCTGCGTCTGAGTGTGGGCGCCCGCTGTAGTATAGGACGCGAATATGGTACTCGTCGATGCACAGTGACCAACAGGCTAGGGGGCCAGTGAGAACTTTAAGTGGACAGGTCGTCTGCGTCTTAGTGTGTGCGCCCGCTGCAGTATAGGACGCGAATATTAAACTCTTGAATGCAAAGGGACCAATGGGCTAGGCGGCCAGTGAAAACTTTACTGGATCGGACATCTGCGACTGAGTGTGTGTGCCCGCTGCACTATAGGACGCGAATATTGTACTCATGGATGCACAGTGACCAACGGGCTAGGCGGCCAGTGAGAACATTAAGTGGACAGTTCGTCTGCCTCTGAGTGTGTGCGCCAGCTGCAGTATAGGGCGCGAATATTGTACTCTTGGATCCACAGTGACCAATGGGGAAGGCGGCCAGTGAGAACTTTAATTGGACAGGGCATCTGCGACTGCGTGTGTGCGCCTGCTTGAGTATAGGACGCAAATATTGTACTCTTGGAGGCACACTCACCAACGGGCTAGGTGGCCAGTGAGAACGCTAACAGGACAGGGCGTCTGCGTCTAAGTGTGTGCGCCCGCTGCAGTGTAGGACCCGAATATTGTACTCTTGGATGCCAATGGGCTAGGTGCCCAGTGAGAACTATAACTGGACAGGGCGTCTGCGTCTGAGTGGGTGCGCCCGCTGCAGTATAGGACGAGAATACTGTACTCTTGGATCCACAGTGACCAACGGGCTAGGCGGCCAGCGAGAACTTTAACTGGACAGGGCGTCTGCGTCTGAGTGAGTGCGCCCGCTGCAGTATAGGACGCGAATATTGTACTCTTGGATCCACAGTGACCAACGGGCTAGGCGGCCAGTGAGAACTTTAATTGGACAGGGCATCTGCGACTGAGTGTGTGCGCCTGCTTGAGTATAGGACGAGAATATTGTACTCTTGGATCTACAGTAACCAAAGGGCTAGGCGGCCAGCGAGAACTTTAACTGGACAGGACGTCTGCGTCTGAGTGTGTGCGCCCGCTGCAGTATAGGACGCGAATATTGTACTCGTCGATGCACAGTGACCAACAGGCTAGGGGGCCAGTGAGAACTTTAACTGGACAGGGCATCTGCGGCTGAGTGTGTGCGCCCGCTGCAGTATAGGACGCGAATATTGTACGCTTGGAGGCACAGTCACCAACGGGCTAGGCGGCCAGGGAGAACTTTCACTGGACAGGGCGTCTGCGTCTGAGTGTGGGCGCCCGCTGCAGTACAGGACGCGAATATTGTACTCTTGGATCCACAGTGACCAACGGGCTAGGCGGCTAGGGAGAACTTTAATTGGACAGGGCATCTTCGACTGAGTGTGTGCGCCCGCTGCAGTATAGGACACGAATATTGTACTCTTGGATTCACAGTGACCAAAGGGCTAGGCGGCCAGTGAGCACATTAAGTGGACAGGTCGTCTGCGTCTCAGTGTGTGCGCCCGCTGCAGTATAGGACGCGAATATTAAACTCTTGAATGCAAAGGGACCAATGGGCTAGGCGGCCAGTGAGAACTTTACTGGACCGGGCATCTGCGACTGAGTGTGTGCGTCCGCTGCACTATAGGACGCGAATATTGTACTCATGGATGCACAGTGACCAACGGGCTAGGCGGCCAGTGAGAACTTTAAGTGGACAGGTCGTCTGCGTCTGAGTGTGCGCGCCCGCTGCAGTATAGGACGCGAATATTGTACTCTTCGATCCACAGTGACCAATGGGCCAGGCGGCCAGCGAGAACTTTAACTGGACAGGGCGTCTGCGTGTGAGTGTGTGCGCCCGCTGCAGTAAAGGACGCCAATATTGTAATCTTGGATGCACAGTGACGAACAGGTTAGGGGGCCAATGAGAACTCTAACTGGACAGGGCATCTGCGTCTGAGTGTGTACGCCCGCTGCAGTATAGGACGCGAATATTGTACTCTTGGATCCACAGTGACCAATGGGCCAGGCGGCCAGTGAGAACTTTAATTGGACTGGGCATCTGCGACTGAGTGTGTGCGCCCGCTGCCCTATAGGACGCGAATATTGTACTCATGGATGCACAGTGACCAACGGGCTAGGCGGCCAGTGAGAACTTGAAATGGACAGGTCGTCTGCGTCTGAGTGTGTACGCCCGCTGCAGTATATGACGCGAATATTGTACTCTTGGATCCACAGTGACCAATGGGCCAGGCGGCCAGTGAGAACTTTAATTGGACTGGGCATCTGCGACTGAGTGTGTGCACCTGCTTGAGTATAGGACGAGAATATTGTACTCTTGGATCCACAGTAACCAACGGGCTGGGCGGCCAGCGAGAACTTTAACTGGACAGGGCGTCTGCGTCTGAGTGTGGGCGCCCGCTGCAGTATAGGACACGAATATGGTACTCGTCGATGCACAGTGACCAACAGGCTAGGTGGCCAGTGAGAACTTTAACTGGACAGGGCGTCTGCGACTGAGTGTGTGCGCCCGCTACACTATAGGACGCGAATATTGTACTCATGGATGCACAGTGACCAACGGGCTAGGCGGCCAGTGAGAACATTAAGTGGACAGTTCGTCTGCCACTGAGTGTGTGCGCCAGCTGCAGTAAAGGACGCGAATATTGTACTCTTGGATCCACAGTGACCAATGGGCCAGGCGGCCAGCGAGAACTTTAACTGGACAGGGCATCTGCGTCTGAGTGTGTGCGCCCGCTGCAGTATAGGACGCGAATATTGTACTCTTGGATACACAGTGACCAACGGGCTAGGGGGCCAGTGAGAACTTTAACTGGACAGGGCATCTGTGACTGATTGAGTGCGCCCGCTGCAGTATAGGACGCGAATATTGTACTCTTGGATCCACAGTGTCCAGCGGGCTAGGCGGCCAGTGAGAACTTTAATTGGACAGGGCATCTGCGACTGAGTGTGTGCGCCTGCTTGAGTATAGGACGCAAATATTGTACACTTGGAGGCACACTCACCAACCGGCTAGGTGGCCAGTTAGAACGCTAACAGGACAGGGCGTCTGCGTTTAAGTGTGTGCGCCCGCTGCAGTGTAGGACGCGAATATTGTACTCTTGGATGCCAATGGGCTATGTGGCCAGTGAGAACTATAACTGGACAAGGCGTCTGCGTCTAAGTGGGTGCGCCCGCTGCAGTATAGGACGAGAATACTGTACTCTTGGATCCACAGTGACCAACGGGCTAGGCGGCCAGCGAGAACTTTAACTGGACAGGGCGTCTGCGTCTGAGTGCGCCCGCTGCAGTATAGGACGCGAATATTGTACTCTTGGATCCACAGTGACCAACGGGCTAGGCGGCCAGTGAGAACTTTAATTGGACAGGGCATCTGCGACTGAGTGTGTGCGCCTGCTTGAGTATTGGACGAGAATATTTTACTCTTGGATCCACCGTAACCAACGGGCTAGGCGGCCAGCGAGAACTTTAACTGGACAGGGCGTCTGCGTCTGAGTGTGTGCGCCCGCTGCAGTATAGGACGCGAATATTGTACTCGTCGATGCACAGTGACCAACAGGCTAGGGGGCCAGTGAGAACTTTAACTGGACAGGGCATCTGCGGCTGAGTGTGTGCGCCCGCTGCAGTATAGGACGCGAATATTGTACGCTTGGAGGCACAGTCACCAACGGGCTAGGCGGCCAGGGAGAACTTTCACTGGACAGGGCGTCTGCATCTGAGTGTGTGCGCACGCTGCAGTACAGGACGCGAATATTGTACTCTTGGATCCACAGTGACCAACGGGCTAGGCGGCTAGGGAGAACTTTAATTGGACAGGGCATCTGCGACTGAGTGTGTGCGCCCGCTGCAGTATAGGACACGAATATTGTACTCTTCGATTCACAGTGACCAAAGGGCTAGGCGGCCAGTGAGCACTTTAAGTGGAGAGGTCGTCTGCGTCTCAGTGTGTGCGCCCGCTGCAGTATAGGACGCGAATATTGTACCCTTGAATGCAAAGGGACCAATGGATAGGCGGCCAGTGAGAACTTTACTGGACCGTACATCTGCGGCTGAGTGTGTGCGCCCGCTGCAGTATAGGACGCGAATATTGTACTCTTGGATGCAAAGTGACCAACGGGCTAGGCGGCCAGGGAGAACTTTAACTGGACAGGGCATCTGCGACTGAGTGTGTGCGCCCGCTGCAGTACAGGACGCGAATATTGTACTCTTGGATCCACAGTGACCAACGGGCTAGGCGGCCAGTGAGAACTTTAATTGGACAGGGCACCTGCGACTGAGTGTGTGCGCCTGCTTGAGTATAGGACGAGAATATTGTACTCTTGGATCCACAGTAACCAACGGGCTAGGCGGCTAGGGAGAACTTTAATTGGACAGGGCATCTGCGTCTGAGTGTGTGCGCCCGCTGCAGTATAGGACGCGAATATTGTACACTTCGATCCACAGTGCCCAATGGGCCATGCGGCCAGCGAGAACTTTAACTGGACAGGGCGTCTGCGTGTGAGTGTGTGCGCCCGCTGCAGTAAAGGACGCGAATATTGTAATCTTGGATGCACAGTGACCAACAGGTTAGGGGGCCAATGAGAACTCTAACTGGACAGGGCATCTGCGACTGAGTGTGTGCGCCCGCTGCAGTACAGGACGCGAATATTGTACTCTTCGATGCAAAGTGCCCAATGGCCTAGGCAGTCAGTGAGAACTTTGATTGGACAAGGTGTCTGCGACTGAGTGTGTGCGCCCGCTGCAGTGTAGGACGCGAATATTGTACTCTTGGATGCAAAGTGACCAACGGGCTAGGCGGCCAGTGAGAACTTTAAGTGGACAGGTCGTCTGCGTCTGAGTGTGTGCGCCCGCTGCAGTATAGGACGCGAATATTGTACACTTCGATCCACAGTGACCAATGGGCCAGGCGGCCAGCGAGAACTTTAACTGGACAGGGCGTCTGCGTCTGAGTGTGTGCGCCCGCTGCAGTAAAGGACGCGAATATTGTAATCTTGGATGCACAGTGACCAACAGGTTAGGGGGCCAATGAGAACTCTAACTGGACAGGGCATCTGCGTCTGAGTGTGTACGCCCGCTGCAGTATAGGACGCGAATATTGTACTCTTGGATCCACAGTGACCAATGGGCCAGGCGGCCAGTGAGAACTTTAATTGGACTGGGCATCTGCGACTGAGTGTGTGCGCCCGCTGCCCTATAGGACGCGAATATTGTACTCATGGATGCACAGTGACCAATGGGCCAGGCGGCCAGTGAGGACTTTAATTGGACTGGGCATCTGCGACTGAGTGTGTGCGCCTGCTTGAGTATAGGACGAGAATATTGTACTCTTGGATCCACAGTAACCAACGGCCTGGGCGGCCAGCGAGAACTTTAACTGGACAGGGCGTCTGCGTCTGAGTGTGGGTGCCCGCTGCAGTATAGGACGCGAATATGGTACTCGTCGATGCACAGTGACCAACAGGCTAGGGGGCCAGTGAGAACTTTAACTGGACAGGGCGTCTGCGTCTGAGTGTGTGCGCCCGCTGCAGTACAGGACGCGAATATTGTACTCTTGGATCCACAGTGACCAACGTGCTAGGCGGCCAGCGAGAACTTTAACTGGACAGGGCATCTGCGACTGAGTGTGTGCGCCCGCTACAGTACAGGACGCGAATATTGTACTCTTGGATCCACAGTGACCAACGGGCTAGGCGGCCAGTGAGAACTTTATTGGACAGGGCATCTTCGACTGAGTGTGTGCGCCCGCTGCACTATAGGACGAGAATATTGTACTCTTGAATCCACAGTGACCAACGGGCTAGGCGGCCAGGGAGAACTTTAACTGGACAGGGCTTCTGCGTCTGAGTGTGTGCGCCCGCTGCAGTACAGGACGCGAATATTGTACTCTTGGATCCACAGTGACCAACGGGCTAGGCGGCTAGGGAGAACTTTATTTGGAGAGGGCATCTGCGACTGAGTGTGTGCGCCCGCTGTGGTATAGGCCACGAATATTCTACTCTTGGATGCACTGTGACCAACGGGCTAGGCGGCCAGTGAGAACTTTAACTGGACAGGGCATCTGCGACTGAGTGTGTGCGCCCGCTGCAGTATAGGACGCGAATATTGTACGCTTGGTGGCACAGTCACCAACGGGCTAGGCAGCCAGGGAGAACTTTAACTGGACAGGGCGTCTGCGTCTGAGTGTGTGCGCCCGCTGCAGTAGAGGACGCGAATATTGTACTCTTGGATCCACAGTGACCAATGGGCTAGGCGGCTAGGGAGGACTTTAATTGGACAGGGCATATGCGACTGAGTGTGTGTGCCCGCTGCACTATAGGACGCGAATATTGTACTCTTGGATGCAAAGTGCCGAATCGGCTAGGCAGCCAGTGAGAAATTTGATTGGACAAGGTGTCTGCGACTGAGTGTGTGCGCCCGCTGCAGTGTAGGACGCGAATATTGTACTCTTGGATCCACAGTGACCAATGGGCCAGGCGCCAAGCGAGAACTATAACTGGACAGGGCGTCTCGTCTGAGTGTGTGCGCCCGCTGCAGTATAGGACGCGAATATTGTAATCTTGGATGCACAGTGACCAACAGGTTAGGGGGCCAATGAGAACTTTAACTGGACAGGGCATCTGCGACTGAGTGTGTGCGCCCGCTACAGTATAGGACGCGAATATTGTACTCTTGGATGCACAGTGACCAACGGGCTAGGGGGCCAGTGAGAACTTTAACTGGACAGGGCATCTGCGACTAAGTGTGTGCGCCCGCTGCAGTATAGGACGCAAATATTGTACTCTTCGAGGCACACTCACCAACGGGCTAGGTGGCCAGTGAGAACGTTAACAGGACAGGGCGTCTGCGTCTAAGTGTGTGCGCCCGCTACAGTGTAGGACGCGAATATTGTACTCTTGGATGCCAATGGGCTAGGTGGCCAGTGAGAACTATAACTGGACAGGGCATCTGCGACTGAGTGTGTGCGCCCGCTGCAGTATAGGACACGAATATTGTACTCTTGGATTCACAGTGACCAAAGCGCTAGGCGGCCAGTGAGCACTTTAAGTGGACAGGTCGTCTGCGTCTCAGTGTGTGCGCCCGCTGTAATATAGGACGCGAATATTGTACCCTTGAATGCAAAGGGACCAGTGGGCTAGGCGGCCAGTGAGAACTTTACTGGACCGTACAACTGCGACTGAGTGTGTGTGCCCGCTGCAGTATAGGACGCGAATATTGTACTCTTGGATGCAAATTGACCAACGGGCTAGGCGGCCAGGGAGAACTTTAACTGGACAGGGCATCTGCGACTCAGTGTGTGCGCCCGCTGCAGTACAGGTCCCGAATATGGTGCTCTTGGATCCACAGTGACCAACGGGCTAGGCGGCCAGTGAGAACTTTAATTGGACAGGGCATCTGCGACTGAATGTGTGCGCCTGCTTGAGTATAGGACGAGAATATTGTACTCTTGGATCCACAGTAACCAACGGGCTAGGCGGCCAGCGAGAACTTTAACTGGACAGGGCGTCTGCGTCTGAGTGTGTGCGCCCGCTGCAGTATAGGACGCGAATATTGTACTCGTCGATACACAGTGACCAACAGGCTAGGGGGCCAGTGAGAACTTTAACTGGACAGGGCACCTGCGGCTGAGTGTGTGCGCCCGCTGCAGTATAGGACGCGAATATTGTACGCTTGGAGGCACAGTCACCAACGGGCTAGGCGGCCAGGGAGAACTTTCACTGGACAGGGCGTCTGCGTCTGAGTGTGTGCGCCCGCTGCAGTACAGGACGCGAATATTGTACTCTTGGATCCACAGTGACCAACGGGCTAGGCGGCTAGGGAGAACTTTAATTGGACAGGGCATCTGCGACTGAGTGTGTGCGCCCGCTGCAGTATATGACACAAATATTGTACTCTTGGATTCAAAGTGACCAAAGGGCTAGGCGGCCAGTGAGCACTTTAAGTGGACAGGTCGTCTGCGTCTCAGTGTTTGCGCCCGCTGCAGTATAGGACGCGAATATTGTACCCTTGAATGCAAAGGGACCAATGGGCTAGGCGGCCAGTGAGAACTTTACTGGACCGTACATCTGCGACTGAGTGTATGCGCCCGCTGCAGTATAGGACGCGAATATTGTACTCTTGCATGCAAAGTGACCAACGGGCTAGGCGGCCAGGGAGAACTTTAACTGGACAGGGCATCTGCGACTGAGTGTGTGCGCCCGCTGCAGTACAGGACGCGAATATTGTACTCTTGGATCCACAGTGACCAAAGGGCTAGGCGGCCAGTGAGAACTTTAATTGGACAGGGCACCTGCGACTGAGTGTGTGCGCCTGCTTGAGTATAGGACGAGAATATTGTACTCTTGGATCCACAGTAACCAACGGGCTAGGCGGCTAGGGAGAACTTTAATTGGACAGGGCATCTGCGACTGAGTGTGTGTGCCCGCTGCACTATAGGACGCGAATATTGTACTCTTGGATGCAAAGTGCCCAATGGCCTAGGCAGTCAGTGAGAACTTTGATTGGACAAGGTGTCTGCGACTGAGTGTGTGCGCCCGCTGCAGTGTAGGACGCGAATATTGTACTCTTGGATGCAAAGTGACCAACGGGCTAGGCGGCCAGTGAGAACTTTAAGTGGACAGGTCGTTTGCGTCTGAGTGTGTGCGCCCGCTGCAGTATAGGACGCGAATATTAAACTCTTGAATGCAAAGGGACCAATGGGCTAGGCGGCCAGTGAGAACTTTACTGGACCGGACATCTGCGACTGAGTTTGTGCGTCCGCTGCACTATAGGACGCGAATATTGTACTCATGGATGCACTGTGACCAACGGGCTAGGCGGCCAGTGAGAACTTTAAGTGGACAGGTCGTCTGCGTCTGAGTGTGCGCGCCCGCTGCAGTATAGGACGCGAATATTGTACTCTTCGATCCACAGTGACCAATGGGCCAGGCGGCCAGCGAGAACTTTAACTGGACAGGGCGTCTGCGTGTGAGTGTGTGCGCCCGCTGCAGTAAAGGACGCCAATATTGTAATCTTGGATGCACAGTGACCAACAGGTTAGGGGGCCAATGAGAACTCTAACTGGACAGGGCATCTGCGTCTGAGTGTGTACGCCCGCTGCAGTATAGGACGTGAATATTGTACTCTTGGATCCACAGTGACCAATGGGCCAGGCGGCCAGTGAGAACTTTAAGTGGACAGGTCGTCTGCGTCTGAGTGTGCGCGCCCGCTGCAGTATAGGACGCGAATATTGTACTCTTCGATCCACAGTGACCAATGGGCTAGGCGGCCAGTGAGAACTTTACTGGACCGTACATCTGCGACCGAGTGTGTGCGCCCGCTGCAGTATAGGACGCGAATATTGTACTCTTGGATGCAAAGTGACCAACGGGCTAGGCGGCCAGGGAGGACTTTAACTGGACAGGGCATCTGCGACTGAGTGTGTGCGCCCGCTGCAGTACAGGACGCGAATATTGTACTCTTGGATCCACAGTGACCAACGGGCTAGGCGGCCAGTGAGAACTTTAATTGGACAGGGCACCTGCGACTGAGTGTGTGCGCCTGCTTGAGTATAGGACGAGAATATTGTACTCTTGGATCCACAGTAACCAACGGGCTAGGCGGCTAGGGAGAACTTTAATTGGACAGGGCATCTGCGACTGAGTGTGTGTGCCCGCTGCACTATAGGACGCGAATATTGTACTCTTGGATGCAAAGTGCCCAATGGCCTAGGCAGTCAGTGAGAACTTTGATTGGACAAGGTGTCTGCGACTGAGTGTGTGCGCCCGCTGCAGTGTAGGACGCGAATATTGTACTCTTGGATGCAAAGTGACCAACGGGCTAGGCGGCCAGTGAGAACTTTAAGTGGACAGGTCGTTTGCGTCTGAGTGTGTGCGCCCGCTGCAGTATAGGACGCGAATATTAAACTCTTGAATGCAAAGGGACCAATGGGCTAGGCGGCCAGTGAGAACTTTACTGGACCGTACAACTGCGACTGAGTGTGTGTGCCCGCTGCAGTATAGGACGCGGATATTGTAATCTTGGATGCACAGTGACCAACAGGTTAGGGGGCCAATGAGAACATTAACTGGACAGGGCATCTGCGACTGAGTGTGTGCGCCTGCTTGAGTATAGGACGAGAATATTGTACTCTTGGATCCACAGTAACCAACGGGCTGGGCGGCCAGCGAGAACTTTAACTGGACAGGGCGTCTGCGTCTGAGTGTGGGCGCCCGCTGCAGTATAGGACACGAATATGGTACTCGTCGATGCACAGTGACCAACAGGCTAGGGGGCCAGTGACAACTTTAACTGGACAGGGCGTCTGCGACTGAGTGTGTGCGCCCGCTACACTATAGGACGCGAATATTGTACTCATGGATGCACAGTGACCAACGGGCTAGGCGGCCAGTGAGAACATTAGGTGGACAGTTCGTCTGCCTCTGAGTGTGTGCGCCAGCTGCAGTAAAGGACGCGAATATTGTACTCTTGGATCCACAGTGACCAATGGGCCAGGCGGCCAGCGAGAACTTTAACTGGACAGGGCATCTGCGTCTGAGTGTGTGCGCCCGCTGCAGTATAGGACGCGAATATTGTAATCTTGGATGCACAGTGACCAACAGGTTAGGGGGCCAATGAGAACTGGACAGGGCATCTGCGACTGAGTGTGTGCGCCCGCTGCAGTATAGGACGCGAATATTGTACTCTTGGATACACAGTGACCAACGGGCTAGGGGGCCAGTGAGAACTTTAACTGGACAGGGCATCTGTGACTGATTGAGTGCGCCCGCTGCAGTATAGGACGCGAATATTGTACTCTTGGATCCACAGTGTCCAGCGGGCTAGGCAGCCAGTGAGAACTTTAATTGGACAGGGCATCTGCGACTGAGTGTGTGCGCCTGCTTGAGTATAGGACGCAAATATTGTACTCTTTGAGGCACACTCACCAACGGGCTAGGTGGCCAGTGAGAACGCTAACAGGACAGGGCGTCTGCGTTTAAGTGTGTGCGCCCGCTGCAGTGTAGGACGCGAATATTGTACTCTTGGATGCAAAGTGACCAACGGGCTAGGCGGCCAGTGAGAACTTTAAGTGGACAGGTCGTTTGCGTCTGAGTGTGTGCGCCCGCTGCAGTATAGGACGCGAATATTAAACTCTTGAATGCAAAGGGACCAATGGGCTAGGCGGCCAGTGAGAACTTTACTGGACCGTACAACTGCGACTGAGTGTGTGTGCCCGCTGCAGTATAGGACGCGGATATTGTAATCTTGGATGCACAGTGACCAACAGGTTAGGGGGCCAATGAGAACATTAACTGGACAGGGCATCTGCGACTGAGTGTGTGCGCCTGCTTGAGTATAGGACGAGAATATTGTACTCTTGGATCCACAGTAACCAACGGGCTGGGCGGCCAGCGAGAACTTTAACTGGACAGGGCGTCTGCGTCTGAGTGTGGGCGCCCGCTGCAGTATAGGACACGAATATGGTACTCGTCGATGCACAGTGACCAACAGGCTAGGGGGCCAGTGACAACTTTAACTGGACAGGGCGTCTGCGACTGAGTGTGTGCGCCCGCTACACTATAGGACGCGAATATTGTACTCATGGATGCACAGTGACCAACGGGCTAGGCGGCCAGTGAGAACATTAGGTGGACAGTTCGTCTGCCTCTGAGTGTGTGCGCCAGCTGCAGTAAAGGACGCGAATATTGTACTCTTGGATCCACAGTGACCAATGGGCCAGGCGGCCAGCGAGAACTTTAACTGGACAGGGCATCTGCGTCTGAGTGTGTGCGCCCGCTGCAGTATAGGACGCGAATATTGTAATCTTGGATGCACAGTGACCAACAGGTTAGGGGGCCAATGAGAACTGGACAGGGCATCTGCGACTGAGTGTGTGCGCCCGCTGCAGTATAGGACGCGAATATTGTACTCTTGGATACACAGTGACCAACGGGCTAGGGGGCCAGTGAGAACTTTAACTGGACAGGGCATCTGTGACTGATTGAGTGCGCCCGCTGCAGTATAGGACGCGAATATTGTACTCTTGGATCCACAGTGTCCAGCGGGCTAGGCAGCCAGTGAGAACTTTAATTGGACAGGGCATCTGCGACTGAGTGTGTGCGCCTGCTTGAGTATAGGACGCAAATATTGTACTCTTTGAGGCACACTCACCAACGGGCTAGGTGGCCAGTGAGAACGCTAACAGGACAGGGCGTCTGCGTTTAAGTGTGTGCGCCCGCTGCAGTGTAGGACGCGAATATTGTACTCTTGGATGCCAATGGGCTATGTGGCCAGTGAGAACTATAACTGGACAGGGCGTCTGCGTCTAAGTGGGTGTGCCCGCTGCAGTATAGGACGAGAATACTGTACTCTTGGATCCACAGTGACCAACGGGCTAGGCGGCCAGCGAGAACTTTAACTGGACAGGGCGTCTGCGTCTGAGTGCGCCCGCTGCAGTATAGGACGCGAATATTGTACTCTTGGATCCACAGTGACCAACGGGCTAGGCGGCCAGTGAGAACGTTAATTGGACAGGGCATCTGCGACTGAGTGTGTGCGCCTGCTTGAGTATAGGACGATAATATTTTACTCTTGGATCCACCGTAACCAACGGGCTAGGCGGCCAGCGAGAACTTTAACTGGACAGGGCGTCTGCGTCTGAGTGTGTGCGCCCGCTGCAGTATAGGACGCGAATATTGTACTCGTCGATGCACAGTGACCAACAGGCTAGGGGGCCAGTGAGAACTTTAACTGGACAGGGCATCTGCGGCTGAGTGTGTGCGCCCGCTGCAGTATAGGACGCGAATATTGTACGCTTGGAGGCACAGGCACCAACGGGCTAGGCGGCCAGGGAGAACTTTCACTGGACAGGGCGTCTGCGTCTGAGTGTGTGCGCACGCTGCAGTACAGGACGCGAATATTGTACTCTTGGATCCACAGTGACCAACGGGCTAGGCGGCTAGGGAGAACTTTAATTGGACAGGGCATCTGCGACTGAGTGTGTGCGCCCGCTGCAGTATAGGACACGAATATTGTACTCTTGGATTCACAGTGACCAAAGGGCTAGGCGGCCAGTGAGCACTTTAAGTGGACAGGTCGTCTGCGTCTCAGTGTGTGCGCCCGCTGCAGTATAGGACGCGAATATTGTACCCTTGAATGCAAAGGGACCAATGGATAGGCGGCCAGTGAGAACTTTACTGGACCGTACATCTGCGGCTGAGTCTGTGCGCCCGCTGCAGTATAGGACGCGAATATTGTACTCTTGGATGCAAAGTGACCAACGGGCTAGGCGGCCAGGGAGAACTTTAACTGGACAGGGCATCTGCGACTGAGTGTGTGCGCCCGCTGCAGTACAGGACGCGAATATTGTACTCTTGGATCCACAGTGACCAACGGGCTAGGCGGCCAGTGAGAACTTTAATTGGACAGGGCACCTGCGACTGAGTGTGTGCGCCTGCTTGAGTATAGGACGAGAATATTGTACTCTTGGATCCACAGTAACCAACGGGCTAGGCGGCTAGGGAGAACTTTAATTGGACAGGGCATCTGCGTCTGAGTGTGTGCGCCCGCTGCAGTATAGGACGCGAATATTGTACACTTCGATCCACAGTGACCAATGGGCCAGGCGGCCAGCGAGAACTTTAACTGGACAGGGCGTCTGCGTGTGAGTGTGTGCGCCCGCTGCAGTAAAGGACGCGAATATTGTAATCTTGGATGCACAGTGACCAACAGGTTAGGGGGCCAATGAGAACTCTAACTGGACAGGGCATCTGCGACTGAGTGTGTGCGCCCGCTGCAGTACAGGACGCGAATATTGTACTCTTCGATGCAAAGTGCCCAATGGCCTAGGCAGTCAGTGAGAACTTTGATTGGACAAGGTGTCTGCGACTGAGTGTGTGCGCCCGCTGCAGTGTAGGACGCGAATATTGTACTCTTGGATGCAAAGTGACCAACAGGTTAGGGGGCCAATGAGAACTCTAACTGGACAGGGCATCTGCGTCTGAGTGTGTACGCCCGCTGCAGTATAGGACGCGAATATTGTACTCTTGGATCCACAGTGACCAATGGGCCAGGCGGCCAGTGAGAACTTTAATTGGACTGGGCATCTGCGACTGAGTGTGTGCGCCTGCTTGAGTATAGGACGAGAATATTGTACTCTTGGATCCACAGTAACCAACGGCCTGGGCGGCCAGCGAGAACTTTAACTGGACAGGGCGTCTGCGTCTGAGTGTGGGTGCCCGCTGCAGTATAGGACGCGAATATGGTACTCGTCGATGCACAGTGACCAACAGGCTAGGGGGCCAGTGAGAACTTTAACTGGACAGGGCGTCTGCGTCTGAGTGTGTGCGCCCGCTGCAGTACAGGACGCGAATATTGTACTCTTGGATCCACAGTGACCAACGTGCTAGGCGGCCAGCGAGAACGTTAACTGGACAGGGCATCTGCGACTGAGTGTGTGCGCCCGCTGCAGTACAGGACGCGAATATTGTACTCTTGGATCCACAGTGACCAACGGGCTAGGCGGCCAGTGAGAACTTTATTGGACAGGGCATCTTCGACTGAGTGTGTGCGCCCGCTGCACTATAGGACGCGAATATAGTACTCTTGGATGCAAAGTGCCCAATGGGCTAGGCAGCCAGTGAGAACGTTATTTTACAAGGTGTTTGCGACTGAGTGCGTGCGCGCGCTGCAGTGTAGGACGCGAATATTGTACTCTTGGATGCAAAGTGACCAACAGGCTTGGCGGCCAGGGAGAACTTTAACTGGACAGGGCATCTGCGACTGAGTGTGTGCGCCCGCTGCACTATAGGACGAGAATATTGTACTCTTGAATCCACAGTGACCAACGGGCTAGGCGGCCAGGGAGAACTTTAACTGGACAGGGCATCTGCGTCTGATTGTGTGCGCCCGCTGCAGTACAGGACGCGAATATTGTACTCTTGGATCCACAGTGACCAACGGGCTAGGCGGCTAGGGAGAACTTTATTTGGAGAGGGCATCTGCGACTGAGTGTGTGCGCCCGCTGTGGTATAGGCCACGAATATTCTACTCTTGGATGCACTGTGACCAACGGGCTAGGCGGCCAGTGAGAACTTTAACTGGACAGGGCATCTGCGACTGAGTGTGTGCGCCCGCTGCAGTATAGGACGCGAATATTGTACGCTTGGTGGCACAGTCACCAACGGGCTAGGCAGCCAGGGAGAACTTTAACTGGACAGGGCGTCTGCGTCTGAGTGTGTGCGCCCGCTGCAGTACAGGACGCGAATATTGTACTCTTGGATCCACAGTGACCAATGGGCTAGGCGGCTAGGGAGGACTTTAATTGGACAGGGCATATGCGACTGAGTGTGTGTGCCCGCTGCACTATAGGACGCGAATATTGTACTCTTGGATGCAAAGTGCCGAATCGGCTAGGCAGCCAGTGAGAAATTTGATTGGACAAGGTGTCTGCGACTGAGTGTGTGCGCCCGCTGCAGTGTAGGACGCGAATATTGTACTCTTGGATCCACAGTGACCAATGGGCCAGGCGCCAAGCGAGAACTATAACTGGACAGGGCGTCTCGTCTGAGTGTGTGCGCCCGCTGCAGTATAGGACGCGAATATTGTAATCTTGGATGCACAGTGACCAACAGGTTAGGGGGCCAATGAGAACTTTAACTGGACAGGGCATCTGCGACTGAGTGTGTGCGCCCGCTGCAGTATAGGACGCGAATATTGTACTCTTGGATGCACAGTGACCAACGGGCTAGGGGGCCAGTGAGAACTTTAACTGGACAGGGCATCTGCGACTAAGTGTGTGCGCCCGCTGCAGTATAGGACGCAAATATTGTACTCTTCGAGGCACACTCACCAACGGGCTAGGTGGCCAGTGAGAACGTTAACAGGACAGGGCGTCTGCGTCTAAGTGTGTGCGCCCGCTACAGTGTAGGACGCGAATATTGTACTCTTGGATGCCAATGGGCTAGGTGGCCAGTGAGAACTATAACTGGACAGGGCATCTGCGACTGAGTGTGTGCGCCCGCTGCAGTATAGGACACGAATATTGTACTCTTGGATTCACAGTGACCAAAGGGCTAGGCGGCCAGTGAGCACTTTAAGTGGACAGGTCGTCTGCGTCTCAGTGTGTGCGCCCGCTGTAATATAGGACGCGAATATTGTACCCTTGAATGCAAAGGGACCAGTGGGCTAGGCGGCCAGTGAGAACTTTACTGGACCGTACAACTGCGACTGAGTGTGTGTGCCCGCTGCAGTATAGGACGCGAATATTGTACTCTTGGATGCAAATTGACCAACGGGCTAGGCGGCCAGGGAGAACTTTAACTGGACAGGGCATCTGCGACTCAGTGTGTGCGCCCGCTGCAGTACAGGTCCCGAATATGGTACTCTTGGATCCACAGTGACCAACGGGCTAGGCGGCCAGTGACAACTTTAATTGGACAGGGCACCTGCGACTGAGAGTGTGCGCCTGCTTGAGTATAGGACGAGAATATTGTAAACTTGGATCCACAGTAACCAACGGGCTAGGCGACTAGGGAGAACTTTAATTGGACAGGGCATCTGCGACTGAGTGTGTGTGCCCGCTGCACTATAGGACGCGAATATTGTACTCTTGGATGCAAAGTGCCCAATGGCCTAGGCAGTCAGTGAGAACTTTGATTGGACAAGGTGTCTGCGACTGAGTGTGTCCGCCCGCTGCAGTGTAGGACGCGAATATTGTACTCTTGGATGCAAAGTGACCAACGGGCTAGGCGGCCAGTAAGAACATTAAGTGGACAGGTCGTCTGCGTCTGTGTGTGCGCCCGCTGCAGTATAGGAAGCGAATATTGTACTCTTGGATCCACAGTGACCAATGGGCCAGGCGGCCAGCGAGAACATTAACTGGACAGGGCGTCTGCGTCTGAGTGTGTGCGCCCGCTGCAGTATAGGACGCGAATATTGTAATCTTGGATGCACAGTGACCAACAGGTTAGGGGGCCAATGAGAACTCTAACTGGACAGGACATCTGCGACTGAGTGTGTGCGCCCGCTGCACTATAGGACGCGAATATTGTACTCATGAATGCACAGTGACCAACGGGCTTGGCGGCCAGTGAGAACATTAAGTGGACAGTTCGTGTGCCTCTGAGTGTGTGCGCCAGCTGCAGTATAGGACGCGAATATTGTACTCTTGGATCCACAGTGACCAATGGGCCTGGCGGCCAGCGAGAACTTTAATTGGAGAGGGCATCTGCGACTGAGTGTGGGCGCCCGCTGCAGTATAGGCCACGAATATTCTACTCTTGGATGCACAGTGACCAACGGGCTAGGCGGCCAGTGAGCACTTTAAGTGGACAGGTCGTCTGCGTCTGAGTGTGTGCGCCCGCTGCAGTATAGGACGCGAATATTGTACTCAAGAATGCAAAGGGACCAATGGGCTAGGCGGCCAGTGAGCACTTTACTGGACCGTACATCTGCGACTGAGTGTGTGCGCCCGCTGCAGTATAGGACGCGAATATTAAACTCTTGAATGCAAAGGGACCAATGGGCTAGGCGGCCAGTGAAAACTTTACTGGACCGGACATCTGCGACTGAGTGTGTGCGCCCGCTACACTATAGGACGCGAATATTGTACTCATGGATGCACAGTGACCAACGGGCTAGGCGGCCAGTGAGAACATTAAGTGGACAGTTCGTCTGCCTCTGAGTGTGTGTGCCAGCTGCAGTAAAGGACGCGAATATTGTACTCTTGGATCCACAGTGACCAATGGGCCAGGCGGCCAGCGAGAACTTTAACTGGACAGGGCATCTGCGTCTGAGTGTGTGCGCCCGCTGCAGTATAGGACGCGAATATTGTAATCTTGGATGCACTGTGACCAACAGGTTAGGGGGCCAATGAGAACTTTAACTGGACAGGGCATCTGCGACTGAGTGTGTGCGCCCGCTGCAGTATAGGACGCGAATATTGTACTCTTGGATGCCAGTGGGCTAGGTGGCCAGTGAGAACTATAACTGGACAGGGCGTCTGCGTCTGAGTGGGTGCGCCCGCTGCAGTATAGGACGAGAATACTGTACTCTTGGATCCACAGTGACCAACGGGCTAGGCGGCCAGCGAGAACTTTAACTGGACAGGGCGTCTGCGTCTGAGTGAGTGCGCCCGCTGCAGTATAGGACGCGAATATTGTACTCTTGGATCCACAGTGACCAACGGGCTAGGCGGCCAGTGAGAACTTTAATTGGACAGGGCATCTGCGACTGAGTGTGTGCGCCTGCTTGAGTATAGGACGAGACTATTGTACTCTTGGATCCACCGTAACCAACGGGCTAGGCGGCCAGCGAGAACTTTAACTTGACAGGGCGTCTGCGTCTGAGTGTGTGCGCCCGCTGCAGTATAGGACGCGAATATTGTGCTCGTCGATGCACAGTGACCAACAGGCTAGGGGGCCAGTGAGAACTTTAACTGGACAGGGCATCTGCGGCTGAGTGTGTGCGCCCGCTGCAGTATAGGACGCGAATATTGTACGCTTGGAGGCACAGTCACCAACGGGCTAGGCGGCCAGGGAGAACTTCCACTGGACAGGGCGTCTGCGTCTGAGTGTGTGCGCACGCTGCAGTATAGGACGCGAATATTGTACTCTTGGATCCACAGTGACCAATGGGCCAGGCGGCCAGTGAGAACTTTAATTGGACTGGGCATCTGCGACTGAGTGTGTGCGCCCGCTGCCCTATAGGACGAGAATATTGTACTCTTGGATCCACAGTAACGAACGGGCTGGGCGGCCAGCGAGAACTTTAACTGGACAGGGCGTCTGCGTCTGAGTGTGGGCGCCCGCTGCAGTATAGGACGCGAATATTGTACTCTTCAATGCAAAGGGACAAACGGGCTAGGCGGCCTGTGAGAACTTTACTGGACCGGACATCTGCGACTGGGTGGGGGTGCCCGCTGCAGTATAGGATGCGAATATTGTACTCTTGGATGCAAAGTGACCAACAGGCCAGGCGGCCAGGGAGAAGTTTAACTGTATAGGGCATTTGCGACTGAGTGTGTGCGCCTGCTGCAGTATACAAGAATATTGTACTCTTGAGTCCACAGTGACCAACTGGCTAGGCGGCCAGCGAGAAATTTAACTGGACAGGGCGTCTGCGCCTGAATGTGTGCCCCGGCTGCAGTATAGGACGCGAATATTGTACTCTTGGATGCACAGTGACCAACGGGCTAGGCGGCCAGCGAGAAATTTAACTGGACAGGGCGTCTGCGTCTGAGTGTGCACGCCCACTGCAGTATAGAACGCAAAAATGTACTTTTGGATGCACAGTGACCAACGGGCTAGGCAGCCAGCGAGAACTTTAACTGGACAGGGCATCTGCGACTGAGTGTGTGCGCCCGCTGCAGTATAGGACGCGAATATTGTACTCTTGAATGCAAAGGGACTAACGGGCTAGGCGGCCAGTGAGAACTTTACTGGACCGGACATCTGCGACTGGGTGGGGGCGCCCGCTGCAGTATAGGATGCGAATATTGTACTCTTGGATGCAAAGTGACCAACGGGCCAGGCGGCCAGGGAGAACTTTAACTGGACAGGGCATCTGCGACTGAGTGGATGCGCCCGTTGCAGTATAGGCCACGAATATTGTACTCTTGGATCCACAGTGACTAACGGGCCAGGCGGGCAGGGAGAACTTTAATTGGACAGGGCATCTGCGACTGAGTGTGTGCGCCCGCTGCAGTATAGGACAAGAATATTGTACCCTTGGATCCACAGTGACCAACGGCCTAGGCGGCCAGTGAGAACTTTAAATGGACAGGGCGTCTGCGTCTGAGTGTGTGCGCCCGCTGCAGTATAGGACGCGAATATTGTACTCTAGGATGCACAGCGACAAACGGGCTAGGGGGCCAGTGAGAACTTTAACTGGACAGGGCATCTGCGACTGAGTGTGTGCGCCCGCTGCAGTATAGGACGCGAATATTGTACTCTTGGATGCGCAGTCACCAATGGGCTAGGCGGCCAGTGAGAACGTTAACGGGACAGGGCGTCTGCGTCTGAGTGTGTGCGCCCGCTGCAGTATAGGACACGTATATTGTACTCTTGGATGCACAGTGACCAACGGGCTAGGCGGCCAGTGAGAACGTTAACTGGGCACGGCGTCTGGGTCTAAGTGTGTGCGCCCGCTGCTGTGTAGGACGCGAATATTCTACTCTTGGATGTGAATGGGCTAGGTGTCCAGTGAGAACTATAACTGGACAGGGCGGCTGCGTCTGAGTGTGTGCGCCCGCTGCAGTCTAGGACGCAAATATTGTACTCTTGGATGCACAGTGACCAACGGGCTAGGCGGCCAGCGAGAAATTTAACTGGACAGGGCGTCTGCGCCTGAATGTGTGCGCCCGCTGCAGTATAGCGCGCGAATATAGTACTTTTGGATGCACAGTGACCAACGGGCTAGGCGGCAAGTGAGAACTTTAACTGGACAGGGCATCTGCGACTGAGTATGTGCGCCCGCCGCAGTATAGGACGCGAGTATTGTACTCTTGGATGCAAAGTGACGAACGGGCTAGGCGGCCAGTCAGAACCTTACCTGGACAGGGCATCTGCAGACTGAGTATGTGCGCCCGCTGCAGTATAGGACGAGAGTATTGTACTCTTGGATGCAAAGTGACGAACGGGCAAGGCGGCCAGTCAGAACCTTAACTGGACAGGGCGTCTGCGCCTGAATGTGTGCGCGCGCTGCAGTATAGGACGCGACAATTGTACTCTTTGATGCACAGTGACCACTAGGCTAGGTGGTCAGTGATAAATTTAACTTGACTGGGTGTCTGCGCATAAGAGTGTGCGCCCGGTGCAGTATAGGACGCGACTATTGTATTCTTGGATGCACAGTGACCAACGGTATAGGCGGCCAGCGAGAACTTGAGGTCGACAAGGCGTCTGCGTCTGAGAGTGGCGCGCCCACTGCAGTATAGAACGCAAAAAAATGTACTCTAGGATGCACAGTGACCAACGGGCTAGGCAGCCAGTGAAAACTTTAACTGGACAGGGCATCTGCGACTGAGTGTGTGCGCCCGCTGCAGTATAGGACGCGAATATTGTACTCTTGAATGCAAAGAGACAAACGGGCTAGGCGGCCAGTGAGAGCTTTACTGGACCGGACATCTGCGACTGGGTGGGGGCGCCCGCTGCAGTATAGGATGCGAATATTGTACTCTTGGATGCAAAGTGACCAACGGGCCAGGCGGCCAGGGAGAACTTTCATTGGACAGGGCATCTGCGACTGTGTCTGCGCCCGCTGCAGTATAGGACGCGAATATTGTACTCTAGGATGCACAGTGACAAACGGGCTAGGGGGCCAGTGAGAACTTTAACTGGACAGGGCGTCTGCGCCTGAATGTGTGCGCCCGCTGCAGTATAGGACGCGAATATTGTACTTTTGGATGCACAGTGACCAACGGGCTAGGCGGCAAGTGAGAACTTTAACTGGACAGGGCATCTGCTACTGAGTATGTGCGCCCGCTGCAGTATAGGACGCGAATATTGTACTCTTGCATGCAAAGTGACGAACGGGCTAGGCGGCCCGTGAGAACGTTAAATGGACAGGGCTTATACGTGTATGTGTGCGCGCCCGCTGCAGTACAGGACGCGAATATTGCACTCTTGGATGCACAGTGACCAACGGGCTAGGCGGCCAGTGCGAACTTTAAATGGACAGGGCGTCTGCGTCTGAGTGTGTGCGCCCGCTGCAGTATAGGACGCGAATATTGTACTCTAGGATGCACAGTGACAAACGGGCTAGGGGGCCAGTGAGAACGTTAACAGGACAGGGCGTCTGCGTCTGAGTGTGTGCGCCCGCTGCAGTATAGGACACGAATATTGTACTCTTGGATGCACAGTGACCAACTGGCTAGGCGGCCAGCGAGAAATTTCACTGGACAGGGCGTCTGCGCCTGAATGTGTGCGCCCGCTGCAGTATAGCGCGCGAATATAGTACTTTTGGATGCACAGTGACCAACGGGCTAGGCGGCAAGTGAGAACTTTAACTGGACAGGGCATCTGCGACTGAGTATGTGCGCCCGCTGCAGTAGAGGACGCGAGTATTGTACTCTTGGATGCAAAGTGACGAACGAGCTAGGCGGCCAGTCAGAACCTTAACTGGACAGGGCATCTGCGACTGAGTATGTGCGCCCGCAGCAGTATAGGACGCGAGTATTGTACTCTTGGATGCAAAGTAACGAACGGGCAAGGCGGCCAGTCAGAACCTTAACTGGACAGGGCGTCTGCGCCTGAATGTGTGCGCGCGCTGCAGTATAGGACGCGACAATTGTACTCTTGGATGCACAGTGACCACTAGGCTAGGCGGTCAGTGAGAAATTTAACTTGACTGGGTGTCTGCGCATAAGAGTGTGCGCCCGGTGCAGTATAGGACGCGACTATTGTATTCTTGGATGTACAGTGACCAACGGTATAGGCGGCCAGCGAGAACTTTAGGTCGACAAGGCGTCTGCGTCTGAGTATGGCGCGCCCACTGCAGTATAGAACGCAAAAAATGTACTCTTGGATGCACAGTGACCAACGGGCTAGCCAGCCAGTGAGAACTTTAACAGGACAGGGCATCTGCGACTGAGTGTGTGCGCCCGCTGCAGTATAGGACGCGAATATTCTACTCTTGAATGCAAAGAGACAAACGGGCTAGGTGGCCAGTGAGAATTTTATTGGACCGGACATCTGCGACTGGGTGGGGGCGCGCGCTGCAGTATAGGATGCGAATATTGTACTCTTGGATGCAAAGTGACCAAACGGGCCAGGCGGCCAGGGAGAACTTTAACTGGATAAGGCATCTGCGACTGAGTGTGTGCGCCCGCTGCAGTATAGGCCGCGAATATTGTACTCTTGGATCCACAGTGACCAACGGGCTAGGCGGGCAGGGAGAACATTAATTGGACAGGGCATCTGCGACTGAGTGTGTGCGCCTGCTGCAGTATAGGACAAGAATATTGTACTCTTGGATCCACAGTGACCAAAGGGCTAGGCGGCCAGTGCGAACTTTAAATGGACAGGGCATCTGCGACTGGGTGTGTGCGCCCACTGCAGTATAGGACGTGAATATTGTACTCTTGCATGCGCAGTCACCAAAAGGCTAGGCAGCCAGTGAGAACATTAACAGGACAGGGCGTCTGCGTCTGAGCATGTGCGCCCGCTGCAGTATAGGACACGAATATTGTACTCTTGGATGCACAGTGACCAACGGGCTAGGCGGCCAGTGAGAACTTTAACTGGGCACGGCCTCTGCGTCTAAGTGTGTGCGCCCGCTGCAGTATAGGACGCAAATATTGTACTCTTGGATGCACAGTGACGAACGGGCTAGGCGGCCAGCGAGAAATTTAACTGGACAGGGCGTCTGCGCCTGAATGTGTGCGCCCGCTGCAGTATAGGACGCGAATATTGTACTTTTGGATGCACAGTGACCAACGGGCTAGGCGGCAAGTGAGAACTTTAACTGGACAGGGCATCTGCTACTGAGTATGTGCGCCCGCTGCAGTATAGGACGCGAATATTGTACTCTTGCATGCAAAGTGACGAACGGGCTAGGCGGCCAGTGAGAACGTTCAATGGATAGGGCATATACGTGTATGTGTGCGCGCCCGCTGCAGTACAGGACGCGAATATTGTACTCTTGGATGCACAGTGACCAACGGGCTAGACGGCCAGTGAGAACTTTAACTGGACAGAGCGTCTGCATCTGAGTGTGTGCGCCCGCTGCAGTATAGGACAGAGAATATTGTACTCTTAGATGCACAGTGACCAACAGGCTAGGCCGCCAGCGAGAAATTTAACTGGACAGGCCGTCTGCGCCTGAATGTGTGCGCCCGCTGCAGTTTAGGACCCGAATATTGTACTCTTGGATGCACAGCGATCAAGGGGCTAGGCGGCCAGCGAGAACGTTAAGTGGACAGGGCGTCTGCGTCTGAGTGTGTGCGCCCGCTGCAGTATAGGACGCGAATATTGTACTCTTGGATGCAAAGTGACCAACGGGCTTGGCGGGCAGGGAGAACTTTAACTGGACAGGGAGTCTGCGTCTAAGTGTGTGCACCCGCTACAGTATAGGATGCGAATACTCTACTCTTGGATGCACAGTGACCAACGGGCTAGGCGGCCAGTGTGAACTTTCACTAGACAGGGCGTCTGCGTCTGAATGTGCGCGCCCGCTGCAGTATAGGACGCGACTATTGTATTCTTGGATGCACAGTGACCAACGGTATAGGCGGCCAGCGAGAACTTTAGGTCGACAAGGCGTCTGCGTCTGAGTGTGCGCGCCCACTGCAGTATAGAACGCAAAAAATGTACTCTTGGATGCATAGTGACCAACGGGCTAGGCAGCCAGTGAGAACTTTAACTGGACAGGGCATCTGCGACTGAGTGTGTGCGCCCGCTGCAGTATAGGACGCGAATATTGTACTCTTGAATGCAAAGGGACTAACGGGCTAGGCGGCCAGTGAGAACTTTACTGGACCGGACATCTGCGACTGGGTGGGGGCACCCGCTGCAGTATAGGATGCGAATATTGTACTCTTGGATGCAAAGTGACCAACGGGCCAGGCGGCCAGGGAGAACTTTAACTGGACAGGGCATCTGCGACTGAGTGTGTGCGCCCGCAGCAGTATAGGCCGCGAATATTGTACTCTTGGATCCACAGTGACCAACGGGCTAGGCGGGCAGGGAGAATTTTAACTGGACAGGGCATCTGCGACTGAGTGTGTGCGCCTGCTGCAGTATAGGGCAAGAATATTGTACTCTTGGATCCACAGTGACCAACGGGCTAGGCGGCCAGTGCGAACCTTAAATGGACAGGGCGTCTGTGTCTGAGTGTGTGCGCCCGCTGCAGTATAGGACGCGAATATTGTACTCTAGGATGCACAGTGACGAACGGGCTTGGCGGCCAGTCAGAACGTTAACTGGACAGGGCATCTGCATCTCAGTGTGTGCGCCCGCTGCAGTATAGGACGCGAATATTGTACTCTTAGATGCACAGTGACCAACAGGCTAGGCGGCCAGCAAGAAATTAAACTGGACAGGGCGGCTGCGCCTAAATGTGTGCGCGCGCTGCAGTATAGGACGCGACAATTGTACTCTTGGATGCACAGTGACCACTAGGCTAGGCGGTCAATGAGAAATTTAACTGGACTGGGTGCCTGCGCATAAGTGTGTGCGCCCGCTGCAGTATAGGACGCGAATATTGTAGTCTTGGATGCACAGTGACCAACGGCCTAGGCGGCCAGTGAGAACTTTAACTGGACACGGAGTCTGCGTCTAAGTGTGTGCACCCGCTACAGTATAGGATGCGAATACTCTACTCTTGGATCCACAGTGACCAACGGGCTAGGCAGCCAGTGAGAAATTTAACTGGACTGGGCGCCTGCGCCTGACTGTGTGCGCCCGCTGTAGTATAGGACGCGACTATTGTATTCTTGGATGCACAGTGACCAACGGTATAGGCGGCCAGCGAGAACTTTAGGTCGACAAGGCGTCTGCGTCTGATTGTGCGCGCCCACTGCAGTATAGAACGCAAAAAATGTACTCTTGGATGCACAATGACCAACGCGCTAGGCAGCCAGTGAGAATTTTAACTGGACAGGGCATCTGCGACTGAGTGTGTGCGACCGCTGCAGTATAGGACAGCGAATATTGTACTCTTGGATCCACAGTGACCAACGGGCTAGGCGGGCAGGGAGAACTTTAATTGGAGAGGGCATCTGCGACTGAGTGTGCGCCCGCTGCAGTATAGGACGCGAATATTGTACTCTAGGATGCACAGTGACAAACGGGCTAGGGGGCCAGTGAGAACTTTAACGGGACAGGGCATCTGCGACTGAGTGTGTGCGCCCGCTGCAGTATAGGACGTGAATATTGTACTCTTGCATGTACAGTGACCGACGGGCTACGCCGCCAGTGAGAACTTTAACTGGGCACGGCGTCTGCGTCTAAGTGTGTGCGCCCGCTGCAGTGTAGGAGGCGAATATTCTACTCTTGGATGTCAATGGGCTAGGTGTCCAGTGAGATCTATAACTGGACAGGGCGTCTGCGTCTGAGTGTGTGCGCCCGCTGCAGCATAGGACGCGAATATTGTACTCTTGGATGCAAAGTGACCAACGGGCTTGGCGGGCAGGGAGAACTTTAACTGGACAGGGAGTCTGCGTCTAAGTGTGTGCACCCGCTACAGTATAGGATGCGAATACTCTACTCTTGGATGCACAGTGACCAACGGGCTAGGCGGCCAGTGAGAACTTTCACTAGACAGGGCGTCTGCGTCTGAATGTGCGCGCCCGCTGCAGTATAGGACGCGACTATTGTATTCTTGGATGCACAGTGACCAACGGTATAGGCGGCCAGCGAGAACTTTAGGTCGACAAGGCGTCTGCGTCTGAGTGTGCGCGCCCACTGCAGTATAGAACGCAAAAAATGTACTCTTGGATGCATAGTGACCAACGGGCTAGGCAGCCAGTGAGAACTTTAACTGGACAGGGCATCTGCGACTGAGTGTGTGCGCCCGCTGCAGTATAGGACGCGAATATTGTACTCTTGAATGCAAAGGGACTAACGGGCTAGGCGGCCAGTGAGAAATTTACTGGACCGGACATCTGCGACTGGGTGGGGGCACCCGCTGCAGTATAGGATGCGAATATTGTACTCTTGGATGCAAAGTGACCAACGGGCCAGGCGGCCAGGGAGAACTTTAACTGGACAGGGCATCTGCGACTGAGTGTGTGCGCCCGCAGCAGTATAGGCCGCGAATATTGTACTCTTGGATCCACAGTGACCAACGGGCTAGGCGGGCAGGGAGAATTTTAACTGGACAGGGCATCTGCGACTGAGTGTGTGCGCCTGCTGCAGTATAGGGCAAGAATATTGTACTCTTGGATCCACAGTGACCAACGGGCTAGGCGGCCAGTGCGAACCTTAAATGGACAGGGCGTCTGTGTCTTAGTGTGTGCGCCCGCTGCAGTATAGGACGCGAATATTGTACTCTAGGATGCACAGTGACAAACGGGCTAGGCGGCAAGTGAGAACTTTAACTGGACAGGGCATCTGCGACTGAGCATGTGGGCCCGCTGCAGTATAGGACGCGAATATTGTACTCTTGGATGCAAAGTGACGAACGGGCTAGGCGGCCAGTCAGAACGTTAACTGGACAGGGCATCTGCATCTCAGTGTGTGCGCCCGCTGCAGTATAGGACGCGAATATTGTACTCTTAGATGCACAGTGACCAACAGGCTAGGCGGCCAGCAAGAAATTAAACTGGACAGGGCGGCTGCGCCTAAATGTGTGCGCGCGCTGCAGTATAGGACGCGACAATTGTACTCTTGGATGCACAGTGACCACTAGGCTAGGCGGTCAATGAGAAATTTAACTGGACTGGGTGCCTGCGCATAAGTTTGTGCGCCCGCTGCAGTATAGGACGCGAATATTGTAGTCTTGGATGCACAGTGACCAACGGCCTAGGCGGCCAGTGAGAACTTTAACTGGACACGGAGTCTGCGTCTAAGTGTGTGCACCCGCTACAGTATAGGATGCGAATACTCTACTCTTGGATCCACAGTGACCAACGGGCTAGGCAGCCAGTGAGAAATTTAACTGGACAGGGCGCCTGCGCCTGAATGTGTGCGCCCGCTGTAGTATAGGACGCGACTATTGTATTCTTGGATGCACAGTGACCAACGGTATAGGCGGCCAGCGAGAACTTTAGGTCGACAAGGCGTCTGCGTCTGATTGTGCGCGCCCACTGCAGTATAGAACGCAAAAAATGTACTCTTGGATGCACAATGACCAACGTGCTAGGCAGCCAGTGAGAATTTTAACTGGACAGGGCATCTGCGACTGAGTGTGTGCGCCCGCTGCAGTATAGGACAGCGAATATTGTACTCTTGGATCCACAGTGAACAACGGGCTAGGCGGGCAGGGAGAACTTTAATTGGAGAGGGCATCTGCGACTGAGTGTGCGCCCGCTGCAGTATAGGACGCGAATATTGTACTCTAGGATGCACAGTGACAAACGGGCTAGGGGGCCAGTGAGAACTTTAACGGGACAGGGCATCTGCGACTGAGTGTGTGCGCCCGCTGCAGTATAGGACGTGAATATTGTACTCTTGCATGTACAGTGACCGACGGGCTACGGCGCCAGTGAGAACTTTAACTGGGCACGGCGTCTGCGTCTAAGTGTGTGCGCCCGCTGCAGTGTAGGAGGCGAATATTCTACTCTTGGATGTCAATGGGCTAGGTGTCCAGTGAGATCTATAACAGGACAGGGCGTCTGCGTCTGAGTGTGTGCGCCCGCTGCAGCATAGGACGCGAATATTGTACTCTTGGATACGGAGTGACCAACGGGCTATGTGGCCAGTGAAAACTATAACAGGATAGGGTATGTGCGTCTGAGTGTGGGCACCCGCTGCTGTATCGGACGCGAATATTGTACTCTTGGATGCACAGTGACCAACGGGCTAGGCGGCCAGTGAGAACTTTCAGTGGACAGGGAGTCTGCGTCTAAGTGTGTGCACCCGCTACAGTATAGGATGCGAATACTGTACTCTTGGATGCACAGTGACCAACGGGCTAGGCGGCCAGTGAGAACTTTAATTGGACAGGGCGTCTGCGTCTATGTATGTGCGCCCGCTATAGCATAGGACGCGAATATTGTACTCCTGGATGCACTTTGACCAACGGGCTAGGCGGCCAGTCAGAACTTTAACTGGACAGGGCATCTGCGACTGAGTGCGTGTGCCCATTGCAATATAGGACGGGAATATTGTACTCTTGAATGTAAAGTGACCAACGGGCTAGGCGGCCACCGAGAACATTACCTTGACAGGGCGTCTGCGTCTGAGTGTGTGCGCCCGCTGCAGCATAGGACGCAAATATTGTATTCTTGGAAGCAGTGAACAACGGGCTAGGCGGCCAGTGAGAACATAAACTGGACAGGGCGTCTGCGTCAATGTATTTTCGCCCGCTGCAGCATAGGACGCGAATATTGCACTTTTGGATACGGAGTGACCAACGGGCTACGTGGCCAGTGAGAAAAATAACAGGATAGGGCGTGTGCGTCTGAGTGTGGGCACCCGCTGCTGTATAGGACGCGAACATTGTAGTCTTGGATGCACAGTGACCAACGGGCTAGGCGGCCAGTGAGAACTTTAACTGGTCAGGGCGTCTGCATCTCAGTGTGTGCGCCCGCTGCAGTAAAGGACGCGAATATTGTACTCTTAGATGCACAGTGACCAACAGGCTAGGCGGCCAGCGAGAAATTAAACTGGACAGGGCGTCTCCGCCTGAATGTGTGCGCGCGCTGCAGTATAACACGCGACAATTGTACTCTTGGATGCACAGTGACCACTAGGCTAGGTGGTCAGTGAGAAATTTAACTGGACTGGGTGTCTGCGCATAAGTGTGTGCGCCCGCTGCAGTATAGGACGCGAATATTGTACTCTTCAATGCAAAGGGACAAACGGGCTAGGCGGCCAGAGAGAACTTTACTGGACCGGACATCTGCGACTGGGTGGGGGCGCCCGCTGCAGTATAGGATGCGAATATTGTACTCTTGGATGCAAAGTGACCAACGGGCCAGGCGGCCAGGGATAACTTTAACTGTATAGGGCATCTGCGACTGAGTGTGTGCGCCCGCTGCAGTATAGGCCGCGAATATTGTACTCTTGGATCCACAGTCACCAACGGGCTAGGCGGGCAGGGAGAACTTTAATTGGACAGGGCATCTGCGACTGAGTGTGTGCGCCTGCTGCAGTATACTACAAGAATATTGTACTCTTGCGTCCACAGTGACCAACGGGCTAGGCGGCCAGCGAGAAATTTAACTGGACAGGGCGTCTGCGTCTGAGTGTGCGCGCCCACTGCAGTATAGAACGCAAAAATGTACTTTTGGATGCACAGTGACCAACGGGCTAGGCAGCCAGCGAGAACTTTAACTGGACAGGGCATCTGCGACTGAGTGTGTGCGCCCGCTGCAGTATAGGACGCGAATATTGTACTCTTGAATGCAAAGGGACTAACGGGCTAGGCAGCCAGTGACAACTTTACTGGACAGGGCATCTGCGACTGAGTGGATGCGCCCGTTGCAGTATAGGCCACGAATATTGTACTCTTGGATCCACAGTGACTAACGGGCCAGGCGGGCAGGGAGAACTTTAATTGGACAGGGCATCTGCGACTGAGTGTGTTCGCCCGCTGCAGTATAGGACAAGAATATTGTACTCTTGGATCCACAGTGACAAACGGGCTAGGGGGCCAGTGAGAACTTTAACTGGACAGGGCATCTGCGACTGAATGTGTGCGCCCGCTGCAGTATAGGACGCGAATATTGTACTCTTGGATGCGCAGTCACCAACGGGCTAGGCGGCCAGTGAGAACGTTTACAGGACAGGGCGTCTGCGTCTGAGTGTGTGCGCCCGCTGCAGTATAGGACACGTATATTGTACTCTTGGATGCACAGTGACCAACGGGCTAGGCGGTCAGTGAGAAATTTAACTTGACTGGGTGTCTGCGCATAAGAGTGTGCGCCCGGTGCAGTATAGGACGCGACTATTCTACTCTTGGATGTGAATGGGCTAGGTGTCCAGTGAGAACCATAACTGGACAGGGCGGCTGCGTCTGAGTGTGTGCGCCCGCTGCAGTCTAGGACGCAAATATTGTACTCTTGGATGCACAGTGACCAACGGGCTAGGCGGCCAGCGAGAAATTTAACTGGACAGGGCGTCTGCGCCTGAATGTGTGCGCCCGCTGCAGTATAGCGCGCGAATATAGTACTTTTTGATGCACAGTGACCAACGGGCTAGGCGGCAAGTGAGAACTTTAACTGGACATGCCATCTGCGACTGAGTATGCGCGCCCGCTGCAGTATAGGACGCGAGTATTGTACTCTTGGATGCAAAGTGACGAACGGGCTAGGCGGCCAGTCAGAACTTTAACTGGACAGGGCATCTGCGACTGAGTATGTGCGCCCGCAGCAGTATAGGACGCGACAATTGTACTCTTTGATGCACAGTGACCACTAGGCTAGGCGGTCAGTGAGAAATTTAACTTGACTGGGTGTCTGCGCATAAGAGTGTGCGCCCGGTGCAGTATAGGACGCGACTATTGTATTCTTGGATGCACAGTGACCAACGGTATAGGCGGCCAGCGAGAACTTGAGGTCGACAAGGCGTCTGCGTCTGAGAGTGGCGCGCCCACTGCAGTATAGAACGCAAAAAAATGTACTCTAGGATGCACAGTGACCAACGGGCTAGGCAGCCAGTGAGAACTTTAACTGGACAGGGCATCTGCGACTGAGTGTGTGCGCCCGCTGCAGTATAGGACGCGAATATTGTACTCTTGAATGCAAAGAGACAAACGGGCTAGGCGGCCAGTGAGAACTTAACTGGACCGGACATCTGCGACTGGGTGGGGGCGCCCGCTGCAGTATAGGATGCGAATATTGTACTCTTGGATGCAAAGTGACCAACGGGCCAGGCGGCCAGGGAGAACTTTAACTGGATAAGGCATCTGGTACTGAGTGTGTGCACCCGCTGCAGTATAGGCCGTGAATATTGTACTCTTGGATCCACAGTGACCAACGGGCTAGGCGGGCAGGGAGAACTTTCATTGGACAGGGCATCTGCGACTGTGTGTGCGCCCGCTGCAGTATAGGACACGAATATTGTACTCTTGGATCCACAGTGACCAACGGGCTAGGCGGCCAGTGCGAACTTTAAATGGACAGGGCGTCTGCGTCTGAGTGTGTGCGCCCGCTGCAGTGTAGGACGCGAATATTGTACTTTTGGATGCACAGTGACCAACGGGCTAGGCGGCAAGCGACAACTTTACCTGGACAGGGCATCTGCGACTGAGTATGAGCGCCCGCTGCAGTATAGGACGCAAATATTGTACTCTTGGATGCAAAGTGACGAACGGGCTAGGCGGCCAGTCAGAACTTTAACTGGACAGGGCATCTGTATCTCAGTGTGTGCGCCCGCAGCAGTATAGGACGCGAATATTGTACTCTTAGATGCACAGTGACCAACAGGCTAGGCGGCCAGCGAGAAATTAAACTGGACAGGGCGTCTCCGCCGGAATGTGTGCGCGCGCTGCAGTATAACACGCGACAAATGTACTCTCTGATGCACAGTGACCACTAGGCTAGGTGGTCAGTGAGAAATTTAACTGGACTGGGTGTCTGCGCATAAGTGTGTGCGCCCGCTGCAGTATAGGACGCGAATATTGTACTCTTCAATGGAAAGGGACAAACGGGCTAGGCGGCCAGCGATAACTTTAACTGTATAGGGCATCTGCGACTGAGTGTGTGCGCCCGCTGCAGTATAGGCCGCGAATATTGTACTCTTGGATCCACAGTGACCAACGGGCTAGGCGGGCAGGGAGAACTTTAATTGGACAGGGCATCTGCGACTGAGTGTGTGCGCCTGCTGCAGTATACTACAAGAATATTGTACTCTTGGGTCCACAGTGACCAACGGGCTAGGCGGCCAGCGAGAAATTTAACTGGACAGGGCGTCTGCGCCTGAATGTGTGCCCCGGCTGCAGTATAGGACGCGAATATTGTACTCTTGGATGCACAGTGACCAACGGGCAAGGCGGCCAGCGAGAAATTTAACTGGACAGGGCGTCTGCGTCTGAGTGTGCGCGCCCACTGCAGTATAGAACGCAAAAATGTACTTTTGGATGCACAGTGACCAACGGGCTAGGCAGCCAGCGAGAACTTTAACTGGACAGGGCATCTGCGACTGAGTGTGTGCGCCCGCTGCAGTATAGGACGCGAATATTGTACTCTTGAATGCAAAGGGACTAACGGGCTAGGCGGCCAGTGAGAACTTTACTGGACCGGACATCTGCGACTGGGTGGGGGCGCCCGCTGCAGTATAGGATGCGAATATTGTACTCTTGGATGCAAAGTGACCAACGGGCCAGGCGGCCAGGGAGAACTTTAACTGGACAGGGCATCTGCGACTGAGTGGATGCGCCCGTTGCAGTATAGGCCACGAATATTGTACTCTTGGATCCACAGTGACTAACGGGCCAGGCGGGCAGGGAGAACTTTAATTGGACAGGGCATCTGCGACTGAGTGTGTGCGCCCGCTGCAGTATAGGACAAGAATATTGTATTCTTGGATCCACAGTGACAAACGGGCTAGGGGGCCAGTGAGAACTTTAACTGGACAGGGCATCTGCGACTGAATGTGTGCGCCCGCTGCAGTATAGGACGCGAATATTGTACTCTTGGATGCGCAGTCACCAACGGGCTAGGCGGCCAGTGAGAACGTTAACAGGACAGGGCGTCTGCGTCTGAGTGTGTGCGCGCGCTGCAGTATAGGACACGTATATTGTACTCTTGGATGCACAGTGACCAACGGGCTAGGCAGCCAGTGAGAACTTTAACTGGACAGGGCATCTGCGACTGAGTATGTGCGCCCGCTGCAGTATAGGACGCGAGTATTGTACTCTTGGATGCAAAGTGACGAACGGGCTAGGCGGCCAGTCAGAACCTTAACTGGACAGGGCAGCTGCGACTGAGTATGTGCGCCCGCAGCAGTATAGGACGCGAATATAGTACTTTTTGATGCACAGTGACCAACGGGCTAGGCAGCAAGTGAGAACTTTAACTGGACAGGGCATCTGCGACTGAGTATGTGCGCCCGCTGCAGTATAGGACGCGAGTATTGTACTCTTGGATGCAAAGTGACGAACGGGCTAGGCGGCCAGTCAGAACCTTAACTGGACAGGGCAGCTGCGACTGAGTATGTGCGCCCGCAGCAGTATAGGACGCGACAATTGTACTCTTTGATGCACAGTGACCAACGGTATAGGCGGCCAGCGAGAACTTGAGGTCGACAAGGCGTCTGCGTCTGAGTGTGGCGCGCCCACTGCAGTATAGAACGCAAAAAATGTACTCTAGGATGCACAGTGACCAACGGGCTAGGCAGCCAGTGAGAACTTTAACTGGACAGGGCATCTGCGACTGAGTGTGTGCGCCCGCTGCAGTATAGGACGCGAATATTGTACTCTTGAATGCAAAGAGACAAACGGGCTAGGCGGCCAGGGAGAACTTAACTGGACCGGACATCTGCGACTGGGTGGGGGCGCCCGCTGCAGTATAGGATGCGAATATTGTACTCTTGGATGCAAAGTGACCAACGGGCCAGGCGGCCAGGGAGAACTTTAACTGGATAAGGCATCTGGTACTGAGTGTGTGCACCCGCTGCAGTATAGGCCGCGAATATTGTACTCTTGGATCCACAGTGACCAACGGGCTGGGCGGGCAGGGAGAACTTTCATTGGACAGGGCATCTGCGACTGTGTGTGCGCCCGCTGCAGTATAGGACACGAATATTGTACTCTTGGATCCACAGTGACCAACGGGCTAGGCGGCCAGTGCGAACTTTAAATGGACAGGGCGTCTGCGTCTGAGTGTGTGCGCCCGCTGCAGTGTAGGACGCGAATATTGTACTTTTGGATGCACAGTGACCAACGGGCTAGGCGGCAAGCGACAACTTTACCTGGACAGGGCATCTGCGACTGAGTATGAGCGCCCGCTGCAGTATAGGACGCAAATATTGTACTCTTGGATGCAAAGTGACGAACGGGCTAGGCGGCCAGTCAGAACGTTAACTGGACAGGGCATCTGTATCTCAGTGTGTGCGCCCGCAGCAGTATAGGACGCGAATATTGTACTCTTAGATGCACAGTGACCAACAGGCTAGGCGGCCAGCGAGAAATTAAACTGGACAGGGCGTCTCCGCCGGAATGTGTGCGCGCGCTGCAGTATAACACGCGACAAATGTACTCTCTGATGCACAGTGACCACTAGGCTAGGTGGTCAGTGAGAAATTTAACTGGACTGGGTGTCTGCGCATAAGTGTGTGCGCCCGCTGCAGTATAGGACGCGAATATTGTACTCTTCAATGGAAAGGGACAAACGGGCTAGGCGGCCAGCGATAACTTTAACTGTATAGGGCATCTGCGACTGAGTGTGTGCGCCCGCTGCAGTATAGGCCGCGAATATTGTACTCTTGGCTCCACAGTGACCAACGGGCAAGGCGGGCAGGGAGAACTTTAATTGGACAGGGCATCTGCGACTGAGTGTGTGCGCCTGCTGCAGTATACTACAAGAATATTGTACTCTTGGGTCCACAGTGACCAACGGGCTAGGCGGCCAGCGAGAAATTTAACTGGACAGGGCGTCTGCGCCTGAATGTGTGCCCCGGCTGCAGTATAGGACGCGAATATTGTACTCTTGGATGCAGTGACCAACGGGCAAGGCGGCCAGCGAGAAATTTAACTGGACAGGGCGTCTGCGTCTGAGTGTGCGCGCCCACTGCAGTATAGAACGCAAAAATGTACTTTTGGATGCACCGTGACCAACGGGCTAGGCAGCCAGCGAGAACTTTAACTGGACAGGGCATCTGCGACTGAGTGTGTGCGCCCGCTGCAGTATAGGACGCGAATATTGTACTCTTGAATGCAAAGGGACTAACGGGCTAGGCGGCCAGTGAGAACTTTACTGGACCGGACATCTGCGACTGGGTGGGGGCGCCCGCTGCAGTATAGGATGCGAATATTGTACTCTTGGATGCAAAGTGACCAACGGGCCAGGCGGCCAGGGAGAACTTTAACTGGACAGGGCATCTGCGACTGAGTGGATGCGCCCGTTGCAGTATAGGCCACGAATATTGTACTCTTGGATCCACAGTGACTAACGGGCCAGGCGGGCAGGGAGAACTTTAATTGGACAGGGCATCTGCGACTGAGTGTGTGCGCCCGCTGCAGTATAGGACAAGAATATTGTACTCTTGGATCCACAGTGACAAACGGGCTAGGGGGCCAGTGAGAACTTTAACTGGACAGGGCATCTGCGACTGAATGTGTGCGCCCGCTGCAGTATAGGATGCGAATATTGTACTCTTGGATGCGCAGTCACCAACGGGCTAGGCGGCCAGTGAGAACGTTAACAGGACAGGGCGTCTGCGTCTGAGTGTGTGCGCGCGCTGCAGTATAGGACACGTATATTGTACTCTTGGATGCACAGTGACCAACGGGCTAGGCAGCCAGTGAGAACTTTAACTGGGCACGGCGTCTGGGTCTAAGTGTGTGCGCCCGCTGCTGTGTAGGACGCGAATATTCTACTCTTGGATGTGAATGGGCTAGGTGTCCAGTGAGAACTATAACTGGACAGGGCGGCTGCGTCTGAGTGTGTGCGCCCGCTGCAGTCTAGGACGCAAATATTGTACTCTTGGATGCACAGTGACCAACGGGCTAGGCGGCCAGCGAGAAATTTAACTGGACAGGGCGTCTGCGACTGAGTATGTGCGCCCGCTGCAGTATAGGACGCGAGTATTGTACTCTTGGATGCAAAGTGACGAACGGGCTAGGCGGCCAGTCAGAACCTTAACTGGACAGGGCAGCTGCGACTGAGTATGTGCGCCCGCAGCAGTATAGGACGCGACAATTGTACTCTTTGATGCACAGTGACCAACGGTATAGGCGGCCAGCGAGAACTTGAGGTCGACAAGGCGTCTGCGTCTGAGAGTGGCGCGCCCACTGCAGTATAGAACGCAAAAAATGTACTCTAGGATGCACAGTGACCAACGGGCTAGGCAGCCAGTGAGAACTTTAACTGGACAGGGCATCTGCGACTGAGTGTGTGCGCCCGCTGCAGTATAGGACGCGAATATTGTACTCTTGAATGCAAAGAGACAAACGGGCTAGGCGGCCAGTGAGAACTTAACTGGACCGGACATCTGCGACTGGGTGGGGGCGCCCGCTGCAGTATAGGATGCGAATATTGTACTCTTGGATGCAAAGTGACCAACGGGCCAGGCGGCCAGGGAGAACTTTAACTGGATAAGGCATCTGGTACTGAGTGTGTGCACCCGCTGCAGTATAGGCCGCGAATATTGTACTCTTGGATCCACAGTGACCAACGGGCTGGGCGGGCAGGGAGAACTTTCATTGGACAGGGCATCTGCGACTGTGTGTGCGCCCGCTGCAGTATAGGACACGAATATTGTACTCTTGGATCCACAGTGACCAACGGGCTAGGCGGCCAGTGCGAACTTTAAATGGACAGGGCGTCTGCGTCTGAGTGTGTGCGCCCGCTGCAGTATAGCGCGCGAATATAGTACTTTTGGATGCACAGTGACCAACGGGCTAGGCGGCAAGTGAGAACTTTAACTGGACAGGGCATCTGCGACTGAGTATGTGCGACCGCTACAGTATAGGACGCGAGTATTGTACTCTTGGATGCAAAGTGACGAACGGGCAAGGCGGCCAGTCAGAACCTTAACTGGACAGGGCGTCTGCGCCTGAATGTGTGCGCGCGCTGCAGTATAGGACGCGACAATTGTGCTCTTGGATGCACAGTGACCACTAGGCTAGGCGGTCAGTGAGAAATTTAACTTGACTGGGTGTCTGCGCATAAGAGTGTGCGCCCGCTGCAGTATAGGACGCGACTATTGTATTCTTGGATGCACAGTGACCAACGGTATAGGCGGCCAGCGAGAACTTTAGGTCGACAAGGCGTCTGCGTCTGAGTGTGGCGCGCCCACTGTAGTATAGAACGCAAAAAATGTACTCTTGGATGCACAGTGACCAACGGGCTAGCCAGCCAGTGAGAACTTTAACTGGACAGGGCATCTGCGACTGAGTGTGTGCGCCCGCTGCAGTATAGGACGCGAATATTGTACTCTTGCATGCAAAGTGACGAACGGGCTAGGCGGCCAGTGAGAACGTTAAATGGACAGGGCATATACGTGTATGCGTGCGCGCCCGCTGCAGTACAGGACGCGAATATTGTACTCTTGGATGCACAGTGACCAACGGGCTAGGCGGCCAGTGCCAACTTTAAATGGGCACGGCGTCTGCGTCTAAGTGTGTGCGCCCGCTGCAGTGTAGGAGTCGAATACTCTACTCTTGGATGTCAATGGGCTAGGTGTCAAGTGAGATCTATAACTGGACAGGGCGTCTGCGTCTGAGTGTGTGCGCCCGCTGCACTATAGGACGCAAATATTGTACTCTTGGATGCACAATGACCAACGGGTTAGGCAGCCAGTGAGAACTTGAACTGGACAGGGCATCTGCGACTGAGTGTGTGCGCCCGCTGCAGTATAGGACGCGAATATTGTAATCTTGAATGCAAAGGGAGAAACGGGCTAGGCTGCCAGTGAGAACTTTAACTGGGCACGGCGTCTGCGTCTAAGTGTGTGAGCCCGCTGCAGTGTAGGAGGCGAATATTCTACTCTTGGATGTCAATGGTCTAGGTGTCCAGTGAGATCTCTAACTGGACAGGGCGTCTGCGTCTGAGTGTGTGCGCCCGCTGCACTATAGGACGCAAATATTGTACTCTTGGATGCACAATGACCAACGGGCTAGGCAGCCAGTGAGAACTTTAACTGGACAGGGCATCTGCGACTGAGTGTGTGCGCCCGCTGCAGTATAGGACGCGAATATTGTACTCTTTGAATGCAAAGGGACAAACGGGCTAGGCGGCCAGTGAGAACTTTACTGGACCGGACATCTGCGACTGGGTGGGGGCGCCCGCTGCAGTATAGGACAAGAATATTGTACTCTTGAATCCACAGTGACCAACGGTCTGGGCGGCCAGTGCGAACTTTAAATGGACAGGGCGTCTGTGTCTGAGTGTGTGCGCCCGCTGCACTATAGGACGCAAATATTGTACTCTTGGATGCACAATGACCAACGGGCTAGGCAGCCAGTGAGAACTTTAACTGGACAGGGCATCTGCGACTGAGTGTGTGCGCCCGCTGCAGTATAGGACGCGAATATTGTACTCTTGCATGCAAAGTGACGAACGGGCTAGGCGGCCAGTGAGAACGTTAAATGGACAGGGCATATACGTGTATGCGTGCGCGCCCGCTGCAGTACAGGACGCGAATATTGTACTCTTGGATGCACAGTGACCAACGGGCTAGGCGGCCAGTGCCAACTTTAAATGGACAGGGCGTCTGCGTCTGAGTGTGGGCGCCCGCTGCAGTATAGCGCGCGAATATAGTACTTTTGGATGCACAGTGACCAACGGGCTAGGCGGCAAGTGAGAACTTTAACTGGACAGGGCATCTGCGACTGAGTATGTGCGACCGCTACAGTATAGGACGCGAGTATTGTACTCTTGGATGCAAAGTGACGAACGGGCAAGGCGGCCAGTCAGAACCTTAACTGGACAGGGCATCTGCGCCTGAATGTGTGCGCGCGCTGCAGTATAGGACGCGACAATTGTACTCTTGGATGCACAGTGACCACTAGGCTAGGCGGTCAATGAGAAATTTAACTGGACTGGGTGTCTGCGCATAAGTGTGTGCGCCCGCTGCAGTATAGGACGCGAATATTGTAGTCTTGGATGCACAGTGACCAACGGGCTAGGCGGCCAGTGAGAACTTTAACTGGACAGGGAGTCTGCGTCTAAGTGTGTGCACCCGCTACAGTATAGGATGCGAATACTCTACTCTTGGATGCACAGTGACCAACGGGCTAGGCAGCCAGTGAGAACTTTAACTGGACAGGGCATCTGCGACTGAGTGTGTGCGCCCGCTGCAGTATAGGACGCGAATATTGTACTCTTGAATGCAAAGGGACAAACGGGCTAGGCGGCCAGTGAGAACTTTACTGGACCGGACATCTGCGACTGGGTGGGGGCGCCCGCTGCAGTATAGGATGCGAATATTGTACTCTTGGATGCAAAGTGACCAACGGGCCAGGCGGCCAGGGAGAACTTTACCTGGATAGGGCATCTGCGACTGAGTGTGTGCGCCCGCTGCAGCATAGGCCGCGAATGTTGTACTCTTGGATCCACAGTTACCAACGGGCTAGGCGGGCAGGGAGAACTTTAATTGGACAGGGCATCTGCGACTGAGTGTGTGCGCCTGCTGCAGTATAGGGCAATAATATTGTACTCTTGGATCCACAGTGACCAACGGGCTAGGCGGCCAGTGCGAACTTTAAATGGACAGGGCGTCTGTGTCTGAGTGTGTGCGCCCGCTGCAGTATAGGACGCGAATATTGTACTCAAGGATGCACAGTGACAAACGGGCTAGGCGGCCAGCGAGAAATTTAACTGGACAGGGCGTCTGCGCCTGAATGTGTGCGCCCGCTGCAGTATAGGACACGAATATTGTACTCTTGGATGCACAGTGACCAACGTTCTAGGCGGCCAGTGAGAACTTTAACTGGGCACGGCGTCTGCGTCTAAGTGTGTGCGCCCGCTGCAGTATAGGACGCGAATATTGTACTCTTGGATGCAAAGTGACGAACGGGCTAGGCGGCCAGTCAGAACGTTAAATGGACAGGGCATCTGCATCTCAGTGTGTGCGCCCGCTGCAGTATAGGACGCGAATATTGTACTCTTAGATGCACAGTGACCAACAGGCTAGGCGGCCAGCGAGAAATTAACCTGGACAGGGCGTCTGCGCCTGAATGTGTGCGCGCGCTGCAGTATAGGACGCGACAATTGTACTCTTGGATGCACAGTGACCACTTGGCTAGGCGGTCAATGAGAAATTTAACTGGACTGGGTGTCTGCGCCTAAGTGTGTGCGCCCGCTGCAGTATAGGACGCGAATATTGTAGTCTTGGATGCACAGTGACCAACGGGCTAGGCGGCCAGTGAGAACTTTAACTGGACAAGGTGTCTGCGTCTAAGCGTGTGCACCCGCTACAGTGTAGGATGCCAATATTGTACTCTTAGATGCACAGTGACCAGCGGGCTACGCGGCCAGTGAGAACTTTAACTGGACAGGGCATCTGCGGCTGAGTGTGTGCGCCCGCTACAGTATAGGACGCGAATATTGTACTCTTGGATGCACAGTGACCAACGGGCTAGGCGGCCAGTGAGAAGTTTAACTGGACAGGGCGTCTGCGCCTGAATGTGTGCGCCCGCTGCAGTATAGGACACGACTATTGTATTCTTGGATGCAAAGTGACCAACGGTATAGGCGGCCATCGAGAACTTTAGGTCGATAAGGCGTCTGCGTCTGAGTGTGCGCGCCCACTGCTGTATAGAACGCAAGAAATGTACTCTTGGATGCACAATGACCAACGGGCTAGGCAGCCAGTGAGAACTTTACCTGGACAGCGCAGCTGCGAATAAGCGTGTGCGCCCGCTGCAGTATAGGACGCGAATATATTACTCTTGGATGCACAGTGACCAAGGGGCTAAGCGGCCAGGGAGGACTTTAACTGGACAGGGCATGTGTGACTGAGGGTGTGCGCCAGCTGCAGTGTAGGACGCGAATATTGTACTCTTGGATGCCAATAGGCAAGGTGGCCAGTGGGAACTATAACTGGACAGGGCGTCTGCGTCTGAGTGTGTGCGCCTGCTGCAGTATAGGACGAGAATAGTGTACTCTTGGATCCACAGTGACCAATGGGCTAGGCGGCTAGTGAGAACTTTATTACGACAGGGCATCTGCGACTGAGTGTGTGCGCCTGCTGCAGCATAGGACGAGAATATTGTACTCTTCGATCCACACTGACCAACGGGCTAGGCGGCCAGTGAGAACTTTAACTGGGCAGGGCATCTGCGACTAAGCGTGTGCGCCCGCTGCAGTATAGGACGCTAATATTGTAATCTTGGATGCACAGTGACCAATAGGCTAGGCGGTCAGTGAGAAATTTAACTGGACTGGGTGTCTGCGCATAAGTGTGTGCGCCCGCTGCTGTATAGGACGCGAATATTGTAATCTTGGATGCACAGTGACAAGCGGGCTAGGCGGCCAGTGAGAACTTTAACTGGACAGGGCGTCTGCGTCTAAGTGTGTGCGCCCGCTGAGTATAGGACGCGAGTATTGTACTCTTGGATGCACAATGACGAACGAGTTAGGCGGCTAGTGAGAACTATAACTGCACAGGGCGTCTTCGTCTAAGTGTGTGCACCCGCTACAGTATAGGAAGCGTATATTGTACTCTTGGATGCCAATGGGCTAGGTGGCCAGTGAGAACTATAACTGGACAGGGCGTCTGCGTCTGAGTGTGTGTGCCCGCTGCAGTATAGAACGCGAAAAATGTACTCTTGGATGCACAGTGACCAACTGGCTAGGCGGCCAGTGAGATCTTTACCTGGACAGGGCGTCTGCATCTAAGTGTGTGCGCCCACTGCAGTATAGGACACGAATATTGTACACTTGAATGCAAAGAGACCAGCGGGCTAGGCGGCCAGTGAGAACTTTACTGGAACGGACATCTGCGAGTGGGTGTGGGCGCCGGCTGCAGTATAGGACGCGAATATTGTACTCTTGGATGTTAAGTGACCAACGGGCTAGGCGGCCAGTGAGAACGGTAACAGGACAGGGCGTCTGCGTCTGATTGTGTGCCCCCGCTGCACTATAGGTCCCGAACATCGTACTCTTGGATGCAAAGTGACCAACGGGCTAGGCGGCCAGTGAGAACTTTGATTGGACAGGGCATCTGCGACTGAGTGTGTGGGCCCGCTGCAGTATAGGACGCGAATATTGTACTCTTGGAAGCGAAGTGACCAACGAGCTTGGCGGCCAGGGAGAACTTTAACTGGACAGGGCATCTGAGACTGAGGGTGTGCGCCCACTGCAGTATAGGACGCGAATATTGTACTCTTGGATCCACAGTGACCAAGGGGCTAGGCGGCTAGTGAGAACTTTAATAGAACAGGGCATCTGCGACTGAGTGTGTGCGCCTGCTGCAGTATAGGACGAGAACATTGTACTCTTGGATGCCAATATGCTAGGTGGCCAGTGGGAACTATATCTGGACAGGGCGTCTGCGTCTGAGTGTGTGCGCCCACTGCGGTATAGGACACGAATATTGTACACTTGAATGCAAAGAGACCAACGGGCTAGGCGGCCAGTGAGAACTTTACTGGACCGGACATCTGCGAGTGGGTGTGGGCGCCGGCTGCAGTATAGGACGCGAATATTGTACTCTTGGATGCAAAGTGACCAACGGGCTAGGCGGCCAGTGAGAACGGTAACAGGACAGGGCGTCTGCGTTTGATTGTGTGCGCCCGCTGCAGTATAGGACACGAATATTGTACTCTTGGATGCACAGTGACCAACGGGCTAGGCGGCCAGTTAGAAATATAACTGGACAGGGCGTCTGCGCTTATTGTGTGCACCCGCAGCAGTATAGGACGCGAATATTGTACTCTTGAATGCAAAGTGACCAACGGGCTAGGCGGCCAGTGAGAACCTTACTGGACCGGACATCTGCGACTGAGTGTGTGCGCCCGCTGCACTATAGGACGCGAATATTGTACTCTTGGATGCAAAGTGCCCAACGGGCTAGGCGGGCAGTGAGAACTTTAATTGGGCAATGCATCTGCGACTGAGTGTGTGCGCCCGCTGCAGTATAGGATGCGAATATTGTACTCTTGGATGGAAAGTGACCAATGGGCTAGGCGGCCAGGGAGAACTCTAACTGGACAGGGCATCTGCCACTGAGTGTGGGCGCCCGCTGCAGTATAGGACGCTAATATTGTAATCTTGGATGCACAGTGACCAATAGGCTAGGCGGTCAGTGAGAAATTTAACTGGACTGGGTGTCTGCGCATAAGTGTGTGCGCCCGCTGCTGTATAGGACGCGAATATTGTACTCTTAGATGCACAGTGACAAACGGGCTAGGCGGCCAGTGAGAACTTTAACTGGACAGGGCGTCTGCGTCTAAGTGTGTGCGCCCGCTGAGTATAGGACGCGAGTATTGTACTCTTGGATGCACAGTGACGAACGAGTTAGGCGGCTAGTGAGAACTATAACTGCACAGGGCGTCTGCGTCTGAGTATGTGCGCCCGCTGCAGTATAGGATGCGAATACTGTACTCTTGGATGCACAGTGACCAACGGGCTAGGCGGCCAGCGAGAAATTTAACAGGACAGGGCGTCTGCGCCTGAATGTGTGCGCCCGCTGCAGCATAGGACGCGAATATTGTACTCTTATGTGCAATGTGACCAACGGGCTAGGTGGCCAACGAGAACTTTAAGTGGACTGGGCGTCTTCGTCTGAGTGTGTGTGCCCGCTGCAGTATAGGACGCGAATATTGTACTCCTGGATGGCCAGTGACCAACGGGCTAGGCAGCCAGTGAGAACTTTAACTATACAGGGCATCTGCGACTGAGTATGTGTGCCCTGGGCAGTTTTAGACGCGAATATTGTACTCTTCCATGCAGAGGGAGCTACGGGCTAGGCGGCCAGCGAGAACTTTACTGGACCGGACATCTGCGACTGAGTGTGTGCGCCCGCTGCACTATAGGTCCCGAACATCGTACTCTTGGATGCAAAGTGACCAACGGGCTAGGCGGCCAGTTAGAAATTTAACTGGACAGGGCGTCTGCGCTTAATGAGTGCACCCGCAGCAGTATAGGACGCGAATATTGTACTCTTGAATGCAAAGTGAGCAACGGGCTAGGCGGCCAGTGAGAACCTTACTGGACCGGACATCTGCGACTGAGTGTGTGCGCCCGCTGCAGTATAGGACACGAATATTGTACTCTTGGATGCACAGTGACCAACGGGCTAGGCGGCCAGTTAGAAATTTAACTGGACAGGGCGTCTGCGCTTAATGAGTGCACCCGCAGCAGTATAGGACGCGAATATTGTACTCTTGAATGCAAAGTGAGCAACGGGCTAGGCGGCCAGTGAGAACCTTACTGGACCGGACATCTGCGACTGAGTGTGTGCGCCCGCTGCACTATAGGACGCTTATATTGTACTCTTGGATGCAAAGTGCCCAACGGGCTAGGCGGCCAGTGAGAACTTTAATTGGGCAATGCATCTGCGACTGAGTGTGTGCGCCCGCTGCAGTATAGGATGCGAATATTGTACTCTTGGATGGAAAGTGACCAATGGGCTAGGCGGCCAGGGAGAACTTTAACTGGACAGGGCATCTGCGACTGAGTGTGGGCGCCCGCTGCAGTATAGGACACGAATATTGTACTCTTGGATGCACAGTGACCAACGGGCTAGGCGGCCAGTGAGAACTTTAAATGGACAGGGCGTCTGCGGCTGAGTGTGTGCGCCCGCTGCAGTGTAGGACGCGAATATTGTACTCTTGGATACACAGTGACCAACGGGCAAGGCGGCCAGTGAGAACTTTAACTAGACAGGGCGTCTGCATCTGAGTGTGTGCGCCCGCTGCAGTATAGGATGCGAATATTGTACTCTTAGGTGCACAGTGACCAACGGGCTAGGCGTTCAGCGAGAAATTTAACTGGACAGGGCGTCTGCGCCTGAATGTGTGCGCCAGCTGCAGTGTAGGACGCGAATATTGTACTCTTGGATGCCAATGGGCAAGGTGGCAAGTGGGAACTATAACTGGACAGGGCGTCTGCGTCTGAGTGTGTGCGCCTGCTGCAGTATAGGACGAGAATATTGTACTCTTGGATCCACAGTGACCAATGGGCTAGGCGGCTAGTGAGAACTTTATTACGACAGGGCATCTGCGACTGAATGTGTGCGCCTGCTGCAGCGGAGGACGAGAATATTGTACTCTTCGATCCACAGTGACCAACGGGCTAGGCGGCCAGTGAGAACTTTAACTGGGCAGGGCATCTGCGACTAAGTGTGTGCGCCCGCTGCAGTATAGGACGCTAATATTGTAATCTTTGATGCACAGTGACCAATAGGCTAGGCGGTCAGTGAGAAATTTAACTTGACTGGGTGTCTGCGCATAAGTGTGTGCGCCCGCTGCTGTATAGGACGCGAATATTGTACTCTTGGATGCACACTGACAAACGGGCTATGCGGCCAGTGAGAACTTTAACTGGACAGGGCGTCTGCGTCTAAGTGTGTGCGCCCGCTGAGTATAGGACGCGAGTATTGTACTCTTGGATGCACAGTGACGAACGAGTTAGGCGGCTAGTGAGAACTATAACTGGACAGGGCGTCTGCGTCTGAGTATGTGCGCCCGCTGCAGTATAGGATGCGAATACTGTACTCTTGGATGCACAGTGACCAACGGGCTAGGCGGCCAGCGAGAAATTTAACTGGACAGGGCGTCTGCGCCTGAATGTGTGCGCCCGCTGCAGCATAGGACGCGAATATTGAACTCTTATGTGCAATGTGACCAACGGGCTAGGTGGCCAACGAGAACTTTAAGTGGACAAGGCGTCTTCGTCTGAGCGTGTGTGCCCGCTGCAGTATAGGACGCGAATATTGTACTCCTGGATGGCCAGTGACCAACGGGCTAGGCAGCCAGTGAGAACTTTAACTGTACAGGGCATCTGCGACTGAGTATGTGTGCCCTGGGCAGATTTAGACGCGAATATTGTACTCTTCTATGCAGAGGGAGCTACGGGCTAGGCCACCAGTGAGAACTTTACTGGACCGGACATCTGCGACTGAGTGTGTGCGCCCGCTGCACTATAGGTCCCGAACATCGTACTCTTGGATGCAAAGTGACCAACGGGCTAGGCGGCCAGTGAGAACTTTGATTGGACAGGGCATCTGCGACTGAGTGTGTGGGCCCGCTGCAGTATAGGACGCGAATATTGTACTCTTGGAAGCGAAGTGACCAACGAGCTTGGCGGCCAGGGAGAACTTTGATTGGACAGGGCATCTGAGACTGAGGGTGTGCGCCCGCTGCAGTATAGGACGCGAATATTGTACTCTTGGATCCACAGTGACCAACGGGCTAGGCGGCTAGTGAGAACTTTAATAGAACAGGGCACCTGCGACTGAGTGTGTGCGCCTGCTGCAGTATAGGACGAGAACATTGTACTCTTGGATGCCAATATGCTAGGTGGCCAGTGGGAACTATATCTGGACAGGGCGTCTGCGTCTGAGTGTGTGCGCCCACTGCGGTATAGGACACGAATATTGTACACTTGAATGCAAAGAGACCAGCGGGCTAGGCGGCCAGTGAGAACTTTACTGGAACGGACATCTGCGAGTGGGTGTGGGCGCCGGCTGCAGTATAGGACGCGAATATTGTACTCTTGGATGCAAAGTGACCAACGGGCTAGGCGGCCAGTGAGAACGGTAACAGGACAGGGCGTCTGCGTCTGATTGTGTGCGCCCGCTGCAGTATAGGACACGAATATTGTACTCTTGGATGCACAGTGACCAACGGGCTAGGCTGCCAGTTAGAAATTTAACTGGACAGGGCGTCTGCGCTTAATGTGTGCACCCGCTGCAGTATAGGACGCGAATATTGTACTCTTCGATGCAAAGTGCCCAACGGGCTAGGCGGCCAGTGAGAACTTTAATTGGGCAATGCATCTGCGACTGAGTGTGTGCGCCCGCTGCAGTATAGGATGCGAATATTGTACTCTTGGATGGAAAGTGACCAATGGGCTAGGCGGCCAGGGAGAACTTTAACTGGACAGGGCATCTGCGACTGAGTGTGGGCGCCCGCTGCAGTATAGGACACGAATATTGTACTCTTGGATGCACAGTGACCAACGGGCTAGGCGGCCAGTGAGAACTTTAAATGGACAGGGCGTCTGCGGCTGAGTGTGTGCGCCCGCTGCAGTGTAGGACGCGAATATTGTACTCTTGGATACACAGTGACCAACGGGCAAGGCGGCCAGTGAGAACTTTAACTAGACAGGGCGTCTGCATCTGAGTGTGTGCGCCCGCTGCAGTATAGGATGCGAATATTGTACTCTTAGGTACACAGTGACCAACGGGCTAGGCGTTCAGCGAGAAATTTAACTGGACAGGGCGTCTGCGCCTGAATGTGTGCACCCGCTGCAGTATAGGACGCGAATATTGTACTCTTGGATGCACAGTGACCAAGGGGCTAGGCGGCCAGGGAGGACTTTAACTGGACAGGGCATGTGTGACTGAGGGTGTGCGCCAGCTGCAGTGTAGGACGCGAATATTGTACTCTTGGATGCCAATGGGCAAGGTGGCAAGTGGGAACTATAACTGGACAGGGCGTCTGCGTCTGAGTGTGTGCGCCTGCTGCAGTATAGGACGAGAATATTGTACTCTTGGATCCACAGTGACCAATGGGCTAGGCGGCTAGTGAGAACTTTATTACGACAGGGCATCTGCGACTGAATGTGTGCGCCTGCTGCAGCGGAGGACGAGAATATTGTACTCTTCGATCCACAGTGACCAACGGGCTAGGCGGCCAGTGAGAACTTTAACTGGGCAGGGCATCTGCGACTAAGTGTGTGCGCCCGCTGCAGTATAGGACGCTAATATTGTAATCTTTGATGCACAGTGACCAATAGGCTAGGCGGTCAGTGAGAAATTTAACTGAACTGGGTGTCTGCGCATAAGTGTGTGCGCCCGCTGCTGTATAGGACGCGAATATTGTACTCTTGGATGCACACTGACAAACGGGCTATGCGGCCAGTGAGAACTTTAACTGGACAGGGCGTCTGCGTCTAAGTGTGTGCGCCCGCTGAGTATAGGACGCGAGTATTGTACTCTTGGATGCACAGTGACGAACGAGTTAGGCGGCTAGTGAGAACTATAACTGGACAGGGCGTCTGCGTCTGAGTATGTGCGCCCGCGGCAGTATAGGATGCGAATACTGTACTCTTGGATGCACAGTGACCAATGGGCTAGGCGGCCAGCGAGAAATTTAACTGGACAGGGCGTCTGCGCCTGAATGTGTGCGCCCGCTGCAGCATAGGACGCGAATATTGTACTCTTATGTGCAATGTGACCAACGGGCTAGGTGGCCAACGAGAACTTTAAGTGGACAAGGCGTCTTCGTCTGAGCGTGTGTGCCCGCTGCAGTATAGGACGCGAATATTGTACTCCTGGATGGCCAGTGACCAACGGGCTAGGCAGCCAGTGAGAACTTTAACTGTACAGGGCATCTGCGACTGAGTATGTGTGCCCTGGGCAGATTTAGACGCGAATATTGTACTCTTCTATGCAGAGGGAGCTACGGGCTAGGCCACCAGTGAGAACTTTACTGGACCGGACATCTACGACTGAGTGTGTGCGCCCGCTGCACTATAGGTCCCGAACATCGTACTCTTGGATGCAAAGTGACCAACGGGCTAGGCGGCCAGTGAGAACTTTGATTGGACAGGGCATCTGCGACTGAGTGTGTGGGCCCGCTGCAGTATAGGACGCGAATATTGTACTCTTGGAAGCGAAGTGACCAACGAGCTTGGCGGCCAGGGAGAACTTTAACTGGACAGGGCATCTGAGACTGAGGGTGTGCGCCCGCTGCAGTATAGGACGCGAATATTGTACTCTTGGATCCACAGTGACCAACGGGCTAGGCGGCTAGTGAGAACTTTAATAGAACAGGGCATCTGCGACTGAGTGTGTGGGCCCGCTGCAGTATAGGACGCGAATATAGTACTCTTGGAAGCGAAGTGACCAACGAGCTTGGCGGCCAGGGAGAACTTTAACTGGACAGGGCATCTGAGACTGAGTGTGTGCGCCTGCTGCAGTATAGGACGAGAACATTGTACTCTTGGATGCCAATATGCTAGGTGGCCAGTGGGAACTATATCTGGACAGGGCGTCTGCGTCTGAGTGTGTGCGCCCACTGCGGTATAGGACACGAATATTGTACACTTGAATGCAAAGAGACCAACGGGCTAGGCGGCCAGTGATAACTTTACTGGACCGGACATCTGCGAGTGGGTGTGGGCGCCGGCTGCAGTATAGGACGCGAATATTGTACTCTTGGATGCAAAGTGACCAACGGGCTAGGCGGCCAGTGAGAACGGTAACAGGACAGGGCGTCTGCGTTTGATTGTGTGCGCCCGCTGCAGTACAGGACACGAATATTGTACTCTTGGATGCACAGTGACCAACGGGCTAGGCGGCCAGTTAGAAATTTAACTGGACAGGGCGTCTGCGCTTAATGTGTGCACCCGCAGCAGTATAGGACGCGAATATTGTACTCTTGAATGCAAAGTGACCAACGGGCTAGGCGGCCAGTGAGAACCTTACTGGACCGGACATCTGCGACTGAGTGTGTGCGCCCGCTGCACTATAGGACGCGAATATTGTACTCTTGGATGCAAAGTGCCCAACGGGCTAGGCGGGCAGTGAGAACTTTAATTGGGCAATGCATCTGCGACTGAGTGTGTGTGCCCGCTGCAGTATAGGATGCGAATATTGTACTCTTGGATGGAAAGTGACCAATGGGCTAGGCGGCCAGGGAGAACTCTAACTGGACAGGGCATCTGCGACTGAGTGTGGGCGCCCGCTGCAGTATAGGACACGAATATTGTACTCTTGGATGCACAGTGACCAACGGGCTAGGCGGCCAGTGAGAACTTTAAATGGACAGGGCGTCTGCGGCTGAGTGTGTGTGCCCGCTGCAGTGTAGGACGCGAATATTGTACTATTGGATACACAGTGACCAACGGGCTAGGCGGCCAGTGAGAACTCTAACAGGACAGGGCGTCTGCGCCTGAATGTGTGCACCCGCTGCAGTATAGGACACGAATATTGTACTCTTGGATGCACAGTGACCAAGGGGCTTGGCGGCCAGGGAGGACTTTAACTGGACAGGGCGTCTGCGCCTGAATGTGTGCGCCCGCTGCAGCATAGGACGCGAATATTGTACTCTTATGTGCAATGTGACCAACGGGCTAGGTGGCCAACGAGAACTTTAAGTGGACAAGGCGTCTTCGTCTGAGCGTGTGTGCCCGCTGCAGTATAGGACGCGAATATTGTACTCCTGGATGGCCAGTGACCAACGGGCTAGGCAGCCAGTGAGAACTTTAACTGTACAGGGCATCTGCGACTGAGTATGTGTGCCCTGGGCAGATTTAGACGCGAATATTGTACTCTTCCATGCAGAGGGAGCTACGGGCTAGGCCACCAGTGAGAACTTTACTGGACCGGACATCTGCGACTGAGTGTGTGCGCCCGCTGCACTATAGGTCCCGAACATCGTACTCTTGGATGCAAAGTGACCAACGGGCTAGGCGGCCAGTGAGAACTTTGATTGGACAGGGCATCTGCGACTGAGTGTGTGGGCCCGCTGCAGTATAGGACGCGAATATTGTACTCTTGGAAGCAAAGTGACCAACGAGCTTGGCGGCCAGGGAGAACTTTAACTGGACAGGGCATCTGAGACTGAGGGTGTGCGCCCGCTGCAGTATAGGACGCGAATATTGTACTCTTGGATCCACAGTGACCAACGGGCTAGGCGGCTAGTGAGAACTTTAATAGAACAGGGCATCTGCGACTGAGTGTGTGCGCCTGCTGCAGTATAGGACGAGAACATTGTACTCTTGGATGCCAATATGCTAGGTGGCCAGTGGGAACTATATCTGGACAGGGCGTCTGCGTCTGAGTGTGTGCGCCCACTGCGGTATAGGACACGAATATTGTACACTTGAATGCAAAGAGACCAACGGGCTAGGCGGCCAGTGAGAACTTTACTGGACCGGAAATATGCGAGTGGGTGTGGGCGCCGGCTGCAGTATAGGACGCGAATATTGTACTCTTGGATGCAAAGTGACCAACGGGCTAGGCGGCCAGTGAGAACGGTAACAGGACAGGGCGTCTGCGTCTGATTGTGTGCGCCCGCTGCAGTATAGGACACGAATATTGTACTCTTGGATGCACAGTGACCAACGGGCTAGGCGGCCAGTTAGAAATTTAACTGGACAGGGCGTATGCGCTTAATGTGTGCACCCGCAGCAGTATAGGACGCGAATATTGTACTCTTGAATGCAAAGTGACCAACGGGCTAGGCGGCCAGTGAGAACTTTACTGGACCGGACATCTGCGACTGAGTGTGTGCGCCCGCTGCACTATAGGACGCGAATATTGTACTCTTGGATGCAAAGTGCCCAACGGGCTAGGCGGGCAGTGAGAACTTTAATTGGGCAATGCATCTGCGACTGAGTGTGTGCGCCCGCTGCAGTATAGGATGCGAATATTGTACTCTTGGATGGAAAGTGACCAATGGGCTAGGCGGCCAGGGAGAACTCTAACTGGACAGGGCATCTGCGACTGAGTGTGGGCGCCCGCTGCAGTATAGGACACGAATATTGTACTCTTGGATGCACAGTGACCAACGGGCTAGGCGGCCAGTGAGAACTTTAAATGGACAGGGCGTCTGCGGCTGAGTGTGTGTGCCCGCTGCAGTGTAGGACGCGAATATTGTACTATTGGATACACAGTGACCAACGGGCTAGGCGGCCAGGGAGGACTTTAACTGGACAGGGCATGTGTGACTGATGGTGTGCGCCAGCTGCAGTGTAGGACGCGAATATTGTACTCTTGGATGCCAATGGGCAAGGTGGCAAGTGGGAACTATAACTGGACAGGGCGTCTGCGTCTGAGTGTGTGCGCCTGCTGCAGTATAGGACGAGAATATTGTACTCTCGGATCCACAGTGACCAATGGGCTAGGCGGCTAGTGAGAACTTTATTACGACAGGGCATCTGCGACTGAGTGTGTGCGCCTGCTGCAGCATAGGACGAGAATATTGTACTCTTCGATCCACAGTGACCAACGGGCTAGGCGGCCAGTGAGAACTTTAACTGGGCAGGGCATCTGCGACTAAGTGTGTGCGCCCGCTGCAGTATAGGACGCTAATATTGTAATCTTGGATGCACAGTGACCAATAGGCTAGGCGGTCAGTGAGAAATTTAACTGGACTGGGTGTCTGCGCATAAGTGTGTGCGCCCGCTGCTGTATAGGACGCGAATATTGTACTCTTAGATGCACAGTGACAAACGGGCTAGGCGGCCAGTGAGAACTTTAACTGGACAGGGCGTCTGCGTCTAAGTGTGTGCGCCCGCTGAGTATAGGACGCGAGTATTGTACTCTTGGATGCACAGTGACGAACGAGTTAGGCGGCTAGTGAGAACTATAACTGTACAGGGCGTCTGCGTCTGAGTATGTGCGCCCGCTGCAGTATAGGATGCGAATATTGTACTCTTATGTGCAATGTGACCAACGGGCTAGGTGGCCAACGAGAACTTTAAGTGGACTGGGCGTCTTCGTCTGAGTGTGTGTGCCCGCTGCAGTATAGGACGCGAATATTGTACTCCTGGATGGCCAGTGACCAACGGGCTAGGCAGCCAGTGAGAACTTTAACTATACAGGGCATCTGCGACTGAGTATGTGTGCCCTGGGCAGTTTTAGACGCGAATATTGTACTCTTCCATGCAGAGGGAGCTACGGGCTAGGCGGCCAGTGAGAACTTTGATTGGACAGGGCATCTGCGACTGAGTGTGTGGGCCCGCTGCAGTATAGGACGCGAATATTGTACTCTTGGAAGCAAAGTGACCAACGAGCTTGGCGGCCAGGGAGAACTTTAACTAGACAGGGCATCTGAGACTGAGGGTGTGCGCCCGCTGCAGTATAGGACGCGAATATTGTACTCTTGGATCCACAGTGACCAACGGGCTAGGCGGCTAGTGAGAACTTTAATAGAACAGGGCATCTGCATCTAAGTGTGTGCGCCCACTGCAGTATAGGACACGAATATTGTACACTTGAATGCAAAGAGACCAGCGGGCTAGGCGGCCAGTGAGAACTTTACTGGAACGGACATCTGCGAGTGGGTGTGGGCGCCGGCTGCAGTATAGGACGCGAATATTGTACTCTTGGATGCAAAGTGACCAACGGGCTAGGCGGCCAGTGAGAACGGTAACAGGACAGGGCGTCTGCGTCTGATTGTGTGCGCCCACAGCAGTATAGGACACGAATATTGTACTCTTGGATGCACAGTGACCAACGGGCTGGGCTGCCAGTTAGAAATTTAACTGGACAGGGCGTCTGCGCTTAATGTGTGCACCCGCTGCAGTATAGGACGCGAATATTGTACTCTTGAATGCAAAGTGACCAACGGGCTAGGCGGCCAGTGAGAACTTTACTGGACCGGACATCTGCGACTGAGTGTGTGCGCCCGCTGCACTATAGGACGCGAATATTGTACTCTTGGATGCAAAGTGACCAATGGGCTAGGCGGCCAGGGAGAACATTAACTGGACAGGGCATCTGCGACTGAGTGTGGGCGCCCGCTGCAGTATAGGACACGAATATTGTACTCTTGGATGCACAGTGACCAACGGGCTAGGCGGCCAGTGAGAACTTTAAATGGACAGGGCGTCTGCGGCTGAGTGTGTGCGCCCGCTGCAGTGTAGGACGCGAATATTGTACTCTTGGATACACAGTGACCAACGGGCAAGGCGGCCAGTGAGAACTTTAACTAGACAGGGCGTCTGCATCTGAGTGTGTGCGCCCGCTGCAGTATAGGATGCGAATATTGTACTCTTAGGTGCACAGTGACCAACGGGCTAGGCGTTCAGCGAGAAATTTAACTGGACAGGGCGTCTGCGCCTGAATGTGTGCACCCGCTGCAGTATAGGACGCGAATATTGTACTCTTGGATGCACAGTGACCAAGGGGCTAGGCGGCCAGGGAGGACTTTAACTGGACAGGGCATGTGTGACTGAGGGTGTGCGCCAGCTGCAGTGTAGGACGCGAATATTGTACTCTCGGATGCCAATGGGCAAGGTGGCAAGTGGGAACTATAACTGGACAGGGCGTCTGCGTCTGAGTGTGTGCGCCTGCTGCAGTATAGGACGAGAATATTGTACTCTTGGATCCACAGTGACCATTGGGCTAGGCGGCTAGTGAGAACTTTATTACGACAGGGCATCTGCGACTGAATGTGTGCGCCTGCTGCAGCATAGGACGAGAATATTGTACTCTTCGATCCACAGTGACCAACGGGCTAGGCGGCCAGTGAGAACTTTAACTGGGCAGGGCATCTGCGACTAAGTGTGTGCGCCCGCTGCAGTATAGGACGCTAATATTGTAATCTTTGATGCACAGTGACCAATAGGCTAGGCGGTCAGTGAGAAATTTAACTGGACTGTGTGTCTGCGCATAAGTGTGCGCGCCCGCTGCTGTATAGGACGCGAATATTGTACTCTTGGATGCACACTGACAAACGGGCTATGCGGCCAGTGAGAACTTTAACTGGACAGGGCGTCTGCGTCTAAGTGTGTGCGCCCGCTGAGTATAGGACGCGAGTATTGTACTCTTGGATGCACAGTGACGAACGAGTTAGGCGGCTAGTGAGAACTATAACTGGACAGGGCGTCTGCGTCTGAGTATGTGCGCCCGCTGCAGTATAGGATGCGAATACTGTACTCTTGGATGCACAGTGACCAACGGGCTAGGCGGCCAGCGAGAAATTTAACTGGACAGGGCGTCTGCGCCTGAATGTGTGCGCCCGCTGCAGCATAGGACGCGAATATTGTACTCTTATGTGCTATGTGACCAACGGGCTAGGTGGCCAACGAGAACTTTAAGTGGACAAGGCGTCTTCGTCTGAGCGTGTGTGCCCGCTGCAGTATAGGACGCGAATATTGTACTCCTGGATGGCCAGTGACCAACGGGCTAGGCAGCCAGTGAGAACTTTAACTGTACAGGGCATCTGCGACTGAGTATGTGTGCCCTGGGCAGATTTAGACGCGAATATTGTACTCTTCCATGCAGAGGGAGCTACGGGCTAGGCCACCAGTGAGAACTTTACTGGACCGGACATCTGCGACTGAGTGTGTGCGCCCGCTGCACTATAGGTCCCGAACATCGTACTCTTGGATGCAAAGTGACCAACGGGCTAGGCGGCCAGTGAGAACTTTGATTGGACAGGGCATCTGCGACTGAGTGTGTGGGCCCGCTGCAGTATAGGACGCGAATATTGTACTCTTGGATGCAAAGTGACCAACGAGCTTGGCGGCCAGGGAGAACTTTAACTAGACAGGGCATCTGAGACTGAGGGTGTGCGCCCGCTGCAGTATAGGACGCGAATATTGTACTCTTGGATCCACAGTGACCAACGGGCTAGGCGGCTAGTGAGAACTTTAATAGAACAGGGCATCTGCGACTGAGTGTGTGCGCCTGCTGCAGTATAGGACGAGAACATTGTACTCTTGGATGCCAATATGCTAGGTGGCCAGTGGGAACTATATCTGGACAGGGCGTCTGCTTCTGAGTGTGTGCGCCTGCTGCAGTTTAGGACGAGAATATTGTACTGTTGGATCCACAGTGACCAATGGGCTAGGCGGCTAGTGAGAACTTTATTTGAACAGGGCGTCTTCGTCTAAGTGCGTGCACCCGCTACAGTATAGGATGCGAATATAGTACTCTTGGATGCAGAGTGACAAACGGGCTAGCCGGCCAGTGAGAACTTTAACTGCACAGGGCGTCTGCGTCCGAGTGTGTGCGCCCGCTGCAGTATAGGACGCGAATATTGTAATCGTGGATGCACAGTGACCAACGGGCTAGGCGGCCAGTGAGAAATTTAACTGGACAGGGCGTCTGCGTTTAGGCGTGTGCGCCCGCTGCATTATAGGACGCGAATTTTGCACTCTTGGATGCACAGTGACCAACGGGCTAGCCGGCCAGTGAGAACTTTAACTGCACTGGGCGTCGGCGTCTGAGTGTGTGCGCCCGCTGCAGTATAGGACGCGAATATTGTAATCTTGGATGCACAGTGACCAAAGGACTAGGCGGCCAGTGAGAAATTTAGCTTGACAGGACGTCAGCGCCTGAATGTGTGCGGCCGCTGCAGTATAGGACGCGACTATTGTATTCTTGGATGCACAGTGATCAACGGGCTAGGCGGCCAGCGAGAACTTTAACTGGACAGGGCATCTGCAACTGAGTGTGTGCGCCCGCTGCAGTATAGGACGCGAATATTGTACTCTTAGATGCACAGTGACCAACGGGCTAGGCGACCAGCGAGAAATTTAACTGGACAGGGCGTCTGCGCCTGAATGTGTGCGCCCGCTGCAGTATAGGCCGCGAATATTGTACTCTTAGATGCACAGTGACAAACGGGCTAGGCGGTCAGTGAGAACTTTAACTGGACAGGGCGTCTGCGTCTAAGTGTGTGCGCCCGCTGAGTAAAGGACGCGAGTATTGTACCCTTGGATGCACAGTGACGAACGAGTTAGGCGGCTAGTGAGAACTATAACTGCACAGGGCGTCTGCGTCTGAGTATGTGTGCCCGCTGCAGTATAGGATGCGAATACTGTACTCTTGGATGCACAGTGACCAACGGGCTAGGCGGCCAGCGAGAAATTTAACTGGACAGGGCGTCTGCGCCTGAATGTGTGCGCCCGCGGCAGCATAGGACGCGAATATTGTACTCTTATGTGCAATGTGACCAACGGGCTAGGTGGCCAACGAGAACTTTAAGTGGACTGGGCGTCTTCGTCTGAGTGTGTGTGCCCGCTGCAGTATAGGACGCGAATATTGTACTCCTGGATGGCCAGTGACCAACGGGCTAGGCAGCCAGTGAGAACCTTAACTATACAGGGCATCTGCGACTGAGTATGTGTGCCCTGGGCAGTTTTAGACGCGAATATTGTACTCTTCCATGCAGAGGGAGCTACGGGCTAGGCGGCCAGCGAGAAATTTAACTGGACAGGGCGTCTGCGCCTGAATGTGTGCGCCGGCTGCAGTATAGGCAGCGAATATTGTACTCTTGGATCCACAGTGACCAACGGGCTAGGCGGGCAGGGAGAACTTTAACTGGACAGGGCATCTACGACTGAGTGTGTGCGCCCGCTGCAGTATAGGACGCAAATATTGTACTCTTGGATGCACAGTGACAAACGGGCTAGGGGGCCAGTGAGAACATTAACTGGACAGGGCATCTGCGACTGAGTGTGTGCGCCCGCTGCAGTATAGGACGCAAATATTGTACTCTTGGATGCACAGTCAGGAATGGTCCAGGCGGCCAGTGAGAACGTTAACAGGACAGGGCGTCTGCGTCTGAGTGTGTGCACCTGCTACAGTATAGAATGCGAATATTGTACTCTTGGATGCACAGTGACCAACGGGCTAGGCGGCCAGGGAGAACTTTAACTAGACAGGGCGTCTCCGTCTGAGTGTGTGCGCCCGCTGCAGTATTGGACGCGAATATTGTACTCTTAGATGCACAGTGACCAACGGGCTAGGCGGCCATCGAGAAATTTAACTGGACAGGGCGTCTGCGCCTGAATGTGTGCGCCCGCTGCAGTATAGGACGCGACAATTGTATTCTTGGATGAACAGTGACCAACGGTATAGGCGGCCAGCGAGAACTTTAGGTGGACAAGGCGTCTGCGTCTGAGTGTTTGCGCCCACTTCAGTATAGAACGCGAAAAAAGTACTCTTGGATGCACAGTCAACAACGGGCTAGGCGGCCAGTGAGAACTTTACCTGGACAGGGCATCTGCGACTGAGTGTGTGCGCCCGCTGCCGTATAGGACGCGAATATTGTACTCTTGAATGCAAAGGGACCAACGGGCTAGGCGGCCAGCAAGAAATTTAACTGGACAGGGCGTCTGCGCCTGAATGTGTGCGCCCACTGCAGTATAGGACGCGAATATTGTACCCTTTGATGCACAGTGACCAACGGGCTAGGCGGCCAGCGAGAACTTTAAGTGGACAGGGCGTCTACGTCTGAGTGTGGGCGCCCGCTGCAGTATAGGACAAGAATATTTTACTCATGGGTGCACCGTGACCAACGGGCTAGGCGGCCAGTGAGAACTTTACCTGGACAGGGCATCTGCGACTGAGTGTGTGCGCCCACTGCAGTATAGGAAGCGAATATTGTACTCCTGGATGCAAAGTGACCAATGGGCCAGGCGGCCAGGGAGAACTTTAACTGGACAGGGCATCTGCCACTGAGTGTGTGCGCCCGCTGTAGTATAGGACAAGAATATTGTACTCTTGGGTGCACAGTGACCAACGGGCTAGGCGGCCAGTGAGAACTTTAACTGGACAGGGCATCTGCGACTGAGTGTGTGCGCCCGCTGCAGTATAGGACGCGAATATTGTTCTCTTGGATGCACAGTCACCCACGGGCCAGGCGGCCAGTGAGAACGTTAACAGGACAGGGCGTCTGCGTCTGAGTGTGTGCGCCCGCTGCAGTATAGGACACGAATATTGTACTCTTGCATGCATAGTGACCAACGGGCCAGGCGGCCAGTGAGAACGTAAACAGGACAGGGCGTCTGCGTCTGAGTGTGTGCGCCCGCTGCAGTATAGGACACGAATATGTACTCTTGGATGCACAGTGACCAACGGGCTAGGCGACCAGTGAGAACTTTAACTGGGCAGGGCGTCTGCGTCTAAGTGTGTGCGCCCGCTGCAGTGTAGGACGCGAAGATTGTACACTTGGATGCCAATGGGCTAGGTGTCCAGTGAGAACTATAACTGGACAGGGCGTCTGCGTCTGAGTGTGTGCGCCCGCTGCAGTATAGGATGCGAATATTGTACTCTTGGATGCAAAGTGACCAATGGGCCAGGCGGCCAGGGAGAACGTAAACAGGACAGGGCATCTGCGACTGATTGTGTGCGCCCGCTGCAGTATAGGACGCGAATATTGTACTCTTGGATGCAAAGTGACCAATGGGCCAGGCGGCCAGGGAGAACTTTAACTGGACAGGGCATCTGCGACTGAGTGTGTGCGCCCGCTGCAGTATAGGACAAGAATATTGTACTCTTGGATGCTCAGTGACCAACGGGCTAGGCGGCCAGTTAGAACTTTAAATCGACAGGGCGTCTGCGTCTGAGTGTGTGCGCCCGCTGCACTATAGGACGCGAATATTGTACTCTTGGATGCAAAGTGACCAATCGGCCATGCCGCCAGGGAGAACTTTAACTGGACAGGGCATCTGCGACTGAGTGTGTGCGCCCGCTGCACTATAGGACGAGAATATTGTACTCTTGGATGCAAAGTGCCCAACAGGCCAGGCGGCCAGTGAGAACTTTATTTGGACAGGGCATCTGCGACTGAGTGTGTGCGCCCACTGCAGTATAGGACGCGAATATTGTACTCTAGGATGCAAAGTGACCAATGGGCCAGGAGGCCAGGGAGAACTTTAACTGGACAGGGCATCTGCGACTGAGTGTGTGCGCCCGCTGCAGTATAGGACAAGAATATTGTACTCTTGGATGCACAGTGACCAACGGGCTAGGCGGCCAGTTAGAACTTTAAATCGACAGGGCGTCTGCGTCTGAGTGTGTGCGCCCGCTGCAGTATAGGACGCGAATATTGTACTCTTGGATGCACAGTGACGAACTGGCTAGAAGGCCAGTGAGAACTTTAACTGGACAGGGCATCTGCGACTGAGTGTGTGCGCCCGCTGCAGTATAGGACGCAAATATTGTACTCTTGGATGCACAGTGACCAACGGGCTAGGCGGCCAGCGAGAAATTTAACTGGACAGGGCGTCTCCGTCTGAGCGTGTGCGCCCGCTGCAGTATAGGACGCTAATATTTTACTCTTATATGCACAGTGACCAACGGGCTAGGCGGCCAGCGAGAAATTTAACTGGACAGGGCATCTGCGACTGAGTGTGTGCGCCCGCTGCAGTATAGGACGCGAATGTTATACTCTTGCATGCATAAGGACCAGCGGGCTAGCCGCCCAGCAAGAAATTTAACTTGACAGGGCGCCTGCGCCTGAATGTGTGCGCCCGCTGCAGTATTGGACGCGAATATTGTACTCTTGGATCCACAGTGACCAACGGGCTAGGCGGCCACTGAGAACATTACCTGGGCAGGGCGTCTGCGTCTAAGTATGTGCGCCCGCTGCAGTGTAGGACGCGAAGATTGTACACTTGGATGCCAATGGGCTAGGTGTCCAGTGAGAACTATAACTGGACAGGGCGTCTGCGTCTGAGTGTGTGCGCCCGCTGCAGTGTAGGACGCGAATATTGTACTCTTGGATGCCCAGTGACAAACGGGCTAGGGGGCCAGTGAGAACTTTAAATGGACAGGGCATCTGCGACAGAGTGTGTGCGCCCACTGCAATATAGGACAAGAATATTGTACTCTTGGATGCACAGTGACCAACGGGCTAGGCGGTCAGTGAGAAGTTTAAATGGACAGGGCATCTGCGTCTGGGTGTGTGCGCCCACTGCAGTATAGGACGCGAATATTGTACTCTTGGATGCACAGTCACCAACGGGCCAGGCGGCCAGTGAGAACATTAACTCGACAGGGCGTCTCCGTCAGAGTGTGTGCGCCCGCTGCAGTATAGGACGCGAATATTGTACTCTTAGATGCACAGTGACCAACGGGCTAGGCGGCCAGTGAGAACTTTACCTGGGCAGTGCGTCTGCGTCTAAGTGTGTGCTCCCGCTGCAGTGTAGGACGCGAAGATTGTACACTTCGATGCCAATGGGCTAGGTGTCCAGTGAGAAGTATAACTGGACAGGGCGTCGGCGTCTGAGTGTGTGCGCCCGCTGCAGTATAGGACGCGAATATTGTGCTCTTGAATGCACAGTGACCAACGGGCTAGGCGGCCAGTGAGGACGTTAACTGGACAGGGCATCTGCGACTGAGTGTGTGCGCCCGCTGCAGTATAGGACAAGAATATTGTACGCTTGGATGCACAGTGACCAACTGGCTAGGCGGCCACCGAGAACATTAACTGGACAGGGCGTCTGCGTCTGAGTGTGTGCGCCCGCTGCAGCATAGGACGCAAATATTGTACTCTTGGAAGCAGTGAACAACGGGCTAGGCGGCCAGTGAGAACATGAACTGGACAGGGCGTCTGCGTCAATATATTTTCGCCCGCTGCAGCATAGGACGCGAATATTGCACTTTTGGATACGGAGTGACCAACGGGCTAAGTGGCCAGTGAGAACTATAACAGGATAGGGCGTGTGCGTCTGAGTGTGGGCACCCGCTGCTGTATAGGACGCGAATATTGTAGTCTTGGATGCGCAGTGACCAACGGGCTAGGCGGCCAGTGAGAACTTTAACTGGACAGGGCATCTGCGTCTGAGTGTGTGCGCCCGCTGCAGTATAGGAGGCGAATATTGTACTGTTGGATGCAGTGACCAACGGGCTAGGCGGCTAGTTAGAACTTTAACTGGACAGGGCGTCTGCGTCTATGTATGTGCGCCCGCTGCAGGATAGGACGCGATAATTGTACTCTTAGATGCACTGTGACCAACGGGCTGGGCGGTCAGTGTGAGCTTTAACTGGACAGGGCATCTGCGCCTGAGTATGTGCGTCCGCTGCAGTATAGGACACGAATATTGTACTCTTTGATGCACAGTGACCAACGGGCTAGGCGGCCAGTGAGAACTTTAACTGGACAGGGCGTCTGCGTCTGAGTGTGTGCGCCCGCTGCAGTATGCGAAGCGAATATTGTACTCTTGGATGCACAGTGACCAACGGGCTAGGCGACTAGCGAGAACTTTAAGTGGACAGGGCGTCTGCGTCTAAGTGTGTGCGCCCGCTGCCGTATAGGACTCGTATATTGTACTCTTGGATGCACAGTGACCAACGGGCTAGGCGGCCTGCAAGAACGCTAGCCGGAGAGGGCATCTGCGACTGAGCGTGTGCGCGCGCTGCAATATAGGACACGAAAAATGTACTTTTAGATGCACAGTGACCAGCGGGCTAGGCGGCCAGGGAGAACTTTAGCTGGACAGGGCGTCTGCTTCTGAGTGGGTGCGCCCGCTGCAT